>NC_041392.1:128373643-128473239 GCF_002162155.2 Triticum dicoccoides | reverse complement strand
GCGGCGCAGCGCGGGCGGCAGGGCTAGGCGGCACGGGCAGCGGGGCTTGGCGCGGGGCGGCGGTGGCTGTGGGGGTGGGGGGCTCGGGAAGCGCGTATATAAAGGGGCGGGGCGGGGCGGCTTGGAGGAGGGGCCAAGGCGGTGGCGGTGGAGTCCGGCTCGGACTCCTCGTCCGAGTCGGCGGTGGCGGCGCGCGCGCGGGGAAGGCGGCGACGGCGGCCTGGCTTGGCTGGGCCTTAGGCCCAGTCGGGCGTGGGAACTTTTTTTTTTAAAAAAAATTGCCGACCGAAATAAAAATCCTAGAAAAAAATAAAAATCTAAAAAAGCCAAAATAAATTTTCACCGTCTAAATAAAATATTTAGAATGGGATGAACATTTTCTTGGCCCTAAAATGCAATTTTGAAAACGTGCAATTTTTCTAATGCAAACAAAATTGCAATAAAATCCAAATAGAACAAATATTTGATTTTAATATTTTTCCTCCAATATTTCATTTATTTTGGATAAGTCATATTATCTCCTCTCTTGTATTTTAATATGAAATATTTTCAGAGAGAAAAATAATTAAAACCAAAATCCTCGTTTCAAAATTTGATAAAAGAATCAAATATGAAAACCGGAAAATCCCCAACTCTCTCCGAGGGTCCTTGAGTTGCTTAGGATTTCGAGGATTACGGAACGGAAAATCAATAAAACATGATATGCAATGATGATCTAATGTATAACATTCCAAATTTAAAATTTGGGATGTTACAGTAGCTCGGATGAAAATGTTTTCTACATGAAAGTTGCTCAGAAAAACGAGACGAACCCGAATACGCGATCCGTTCGTCTGCCACATGCCCCTAACTACCTGATCATTTAACTTTTCCCCTCCGTTTCATCTGTCTGAAAATGCTAAACTTGGGGAAACATTCCCGGATGTTATCCCCCTTCACCGGTAACGTGTAGCACCGCGTTAGAACACGTCTAGCTCTGTGTGTTGTCCTGTTATGCTCTTGCTTGCTATGTATTTACTATTTCTTCCCCCTCTTCTCTCCGGTAGACCCCGAGACTGCCACTGTGATCGTCTACGTCGATGACGACCCCTTCTTCTTGTCTGAGCAACCAGGCAAGCCCCCCTTTGATCATCCCGATATCGCCCATTCCATTCTCTCATGCTTGCACTAGATTTTGCTACTGTTATTGTTTGCTCCTATTCTGCTGTATAGCCTGTTTATTGTAACCTGCTATTGTTACCTACATGCTTATCCTAAACTGCTTAGTATAGGTTGGTTAGAGACACATCAGTGACCCCCCCCACTTGACCCGACTGCCTCGCTGGATTATCAGAAGACCCGATCAACGGGATCAAAGACCAGGCCCCGACACGTCACGTCACATCATGCCCCTTTGTTGCTCGACTCTGCAGAGTTACCATCGAGTGCCGAGGGTGGAACCTCATACATCACTCCTGATGAGATCTCTGTAGAGTAGCTATTCGGTCCTGGTCATCGAGGGTGATTTCCTCCTTAACCACTTCCGATACGACTCTGTCGTGCAAACCCTTAAGTGTGAACCTCAAGGGTGATTCCTCTTACGTTCACCTTGATGATTACATCTAGTGGAATTCATCGGGGGTGATTCCTCGGGTTTTCCCCTTGATGTTTGGACACACGGATACTTGGACTTTACCACTGTTACTTGGAAAGACGGGTCAACCCTGAGGGGTACCCGCGTGAGCTTAATTGCGAGTGATGTGGAGTCGGGCGGACCTGGAAGGTGCCCATGAGATAATTACGAGGCGTGACCGGGCATTCCTAGCCCTTGCCGCAAGTCCTCGAGACGGGGCAACGGGGTCACATCTTTCGTGAGTCTCTGTTTGTTACCGCGCATTCCTAATCCACTACGATTTGGATATTTGATCCGAGGGGCCTCTGGCCTAATAACACTAACCATCACGTGGGCATAGTACGGGTGTTCTGCGTCGTATACATCAGCCGAAGCTTAATAGATGACAGCGACTGAGCGGCGCGCGCCGGGTTGGACTGGTAAGCTCCTGCCTTTTTAGGGAGGTAGCTAGGTCTGCTCACCGGCCGCGTTCGCAACATGCAGGAGTTCCCGGGGAGATGGCCCATGACCCCTGGGGGCATAGGTTTAGTCCGGCGTGCTGGCCTCTCTATTAAACCTAGGTCGGGTTGCGGCGTATTGTTTGGTCGAGGTCGGGCATGACCCAGGAAAGTGTGTCCGGCCGGAGTTAATCGAGCGTGGTGGGTAAGTTGGTGCACCCCTGCAGGGAAGAAAACATCTATCGATAGCCTGTCCTACGGTAACAGACACTTGGAGTTGTATCCCGATCAATACAACTAGAACTAGATACTTGTGATGAGAACTTGATGGTGATGAGAATTGGATTGTGATGATAACTGGATAGTATGGCTCTGGGATTGCTTTCTCGCAGGGTGTTGAGAAAGGATCTCTGGCCGAGGTTGATAACACTACTACTACTTTACTTTATGCTGCTATACTCCATCCTGTTGCTGCAAGATGGTGGTTTCCAGAAGATGCTAGTCTTCGATAGGACTAAGCCTTCTCCCTATTCTGGCATTTCTGCAGCCCAGTCCACATATACAACCCATTCCTTTGATACAGATGCATACTTAGTTTAGATCTAATGTAAGTCTTGCGAGTACTTTGGATGAGTACTCACGGTTGCTTTGCTACTTCTTTTTTCCCCATACCCGATTGTTGCGACCAGATGATGGATCCTAGGAGCCAGACGACGCCATCGATGACTACTACTACCCGGAGGATGCCTACTACTACGTGAAGACTGCTGACGACTAGGAGTAGTTAGGAGGCTCCCAGGCAGGAGGCCTTGCCTTTTCGATCAATGTTGTTTTTGTGCTAGCCTTCTTAAGGCAAACTTGTCTAACTTATGTCTGTGCTCAGATATTGTTGCTTCCGCTAAATCTTGTGTTATCGAGCTTATGTATTAGAGCCCTCGAGGCCCCTGGCTTGTAATATAAAGCTTGTATTATTTTAATTTGTGTCTAGAGTTGTGTTGTGATATCTTCCCGTGAGTCCTTGATCTTGATCGTACACATTTGCGTGTATGATTAGTGTACGATTGAATCGAGGGCGTCACAGTAGGTTTAACACCAATATAAATAAAGAATGAGTTGATTACAGTACCTTGAAGTGGTCTTTTGTTTTCTTATACTAACGGAGCTTACGAGTTTTCTGTTAAGTTTTGTGTTGTGAAGTTTTCAAGTTTTAGGTAAGGATTCGATGGACTATCGAATAAGCAAGGCATCCCCTCTTTCGTCTTTGTTCATCGGTAACTTTACTTGGAGCTATATTTTTATTCACCACATGATATGCGTTTTGCTTGGAGCGTCAATTTATTTTGTTAGGATTTGCTTGCTGTTATTTATAACAATGTTTTGCATCTTTTATTTCAATAAAAGTGGCATTGATAGCCTTTACTATGCCTATTGAAAACAGAAAGTTTACCGCTGTTGCAATAATTCCCTAGAAAAATCAGAATGTGATAAAATGTAGAAACCTTTTGCATATTATGCTCTGATATATTTACTACAGTGGGAATTTTCTTTCATAATTTTTGGAGCTAGGGAAGTATGGATGTTGCTGCATTCTTTACAGACTATCCTGTTTAGGCAGATTGCTGTTATGTTTGCATTGTTTGCATATGTTTGCTTCTTTAATGATTCTATTTGAGGATAGGACTATTAAATATGCAGAGGCATTTAGTATGCAATGTTGAATAATAATTTTATTGATTTTCTACAGTAGAGTATGATAAGGTTTTGGCAATGGTTTATACTAACTTATCTCATGAGTCCTTGTTGAGTTTTGTGTGTATGAAGCTTCTGAGATTTAGGGAGACCTTGATATGAGAGGAATTAAGGAGACACAAAAGCTCAAGCTTGGGGATGCCCAAGGCACCCCAAGATAATATTTCAAGAAGTCTCAAGCATCTAAGCTTGGGGATGCCCCGGTTGGCATCCCACCTTTCTTCTTCAACAATTATCGGTTAGTTTCGGTTGATCCTAAGTTTTTGCTTCTTCACATGATGTTTTCCATTCTTAGAATGTCATTTTATTTAGTTTTTGCTTGCTGCTTGAATAAAATACCAAGATCTGAAGTTATTAAATGTTAGAGAGTCTTCACATAGTTGCATAATTATTCGACTACTCATTGATCTTCACTTATATCTTTCGGAGTAGTTTGTCATTTGCTCTAGTGCTTCACTTATATCTTTTAGAGCACGGTGGTGGTTTTATTTTATAGAAATAGATGAACTCTCATGCTTCACTTAGATTATTTTGAGAGTATTAAATAGCATGGTAATTTTCTTAAAATCCTAATATGCTAGGTATTCAAGAATAATAAAATTCTCTTATGAGTGTGTTGAATACTATGAGAAGTTTGATACTTGATAATTGTTTTGAGATATGGAGATGGTGATATTAGAGTCATGCTAGTTGAGTGGTTATGAATTTGAGAAATACTTGTGTTGAAGTTTTTGATTCCCGTAGCATGCACGTATGGTGAACCGTTATGTGATGAAGTCGGAGCATGATTTATTTATTGATTGTCTTCCTTATGAGGGACGGTCGGGGACGAGCGATGGTCTTTTCCTACCAATCTATCCCCCTAGGAGCATGCGCGTAATACTTTGCTTTGATAATTTTTAGATTTTTGCAATACATATATGAGTTCTTTATGACCAATTTTGAGTCCATGGATTATACGCACTCTCACCCATCCACCTTTGCTAGCCTCTCTAATACTGCGCACCTTTCGCCGGTATCATACACCCACCATATACCTTCCTCAAAACAGCCACCATACCTACCTATCATGGCATTTCCATAGCCATTCCGAGATATATTGCCATGCAACCTTCCACCGTTCCATTTATTATGACATGCTCCATCATTGTCATATTGCTTTGCATGATCATGTAGTTGACATTGTATTTGTGGCAAAGCCACCGTTCATAATTCTTTCATACATGTCACTCATGCATCATTGCACATCCCGATACACCGCGGAGGCATTCATATAGAGTCATATCTTGTTCTAAGTATCGAGTTGTAATTCTTGAGTTGTAAGTAAATAAAAGTGTGATGATCATCATTATTAGAGCATTGTCCCAGTGAGGAAAGGATGATGGAGACTATGATTCCCCCACAAGTCGGGATGAGACTCCCGACGAAAATAAATAAATAAAAGATGCCAAAGAAGCCCAAATAAAAAAAGAGAAAAGAGGCCATAAAACAGAAAAAAGAGAAAGGCCCAAATAAAAAAATTAAAAAAATGAGAGAAAAAGAGAGAAGGGGCAATGCTACTATCCTTTTACCACACTTGTGCTTCAAAGTAGCACCATGATCTTCATAATAGAGAGTCTCCTATGTTGTCACTTTCATATACTAGTGGGAATCTTTCATTATAGAACTTGGCTTGTATATTCCAATGATGGGCTTCCTCAAAATGCCCCAGGTCTTCGTGAGCAAGCAAGTTGGATGCACACCCACTAGTTTCTTTTTTTGAGCTTTCATACACTTATAGCTCTAGTGCATCCGTTGCATGGCAATCCCTACTCACTCACATTGATATCTATTGATGGGCATCTCCATAGCCCATTGATACGCCTAGTTGATGTGAGACTATCTTCTCCTTTTTGTCTTCTCCACAACCACCATTCTATTCCACCTATAGTGCTATGTCCATGGCTCACGCTCATGTATTGCGTGAAGATTGAAAAAGTTTGAGGACATCAAAAGTATGAAACAATTGCTTGGCTTGTCATCGGGGTTGTGCATGATTTAAATACTTTGTGTGGTGAAGATAGTGCATAGCCAGACTATATGATTTTGTAGGGATAGCTTTCTTTGGCCATGTTATTTTGAGAGGACATAATTGCTTAGTTAGTATGCTTGAATTATTATTGTTTTTAGGTCAATATGAACTTTTGTCTTGAATCTTTCGGATCTGAATATTCATACCACAATTAAGTAGAATTACATTGAAATTATGCCAACTAGCATTCCACATCAAAAATTATCTTTTTATCATTTACCTACTCAAGGACGAGCAGGAATTAAACTTGGGGATGCTTGATACGTCTCCAACGTATCTATAATTTTTGATTGCTCCATGCTATATTATCTACTGTTTTGAATGTTTTTGGGCTTTATTATACCCTTTTATATCACTTTTGGGACTAACCTATTAACCGGAGGCCCAGCCCAGATTTGCTATTTTATGCCTATTTCAGTGTTTCGAAGAAAAGGAATATCAAACGGAGTCGAAACGGAACGAAATCAACTGGAGAAGTTATTTTTGGAAGGAAACCTACCAGATGGACTTGGACCCCACGTCAAGGAAGTAACGAGGAAGCCACGAGGGTGGGGGGCGCGCCCCCCTGCCTCGTGGGGCCCCCGTAGCTCCTCCGACGTACCCCCTGCACCCATATATACCTACATATCGTAAAACTTCCAGGACGCACAATAGATCGGGAGTTCCGCCGCCAGAAGCCTCCCTAGCCACCGAAAGCCAATCTAGACCCGTTCCGGCACCCTGCCGGAGGGGGCAATCCCTCTCCGGTGGCCATCTTCATCATCCCGGTGCTCTCCATGACGAGGAGGGAGTAGTTCTCCCTCGGGGCTGAGGGTATGTACCAGTAGCTATGTGTTTGATCTCTCTCTCTCTCTCTCTCTCTCTCTCTCTCTCTCTCTTGTTCTTGATTTGGCACGATCTTGATGTATCGCGAGCTTTGCTATTATAGTTGGATCTTATGTTTCTCCTCCCCTCTACTCTCTTGTAATGAATTGAGTTTCCCCTTTGAAGTAATCTTATCGGATTGAGTCTTTAAAGATTTGAGAACACTTGATGTATGTCTTGCCGTGGATATCTGTGGTGACAATGGGATATCACGTGATTCACTTGATGTATGTTTTGGTGATCAACTTGTGGGTTCCGCCCATGAGCCTATGCATAGGGGTTGGCACACGTTTTCGTCGTGATTCTCCGGTAGAACTTTGGGGCACTCTTTGAGGTTCTATGTGTTGGTTGAATAGATGAATCTGAGATTGTGTGATGCATATCGTATAATCATACCCACGGATACTTGAGGTGACATTGGAGTATCTAGGTGACATTAGGGTTTTGGTAGATTTGTGTCTTAAGGTGTTATTCTAGTACGAACTCTAGGGCTGTTTGTGACACTTATAGGAATAGCCCAACAGATTGATTGGAAAGAATAACTTTGAGGTGGTTTCGTACCCTACCATAATCTCTTCGTTCGTTCTCCGCTATTAGTGACTTTGGAGTGACTCTTTGTTGCATGTTGAGGGATAGTTATGTGATCCAATTATGTTATTATTGTTGAGAGGACTTACACTAGTGAAAGTATGAACCCTAGGCCTTGTTTCCACACATTGCAATAGCGTTTACGCTCACTTTTATCATTTGTTACCTTGCTGTTTTTATATTTTCAGATTACAAAAACTATTATCTACTATCCATATACCACTTGTATCACCATCTCTTCGCCGAACTAGTGCACCTATACAATTTATCATTGTATTGGGTGTGTTGGGGACACAAGATACTCTTTGTTATTTGGTTGCAGGGTTGCTTGAGAGAGACCATCTTCATCCTACGCCTCCTACGGATTGATAAACCTTAGGTGATCCACTTGAGGGAAATTTGCTACTGTCCTACAAACCTCTGCACGTGGAGGCCCAACAACGTCTACAAGAAGAAGGTTGTGTAGTAGACATCACCTCCGAACTACACACTCATGCTCCCGTGCAACTACACACTCGCGCGTACACAGAACAGGGGACCTCCAACTATAGCACATACGTCTTGGCCGCTACACACAGATTATCGCGCGCGAGAGAGAGAAACTTGTGTTGCTCGATCAAGACCTCATACACTACCACGCACTATCACAATGACTTGCGCATATGCAAGATTCTCGATAACTATCACACACCACACATACAGGTGCAGGGTAGTGAGAGACTCACATCGATCGATTGAACAGGTTCTCTGTAATGTGAAAGCAGACTCATGCACAACAAGGGCCTCTACAACCGCTCGAGCATTGATTGATCGGGGCCCGCAAAATCGTAAATTCAAAAGTACTCTAAGCAACTTCATTTCTCCTTGCTCCTGAATTTATTCAACCTCGGCAGCCAGAAAACATATCCTTAGAAGAGTACTATGGAGATTTCACTCGCACCACTCGTCAGCTAGGTTCCATGGTTCCTGTCGTGGAATTGTCACGACAGATGTCCTAGCAGAAGAACTTAGTCGTGGAGCCATCGCAATTAGGTTAGCTTAAAGGGGTTAAATAGGACAAAGGACATAGAGATTTTATACTGGTTCGGCCCCTTGCGGTGAAGGTAAAAGCCAAATCCAGTTTGAGGTGGTATTTCTTGGGTTTCGATTACCAGGGAGCGAATACGCTTGACCTAGTTCTCGATCACTTGTTTCTTTCCCTAAACCACCACCGGGTCATCCCTTTATATACTCAGGTTGACGCCCGGTGACTCACGGAGTCACGGCCGGCTCATACACAACGTGTCCGGCTCGGTGACTAATTACCCATGCCTTATAATACAAATCATACATATATGGCAGTTTACACCTATGGTCCTCATGTTGCCTTTGGGTTTCGGGCCTTCAGAAAGCCTGCTTCGTGAACCGCCATGTTCAACATCTTCATGGGCTTTGTCATGATGAACCGCCAGTCATATGACCCGGCCCCTCCTGGGCGGGTCATACCCAATAGTTATATTCCCAACATTAGGCCCCAGGTTGATGTGAACTTGTTCATATCAATCTTTCAATACTTAGAAAAAAATCCTTCTTCATTCGCTCTTCCAATATCTTGTAACCCGCCATGACGTCATCTCCTAGGATTGTGGTTACCCGCCATGACGTCACCTGCCATTAATATTACGCAAGGCGCAAATCTTAATATACCTTCTCTTTTAATGAACCTTCAAAAATCGAGGCGTCTGCGCCGTCACATATCCATTTTTTAGCCTCCTCGATTCCCGCGCATGCCATTTATCTTACCAGCCTTATAAATAGGGCCAGGGGTCCTTTTTCACTTTCCCCCTTGCTTCCTCATCTTTGTCTTCTACCTCGCATCGCCTCAGCGCTGGAGCTCCGCCACTGCCGTCGACCTTTGGCACTGCCTCGACAACGGCCGCTGCATCAACCTGAATTGACCAGAGTTCGTCCGCGTGCCTCCGCTGTTCAACAACTCTGGTGAGTTCTCCTCCTTCCTTTTTCCATATATGCCATTAGGGTTTCCACAAGTTCGTCGGAGTTCATCTTTGCTATTCACTGTAGCTTGTGATTTTTGATTCAAACTTGGTACTCCTCCTGCGCGGCGGTAGTCGTGGTACTCATTTTTGCTATTAGAGCATCTCCTTTTGCGTAAGAAATCCAATTTGGACACATGAACTACTCAAGTACTGCAATTTAGGTCTAAATATTTTCCATTATCTGAAGTGCCGTAGATCCAAAATCATAGCATCAGTCTGTGAAATCTATTTTTCCAACACTTAGAAATTTTTCCATTCTCAGATCTGTAAATCAATAATTGTGTGGGCGGCTTAACTCAGAAACCGTAACCCGCCAGGTACCATTAGTCCCCTCTTAAGCCGTCAATAGCTCATCTTTATAACTTCAATGCCATCCTCTGGTTTAGCACCTATGCATGCTTCATTATTATTTGCCTTTAAGCCAACAGCCGGCTTGATCATATAATCTTAAACCGGCATAATCTTCCTTTCAGATAATCAAAAAATGGCTAAGACATACACTGCTTGCAACTGGGTCCAATCCCGGGTTACTGAAGAAGACCTGAACAACTTCGTTGCAACTGGCGCCCTAGCCAAAAAAGAAGACATCCACTTGAGGGTCCCTGGTGAAGAAAATCCTCCTAAACCCAAGGACGGAGAAGTGATTGTTTTCACTGACCACCTAAGTGGGGGGTTTAGCCCGCCCAGCTTAAAGTTTTTCTGCGACGTGCTTCATTTTTGCCAACTTCACCCTCAAGATATTGGGTCCAACTCTGTATCCAATATTTGCAACTTCCAAGTTTTCTGTGAAGCTTATCTTCAAGAGGAGCCCACAGTTGAATTATTCAGAGAATTTTATTACTTAAACCGTCAGACAGAGTTTATTGATGGGCCCAGCTTGGAACTCAGTGGGATTTCAATTCAGAAGAGGAAAGAAGTCAACTTTCCCTACGCCAAGCCGCCGAGTCATCCCAAAGATTGGAACCAAACTTGGTTCTATTGTCAAGACACTTCTCCATCAGACGAGAATCCTCTGCCGGGTTACCGCGACCACCGGCTTAGCAACACACATCCGCTTCCCCCACGGATCAACACGAAGGAGCGGGCCAAATATGCACCAGCTTTTTCAAAGCTTAGATCCTTCATTGCTAATGGCCTAACCGGCATTGACTTTGTTCGGTGCTAGGTGTCATGGAGCATCTTGCCATTAAGCCGTCACCCCGACTTAATGTGTGAATACACTGGCGATTTAAGAGATCCCTAGCGCCACTGCGACATTCAACTGTCCGAAGCAGAAATTACTGAAGCCACCAAGAAATTGCTGAACGAACCTTCAAAGGAATGCACTAAAACATGACTTAGTCCTTTCTGCACCTTTAACAAGCCGCCAGCTGTAAGTGTTGCACACCTTCCGCTCAACCATATTTGCAATAGTTATGCCTACTTATGATATTTTTGACCTCCACAATCCGATTCTCCCTTTTGGAAGAAGAAGCCACAAGATAAGCCGGCCAAACTGGCTTGTACCAAAACCAAGGCCACCAAGAGGCCTGCCAAGAAGAAGACCACCGAACCTGCCGGGTTAAACATTGATGATGATGACGAGTTGATGAGTCAGAGGTAGAACTTGACTCTCTTGGCTCATTTTTTATACTCATTGACAATGATTGTTATCAGGACGATGCAGAAGCCAGCTGTGTAGATGACGTAGAGGTAATTATTCTTTCCTCCGGCTCAGAACCTCTGCCAACACAGAAAACCTGACAAGCAAGCCGGAAAGTAAGCTTTTCTCACCCTCTAGCTCACTTGGATCCCAACTTTCTTTTGAAGAAACAACAACACGAAGCTCGCCGCACCACCCGACATAGTGGTGGTGTGATTACTTCTTCCGGCTTACCAAACACATCGGTTCACAAACGCTGCCCAGAGGTCTTACATATTTCTGATATACTTTATCCCAAGGTGGGTCATTTCTGACAACCTCTTAACCCGTCTAATTCAAACTATCAGGGGACTTCTCATTCTCCTAGCTTTTAAGACTGTACCTGGGTAAGAGTATATTCAATCATTGAAACCTTATGCCTGATCATTATAATGGCCTCTTTATGCTTCTTATTTTTAGGGGCCAGGCCAAACCCAGCAAGAAGGCAAAACTGAATAAGTCGTCGACGATTCCAACCCGTCTGAACCGGAAAAACAACAGTCAGAACCTTCTAACCCAATTGCTGAAGCCACCCTTGATGATCCACCACCACAAGACCATGAAGCCTCCATAGATCATATGGACATTGAACTGGCTATTTCTAAGCTGCCAAGCCCAATTAAGCCTGGTGAGGAAAAGACTAATGATGTTGTCGTCACTGGGTTTGGATTCACAGCCCTGGGTCACCCTACTATTTTATCTAAGCACATCGCCAAGGAAGAAATTTCTGCTGAAGATAAAGGCAAGTGGAAGGTAGACTTGGAGAGCTACGCCTAGTTCAATGCCAAAGACGTCCACTATGGTTATTTGAACCGTCTGTACACTAGTCGTGACTTCGAAGCTAGCTAGGTCAATTTGATGAAGGAATGCTATGAGGTAATTTAATCATCATTCTCTTTCATAATTATCTGACTATCAGACGCCAAGTCTATAGGATATGATATAATTTGAATATGTTGTAGACTTTCCAATTGCCATAAAGAACCGCACAACATCACTAGTAGCCCCCAAGGGACGGTTTAAATAATCATGTTAAGCCGGGACTTTAAATAGTAGTAATGAACTTTGCATCCGTAGCCCCCAAGGGTTGGCTTAACTAGTATGTTAAGCCGGGACTTTAAGTAACAAAAAACAACTTTGCCTTCGTAGCCCCCAAGGGTCGGCTTAATCAGTGATGAATAAGTCGTGTTACAGCCCTAGAATTGTTTGCAATTAGTGGCACAAGCATTCATGCATCTTGTCTAAATTACTTCTTTAATTTGAAATGGGGTTGGTAAACCCTAGCACCAAATGAAATTCAAATAGGTTCAAATAAAATATTTTTCAATGACCCAGAATGCCCTTTGGAAATGTTCATGATTTTTGATAAAGGTAAAAACCTCTTCCAAAAATGATGAACATAATTATAGGTCATTCCTGGATTTTTGAATTAAATCTTAAACTATTTGACTTTGGGCATTTAAACACTATAAATAATTTAAATGCTCAAATAATGTTGGAACTGTTTGTGGGCCACTGAAATAATTCAGAAAGTGCTCATGAATATTTTCAGGACTTATAAAATTGATTTGGTTTTTAAAACTGGATCAAAAACAAACTGCAAATTAGAAAAACAGAAACAAAAATAGAAAAACGGTTAGAACTCACCTGGCTTACATGCGCAGCCACCAACCGGCCCAGCCCACCACCACCTCTTTACCTGTCATCTTCCTCCTCTGCCAGGAGGACGGGCGCGTGCCCGACGCGCGCGCACCACCGTGCGCCACCTCCTGCCTGCCGCCGAGGGCCTGGACACCTCCACGACGCCACACAGCCTCCCTGGTCTCTCTCTCACTCTCCCCGTGCTCCTCCCCCTCCTTTGTCTCGATCTCTCATGCACACCCGAACGCGGCCGTCGTCACCGACGACGATCACCATGGCCACCGGCCAACCTACCCCTCTCCATACCATCCAACGGCTCCGCCGCGACGCCCTCTTCCTCATCACCAAGCCACGTGACGCCGGGAGCCCCGTGTCGTCGTCCTCGCATTCGTCTTCTTCCGCGGGATCCGATGACAACCGCCAACGATTCGACGCCGTCCGACCTTCCCCGAGCTCGCCGTCTGCTCCGCCGACTCCGCCGTGAGCTCCTCAATCGAACCCCCCTCTCCTCCGACTCATTTGCACGCCGTAGCCGCCGCCCCCTTGCTGACCGTAGCACGCCGCCGCCTGAGCTCGCCGCCGGCGTGACTCCGGCCACGCAATGGCTCAGCCGTCATGTCCATCTTGCTCACCGCACCTCGTAGAGAACGTAGGTGCCCGCACGAGCTGCCCCGGCCGCCGTAGCATCGACCCCAAGCTCACCCGAGCTCCGGCGACCACCAAGGTCGACGCCGACGCCGACTCCGGCCACCCCAGGCCCAACCACCGCCACTACTCTATGTGGATGAGTGCCCGCGTCACGTAGATGCCCTCCGATGGCCATTTGGTCGCCGGAGGAGGAATCCCGAGCCCCTCCGCCGTCTCTGGCCCTGCCGGCGACGAGCCCCGGGTCAACTCCGGCGAGTTTGACCCGGGTTGACCCAGTTGACCTCCCCTGGGTCCGGACAAGTGGGCCCAGAGCCCTGCTAATTTAGTTTAGTGCTAATTAACTTTTAGTTAACCAGCTAAGTCACTAACATGTGGGCCCACACCCTAATTAACTTAGGTTAGCAATTAACTTAGCACTAATTAACTCCGTTAATTAGGTGTGACACTGACACGCGGACCCCACCGGTCAGATTTGACCTGGCCGACCCAGTTGACCTGTTGACGTCACACCTATGTCATGCTGACAAAGTAAAGCATTTTCTGGATTTAAATTTTTTCAGGAAATTTCAGAAAATGCTATAAACTTCAAAAAATCATAGAAATTAATCTATAGCTCAGAATGAAATAAATTATATTTGAAAAATGATCAGAAAAAGCCAATCTATCCATCTGTACCATTTGCATGCATGTTTGGACAACCTAAGGTTGCTGTATATGGCAATTTGCATAATTAGCATTTAAATAAGCACATATGGAGTTTGAATTTGAACCCTTGGTTCAAACCAACTTCATTTAATCTGGTTTCTAGTTGAATTAGCTCAAACAACAACATATTGCCATGTCATGATCATGCATCATATTGTTGCATTGCATTGATTGTGTTCTTCCTTGTTTGTCGGTATTTGTCCCCTCTCAATAGACGAAGTTCCGACGATGAGTTTGATGACACCGATGAAGAGCTATATTATCTTTAGAAGTGCCAGGCAAGCAAAACCCCCTTGTTCATTCCGATACAATCCCACTCTCTTGCTCCTGCTCTCTTTTACTGCATTAGGACAACAACGATTCAACTGTTACATGCTGCGGTAGTTGAACCCCTTTTCCTCTGCATGACCTGTCATTGCCACAGTAAATAGATGAAACCCACTAGCATGAGTAGGAGTTGTTTGAGCCCTCATGTGCCTACTCATTCATGCTTGTTTGTCATGCCTGCTACTGCTTAGAGTTGAGTCAGGTCTGATTCATCGGGGATGAATTGGAATAGTGATGAACATGTCCTACTGTGTGTGAGCTAAGTGTGTGAACACGATTTCGTAAAGGTAGCGGTGAGAGGCCATGTAGGAGTACATGGTGGGTTGTCTCATTGAAACCGTTCTCAGGAACTGAGTTCTGTGTTTGTGATCCATGAACAACTACTACCACTCATTGGGATCCTTAATTGACCCTCTCGACTTATTAACTGCCCTAGTCCTCTGTTGAGGAGTTGCAACTAGTTTCTGGTGTTTATAGGATATGTGTTGGTGGCCGTGCATAGCACTGACCCTAGGGGTGGGCTATGATGCGGTAGATACACCGTGGCACGGTGTACCGGGTGCCCGTTTGGTGCCTCGGGAACCCTGCACACATCGTTTGGGGCTGTGAGCGAAACTCCGACCGGATCTCCTCGCGGATGGAACCCGAATAGGCGATAAACCTGGAGTAGAGACTTGTGTGGTTAGTCAGGTCGTGGCCGACTCCCTCATCAGGCTTCCGCTTGAAGGTTGCCGAGATACACGACGTGTACATGGTGGTAAGTGGCGAGAGCGTGTGTGAAGGAGTACACCCATGCAGGGTTATAAATGATCTATTCGAATAGCCATGTCCGCGGTAAAGGATTTTTGGGTTGCCTATAACAGTTCATAGACAAGTGAAAGTGGATACTCTAAAACTCGCAAGATAAGCGTGAGTGCATTGGTGGCCTTCTCGTAGGGAGACGGGAGCAGATCCATAGTGGTGTATTGATATGGTGAATATGTGGAATCGTGTGCGCCACCTCAAAAGAGTTACTTGTAGTAGTAGTTTAGGATAGCCACCGAGTCAAAGCTGGCTTGCTGCAGTTAAACTCCACCACCCCCCTTGTTGATACCGATGCACATGTAGTTAGTTCTGATGTAAGTCTTGCTGGGTACATTTGTACTCACGTTTGCTTAATTTATGTTTTGAAGAGAGACGTCAGTCTCGCTAGTAGTTCCGTGTGGACTTCGACGTTTAGCTTGCTACCTCAGCTACGATCTTGTGCCCTCGGCAGGATCTGGTAGATAGTCAGGCTTCTCAGCCTTCTTCATTTGTAGATGTCTGTACTCAGACAAGTTAAGCTTCCGCATGTGCTTGTTGCTTGTATGCTCTGTATGTTGGGTCACGAGACCCATGTTTGTAATACTTGGCTCCTCGGAGCCTAATGAATAAGTACTCCGAGTCGTAGAGTCTTGTTGTGATTCCATGTTGTATTTGCACATATTGAGCATATTGTGTGTATGATTGAAATGCTTGGTATGTGTGGGATCCGACAACCTAGTTGTTTGTCCTTGGTAGCCTCTCTTATGGGGAAATGTAGTCTGGTGCTTCCACTGAGCCTTGGTAGTCTGCTACAGCCCGGTTTACCGGAGTCCTGCTAGCCCAGTACTACTGCTCCGGAACACTTAGACTGGCCGGCATGTGATTCACTTTGTTCCTGTGTCTGTCCCTTCGGGGAAATGCCACGCGGTGACTTTCGGAGTCTTGCTAGCCTGCTACAGCCCAGTTTCCCGGAGTCCTGTTAGCGCAGTTGCTACAGTCCGGATTCACACGCTGATGACCGACATGTTCGATGTTGTTTCATGTATGCATGTCCCCGTAAGTTAGTGCCACTTTGGGTTCATGACTAGTCATGTCGGCCCGGGTTCTCTGTCATATGGATGCTAGCGACACTGTCATATACGTTAGCCAAAAGGCGCAAACGGTCCCGGGCCAGGTAAGGTGGCACCCGTGGGAATACCGTGCGTGAGGCCGCAAAGTGATATGAAGTGTTACATGCTAGATCGGTGTGACTTAGGATCAGGGTCCTGACAGCTTTGGTATCAGAGCCTGACTGCCTATAGGATTACCAAGGCAAACTGGTCGAAGTTGTGTCTAGAAATGCTTTAGTTATGTAAGGGAATTGATTGTGGAAGGGAACGTAAGGCTCTTTCTACTCCTTTACCTTATGCCCTTCTGATCTAAGTCAACCTCTTCTTTTCTGCGGGGATTAAGTACTAGGCATCTCGTCTTTCTATCAGGACCACGTGTTACTAATCCGTAGACTCGTAGGATTGATGGATTCAAGCCCGAGTTCGGTTCCTACTACTTCTGTGTGTTGACAGTTCATATCAGAACTTTGATATTGTGATGTTAAGTGGTTATGCCACCATTTTGCAGGATGTCTCAAATCATTTTGAGCATTTACAGCCGTTATGCTGTCCGAGTCATCCCAGGTTTCTAAATAGTCTGATGCATTTGCAAATCCCTTCTTTCCGTTCCCGATGTTCCTTTGGGCCGGTTCAACCACACTAATCCATGAGTTGAGGTACTCTATTGCCTCGACATATATGTTGGAGCTATTATTATGACCCTAGGTGTTTTAGGGAGTCACCTAGTAATCTAGCCATGTTTTGTGTTTCGGTGTGATGATTCTGGCCACCATTCACGAAACCATCCCGTGATGCCATTTAGTAGTAGGTATTCTATTCCTGGGTTCTTGAACCCGAGATTCACCCTACTTACCTCCTGTTGATAGTGTTTGCTCGTTCCTTTAGGATATTAGTAACCTTGCGACAGTCCTCGAGGTCCGTGGTATTTCTTTCTTCCAAATACCATGAACCATTAAGGCAGAAGTTCTTTGAACCAAAATATCACAATCAGAGTACTCTTGAGGAGTTCTCCATTCATAATTGTGATTTTGCCAGTTCTACCTTTTTGCATGGGTTATCTGGAAGAAACCTGTTGAACTTGGTTCGACATATTAATCTATGCATCCACAACTCAGAAAGATATATGTCCTCTTGAGTTGTCCCTCTTCATTTGTATTCCGACCATCGCCTATCAATTGATAGTTAGGAGTAATTGTGCATTCATGTTATCGATGCTTATTATTCTTGTGGTCTGTTAAGCCATTCTATTTCAGAATGACTAGGAGAAAGAAACTCTAGTACCTCATCCATATCCAGGATTGGGTCAAAGTAGTTGTGTTCTGCAGATCAAATGCCAATCCAGCTTTTGATCTGTTCTACCCTAGAGTATTACCCCCTTTATGTCAGGATGGTCATGAGAATTGCACCATCTCTCATGAATTCTTGATGCAGTGATACTTCTTGCCATCATTTTTCATTCCTTGATCCCGTGTTGTCACAACCAGAATGCCGGCAAGTGAACCATGATGTGTGAAATCAATACTCCTAGCAACCGTGTTGCTTGGTAGTTAATGGACACTAATATCATTCTTAGCGTGTTGGTTATCGAAACACTATTCTAGGATTGATCGTGCTACCTTGTTCTTATTTCTGGTGCACTCTTCGATCTTTGAGTTAGGATTGAATCCCTTGCTCTTTTGATCATATCGTCTTGTCTGAAAAGCAAGATTGTTCTCGAGCTTAGTAACATATCGGTGGTTCGTGATTTTCCGAATATCTTCTCGGAAGAATCACCAGGTTGTCCCCCGACTATTATGTTGAGCTCATGATCAAGTTGGTTTTCTTGTAAACCACCCTTTCTCCAAGAATCTGTGTCGGATACCCTGAGCTAGTTGGTTAAGCTAAACAACAACTTGGAGAGTTGGAAGATAAAAGCTTGTCTGACTTAGTTCATGTTAAGGGATATCTTTTGTGTGTGTGTGTGTTGAAGAAAGATGATGTCTCCATTGATTGGTCCTCGTGATCAGTTGTTGGATCTATTGCCTTGTCAAAACTTTGACTTGAGTATGGGCTATCGTCAAGTCAAATCAAAACCAACGATGTTCGTAATGTTTTCTTACTTGTGGTTGATCCCTCGAGCATACACCATTACATACTTTGGTCTGACCAATGCTATCACCATGTTCACATGATGGTGGAAGTCAAGTGATATGGAAATTCCGTTGAGTTGCTGTTAAGCCCATCAGCAGCATTTTGTCTCCCCCATGATTCATGTTGAACATCAACCTAGTGTTGAGAACTTTGTAAGCAATGCCTTCGTGTTCCATTCATGAAGCTTATGCTTCGATGAAAGAAGTGACTTTCTCCAAGTTCACGTGCATTAGGTGTAAGTTGCCGCCATGAATTTGAGAAAGGTTTGTTTTGTTTCCCTTGGAATCATCCCAAACCAGTCATTCATACGTGCGAAGTATTCTATGGTTTGGTAGATTAATTACCTCCACTCCATATGTATTCCCTAGCACACCAAGTCACTGATTGAGTTGTTCAAGGAAAATGAGCTTGTTGTGCTAAATACTAGTTCATGCACAAGATTTTGTTATCCTCAATGATGGTTCCCCACCTAAACTCTGTAATGTTTTATTATAAGACTACTACATGGTCATGCTGGTTTTGGACAGCATGTTCACAAGTTTGTAGCAGAACCAGCTCATGTTTTGGAGCTTGCTATCGTAGTTCATCTCCTGAGAGTCTCACAACATTATCTCGTCGATTTGTGTTGCAACTCTTCTTTTCAGACATGTGAGTCTGAAGTATCCCGTTTCTAACCAGATCTGAATCTCAGGCAGATATGATGGTTAGAACATTCCCAACATTTCCATTTTGTTCCCAGCTTGCACCCCATCGTGCCAATTTTCCATGGGCTGCCCTTCTTAGCAGTTGCTTCGAGGATCATCTCCAAAAGTGGTCCTACCATGGGTCCCATCCATTTCTGATGATAAGAAAAAATCATCCATTGCGTTGTCTTCAACAAGGTAGTCCACATCGTCCATCCTAGCCCAAATATGTCATTCTCTCGAATTCCTCCAGACAATCAATTGTGAATTGCCTCAGGCTGGTATGAAGAGTTTCAATGATCTATGGATCAAAAGTAATTCTTTTTGCCACTTAAGGGAATAATTCTACGAGTCACCTCCTCTAAGATGTCTCATTATGGTATCATGGCAACTCAACTCCTCGCTACGTTGACAACCGTTCACCACCTTCTTAAGTGTGGAATTGTGTCTATGTAGTGAACCTTCGTCCTCTGTTACACTCCATCCCTCTGGATGTATGTTTCATGTCTCAGCTCAAGAAATGTTCAATGCCTCATTCCGTGAGTTGATAGTCGGTTGTTCTATCTTCGAGAAGATCGATCCTTCTAGAGTTTTCCCTTTCCTCTTGTTGTCATGATAGTTGGAGTTCTCAGAGCAAGACGTCGAGACAAAGATGGTGATCGAATCAATGTTCTTATGAGATGCAACCTGGATCGTGAAGCCCATGTTAGTTTGTGCCCCCTCTGTCTTCTTACCTAACGTCTTGAATCTCGGGACGAGATTCTTCTTTAGTGGGGGTGAGTTGTCACAGCCCTAGAATTGTTTGCAATTAGTCGCACAAGCATCCATGCATCTTGTCTAAATTACTTCTTTAATTTGAAATGGGGGTTGGTAAACCCTAGCACCAAATGAAATTCAAATAGGTTCAAATAAAATATTTTGCAATGACCCAGAATGCCCTTTGGAAATGTTCATGATTTCTGATAAAGGTGAAAACCTCTTCCAAAAATGATGAACATAATTATAAGTCATTCCTAGATTGTTGAATTAAATCTTAAACTATTTGACTTTGGGCATTTAAACACTATAAATAATTTAAATGCTCAAATAATGTTAGAACTATTTGTGGGCCACTGAAATAATTCAGAAAGTGCTCATGAATATTTTCAGGACTTATAAAATTGATTTGGTTTTTAAAACTGGATCAAAAACAAACTACAAATTAGAAAAAAGAAACAAAAATAGAAAAAAGGGTTAGAACTCACCTGGCTTACATGCGCAGCCACCAACCGGCCCAGCACTATAGCTGGCCGACCCAGCCCACCACCGCTTCTTTCCCTGTCGTCTTCCTCCTCTGCCAGGAGGACGGGCGCGCGCATCGCCGTGCGCCACCTCCTGCTTGCCGCCGAGGGCCTGGACGCCTCCACGACGCCACACAGCCTCCCTGGTCTCTCTCTCACTCTCCCCGTGCTCCTCCCCCTCCTCTGTCTCGATCTCTCACGCACACTCGAACGCGGCCGTCGCCACCGACGACGATCACCGTGGCCACCGACCAACCTACCCCTCTCCATACCATCCAACGGCTTCGCCGCGACGCCCTCTTCCTCATCGCCAAGCCATGTGACGCCGGGAGCCCCGTGCCGATGTCCTCGCCTTCGTCTTCTTTCGCGGGATCCGACGACAACCGCCGACGATTTGACGCCGTCCGACCTCCCCCGAGCTCGCGGTCTGCTCCGTCGACTCTGCCGCGAGCTCCTCAATCGAATCCCCTCTCCTCCGACTCATTTGCACGCCGTAGCCGCCGCCCCCTTGCTGACCGTAGCACGCCACCGACTGAGCTCGCCGCCGGCGTGACTCCGGCCATGCAATGGCTCAGCCATCACGTCCATCTTGCTCACCGCGCCTCGTAGAGAATGTAGGTGCGCCACACGAGCTGCCCCGGCCGCCGTAGCGTCGACCCCGAGCTCACCCGAGCTCTGGCGACCGCCAAGGTCGTCGCCGGTGACGACTCCGGCCACCCCAGGCGCAACCGCCGCCACTACTCGACGCGGATGAGTGCCCGCGTCACATAGATGCCCTCCGACGGCTATTTGGTCGCTGGAGGAGGAATTCCGAGCCCCTTCGCCGTCTCTGGCCTTGTCGGTGACGAGCCCCATGTCAACTCCGACGAGTTTGACACGGGTTGACCCAGTTGACCTCCCCTGGGTCCGGACAAGTGGGCCCAGAGCCCCGCTAATTTAGTTTAGTGCTAATTAACTTTTAGTTAACCAGCTAAGTCACTGACATGTGGGCCCACGCCCTAATTAACTTAGGTTAGCAATTAACTTAGCACTAATTAACTCCGTTAATTAGCTGTGACACTGACACGCGGACCCCACCGGTCAGATTTGACCTGGCCGACCTAGTTGACCTGCTGACGTCACACCTATGTCATGCTGACTTAGTAAAGCATTTTCTGGATTTAAATTTATTCAGGAAATTTTAGAAAATGCTATGAACTTCAAAAAATCATAGAAATTAATCTATAGCTCAGAATGAAATAAATTATATATGAAAAATGATCAGAAAAATCCAATCTATCCATCTGTACAATTTGCATGCATGTTTGAACAACCGAAGGTTGATGTATATGTCAATTTGCATAATTGGCATTTAAATAAGCACATATGGAGTTTGAATTTGAACCCTTGGTTTAAACCAACTTCATTTAATTTGGTTTCTAGTTGCATTAGCTCAAACCACAACATATTGCCATGTCATGATCATGCATCATATTGTTGCGTTGCATTGATTGTGTTCTTCCTTGTTTGCCGGTATTTGTCCCCTCTTAATAGACGAAGTTCCGACGATGAGTTCGATGACACCGATGAAGAGCTATATTATCTTTAGAAGTGCCAGGAAAGCAAAACCCCCTTGTTCATTCCGATAGAATCCCACTCTCTCACTCCTGCTCTCTTTTACTGCATTAGGACAACAACGATTCGACTATTACATGCTGCGGTAGTTGAACCCCTTTTCCTCTGCATGACCTGTCATTGCCACAGTAAATAGATGAAACCCACTAGCATGAGTAGGAGTTGTTTGAGCCCTCATGTGCCTACTCATTCATGCATGTTTGTCATGCTTGCTATTGCTTAGAGTTGAGTCAGGTCTGATTCATCGGGGATGAATTGGAATAGTGATGAACATGTCCTACTATGTGTGAGCTAAGTGTGTGAACACGATTTGGTAAAGGTAGCGGTGAGAGGCCATGTAGGAGTACATGGTGGGTTGTCTCATTGAAACCGTTCTCAGGAACTGAGTTCTGTGTTTGTGATCCATGAACAGCTACTACCACTCATTGGGATCCTTAATTGACCCTCTCGACTTATTAACTGCCCTAGTCCTTTGTCCAGGAGTTGCAACTAGTTTCTGGTGTTTATAGGATATGTGTTGGCGGTCGTGCGTAGCGCTGACCCTAGGGGTGGGCTATGATGCGGTAGATACACCATGGCACGGTGTACCGGGCGCCCGTTTGGTGTCTCGGGAACCCTGCACACATCGTTTGGGGTTGTGAGCGAAACTCTGGCTGGATGTCCTCGCAGATGGAACCCGAATAGACACTAAACCAGGACTAGAGACTTGTGTGGTTAGTCAGGTCGTGGCCGACTCCCTCGCCAGCTGGCTTCCACTTGAAGGTTGCCGAGATACACGACGTGTACATGGTGGTAAGTGGCGAGAGCGTGTGTGAAGGAGTACACCCCAGTAGGGTTATAAATGATCTATTCAAATAGCCGTGTCCGCGGTAAAGGACTTCTGCGTTGCCTATAACAGTTCATAGACAAGTGAAAGTGGATACTCTAAAACCCGCAAGATAAGCGTGAGTGCTATGGATGGCCTTCTCGTAGGGAGATGGGAGCGGATCCATAGTGGTGTATTGATATGGTGAATATGTGGACTCGTGTGCGCCACCTCAAAAGAGTTACTTGTAGTCGTAGTTTAAGATAGCCACCGAGTCAAGGCTGGCTTGCTGCAGTTAAACTCCACCACCCCCCTCGTTGATACCGATGCATATGTAGTTAGTTCTGATGTAAGTCTTGCTGGGTACATTTGTACTCACGTTTGCTTAATTTATGTTTTGCAGAGAGACGTCAGTCTCGCTAGTAGTTCCATGTGGACTTCGACGTTTAGCTTGATACCTCAGCTACGATCTTGTGCCCTCGGCAGGATCTGGTAGATAGTCAGGCTTCTCAGCCTTATTCATTTGTAGATGTCTGTACTCAGACAAGTTAAGCTTCCGCATGTGCTTGTTGCTTGTATGCTCTGTATGTTGGGTCATGAGACCCCATGTTTGTAATACTTGGCTCCTCGGAGCCTAATGAATAAATACTCTGAGTCATAGAGTCTTGTTGTGATGCCATGTTGTATTTGCACATATCGAGCATATTGTGTGTATGATTGAAATGCTTGGTATGTGTGGGATCCGACAACCTAGTTGTTTATCCTTGGAAGCATCTCTTACGGGGAAATGTAGTCTGGTGCTTTCACTGAGCCTTGGTAGTCTGCTACATCCCGGTTTATCGAAGTCCTGCTAGCCTAGTACTACTGCTCCAGAACACTTAGACTGGCCAGCATTTGATTTACTTTGTTCCTGTGTATGTCCCTTCGGGGAAATGTCACACGGTGACTTCCGGAGTCCTGCTAGCCTGCTACAGCCCGGTTTCTGGAGTCCTGTTAGCGCAGTTGCCACAGCCCGGATTCACACGCTGATTACCGGCATGTTCGATGTTGTTTCATGTATGCCTGTCTCCGTAAGTTATTGCCACTTTGGGTTCATGACTAGTAATGTTGGCCCGGGTTCTCTGTCATATGGATGCTAGCGACACTATCATATACGTGAGCCAAAAGGCGCAAACGGTCCCGGGCCAGGTAAGGTGGCACCCATGGGAATACCGTGCGTGAGGCCGCAAAGTGATATGAAGTGTTACAAGCTAGATCGGTGTGACTTAGGATCGGGGTCCTGACAAGTCAGGACTAATCATCCTGTTTGAAATCAATAATCCAATCTGTAGTCGTTATAAACCGGATCACATCATGTGTCCGGGTCAGCCAATAATTCTGTCTTAACAAAGAGCAATATGCATTAGCCCCCATGTGCCAAGTATAATACTTGTATTGTGCTTGGGACTTCAAAAAAAATTCTTAAGAGCAATATACATTAGCCCCCAAGTGCCAAGGAAAATACTTGTATTATGCTTGGGACTTCAACAATAATCATACTCATAATATCTGTCCATGCTTATACCACAGGCTGAACTTTTTGAGAAGGACTCGCAGCTCAATGATCTGAAGGCCAATATAAAAACTCAACAATCTGAAACATCCAAGGCCAAATCGTAATTGAAGACTGTTTAGAGAACATTGAGCAGCTCAAGCAAAACTTCAACACTGACAAAGATGGATGAGAAATTGAAAAGGCAGCTCTATTGAAGAGATCGGAAGATGCTGAAGACGCACTTAAACCACTGATTGAGGAGTTATCCGGCTTAAAGCAAGAGATCAATATCATGTCATCAACCATCTTCGGTAAGAACATGTCTCCCTTGCACCATAATAATCATATTATAAACGCCCGCCGGCTTACCTATAACTTTACAGATATAGGTTCTCAGAGCGCTAAGTTGGGCTCAGATATGTGTGTCCGGCTTAAAGCTGTCTACACTCTTGTAGAACAGTTATACACTGGTGCCCAACAAACCATTGCTGCTACGCTGCACAAGAAATCTCCATCGACACTTATCAAAGATACACTGGAGTAGTTGTCCGTGCTACCCCGAAGGATTGACGACTTAAAACGGGGAGCTGCCAGAGCCGGTGCCTTGACTACCTTAAGTCGGGCGAAGGCATGGCAAGCAGATCTTGATCCTGAAGATTTGGCCAATGGCTGCCCCAACATTAAAGAAGACGAAACTGCCTTCAGTGTTGATGACTTTGCAGAAATAGCAAGAGCAATGCGCCCCTTAGCGAGTAAGCTGGCTGATGAAACCAATCTTGCCACATACCAAGCAGCTTATGACGCTGAAAACAAGAAAATGAAAGCACCGGTTCACCAGCCAACAGACCTCATCCCGCCGATTCGTAAACATACTGCCAGGTGGTAGGTGCGACATATGCTAACGGGTGGATTATCATTGTGGGAGCCAGTAAAACATCGCCGGTGCCTGGAAATGGGATGAGGCGAAGACATGCACGCCGACGAATCTTACCCAGCTTCGGGGCTCTCCGTGAAGATAACACCCCTACTGCTGCTCTGCGGGGTCTCCGCATGATCACTCGATGAACAAGTAGCTACATGATGCTCCTTGAGCTGTTTGGCGAGAGGAGGAAGAAGGGCTCTGCTTGCTCTCTTCTCCTCCCTACATGGTGTCTAAAACTAGCAGTGATCAACCCTTTGCATGGGTGCCCCCGGGGGTTTATATAGGCCTACCCCTCGGGGGTACAATGGTAATCCGACTGGGCACGGGGCCCAGCTGTCTGTGTCTATGCTCGTCGGCTTCCGCGCCGACTGATGGGTCCCATCGGCTGCCGGCTCCTGGGTCGACAGGCAGGCCCTACTGTCCAGGGCCTTGTCGGTGGCTGGTTACTGTTGCTCAATCTTGGTGATGAGGGCTTCGCCGAGGTAAGCGTGGCTACAGTGCTGCCGTCCGGCGGGCGATCACTGTAGCCCCTCCGCGTCTTGTCTCCTTAATGGGGCGTCTTCTTCGAGGGAGGTGGCAAGCCGGCTGCGGGGAGCCGGCTCTATCTCGGGCCGACCTGGGGAGGTCTGGCCGCCTTCGGGTGTCTCTCTACCCGAAGGGGCCCACCACCCGTGGGCCGTACTGGCAGCCCGTCGTGGATGACATCAAGGTCAACGTGGCAACAGTGCTGCGCCGGACGGGTCATGGCCACCCGTACGACGCACTATGCCAGGCGTGCTCCGGGATTCGGGGGTGGCCAGCCTTACTGTAGCCACGCCCCGTGGCATCGCCGTTATGTGGGTGCAGACTTCGAGGGTACGATCTCGACCGCTTTATGGGAGCCGGCTCCTTGGAGTCGGCCTTCTCGCAGCCGGCTCCTCGGAGCCGGCCCTCCCGCGGCTTTCTTCATGAGGGCTGAAGTCGGGCCGCCTTTTGATAGCCGGCCTGGGAGACAGCCGGCCAGGGGAAGGCGGCCCCATGTCTTGGATTCTTGAGAGCCAGATCGGCTCGTAATTTTTTCAGAAAGGCCAGGGGGAGCCGGCTAGGCTACCCGTGGTCACTTACTCCGACAGTAGTCCCCAAAGCTGAGCGAGCTTCGAGGCTGATAAAGGGACGAGAAGCTTGGTCAGCTTCCTATCCTAAGGGGCCGGCTTTGCTTGTGCGCGCTGACTTCGGAGGGCTCCGTTTCTCGTAGGCGGGAACGCAGTCGACCTGCGAGCTATCCGCAGGCCATCCCGCGGGCCACGTGGTGAGGAAACCCTGCCAGTGCACGCACGTGACGGGACGCCGCCGCAGGCCCGGGCCCGCCACTACTAGGCCTTGGCCCGAGCGTGGATCTTCTGCGGCCCATGCGGACCGCTCGCCTTCCCGCAGCGATTTTATTATGCCATTAGGGCGTATTAATCGCGGGACGTGGGGGAGTGGGCACAGTTGATCCCCACGTCCCTCCACGCCACGCCCCCTCGGCTCCGCCGCGCGGTCTATAAGTATGGGGAGGAGGGGGAGCGGCAGAGGATCGCACGCTCTCCCTCGCTCCACCCCCTCTCGTCTTCCTTCTTCTCCTCCCCGCCGTCGCAGTAACTCTTTGCCGCACCGTTCCGCCGCCGCATCGTCTTGCTTCTCGCCGTGCTGCCCCATGGCGCTGTCAAGCTCGTGGGATGGCTCCAATGTCCATGAGGACCACGTCGCGTTCCTCCGCCAGACGCGACGCCTGCCCGGCGAGGACTTCGTTCGGGTTCGTCTAGCGCCGGAGAAGGAGGTTTCGCCGGCACCGGAGGAGGGCGAGCAGGGGATCTTCCGCTCGCACTGCCTGCGCGGCTTCGGCCTTCCGGCGAGCGGGTTCCTCCGAGCCTTCCTCGAATTCTACAACCTCCAGCCACATCACCTCACGCCCAACGCGGTGATGCTGTTGTCGGCCTTCGTCACGCTGTGTGAAGGCTTCCTTGGGGTCCTCCCCACGCTCGAGCTCTGGGCAGAATTCTTCCAAAGCAAGCTCGGCACCGCCGTCGTCGCGGGCGTGCCCGCCCCTTGCGGAGCCTTCATTGCCATGTGGCGGGCGAGCGAGAACAACCCGTTCCCGCCCATCCCGCTGATCCAGTCGGTGAAGCTCTGGCAGAAGTCATACTTTTACGTGAAGAATGTCGCGCAGCAAGGCGACTACGTCAACCTGCCGGCTTATGAAGCCGGCCCGCCGGCTGGGAGGCGACCTTCGTGGAGCTACCGGGCCAGGTCATTGTCTCAGGCCGGGAACGCAACTGTCTCCCGGCTTTGGGTGATGATCTAGTCGGAGGGCCTGACCGGAGCCGACTTGGTGGCCGCCTTCGTGGAGTGCCGGGTTCTTCCCCTCCAAAGCCGGCCTCACATCGTTTGTCAGATGAGCGGCCGCTTTGACCCAAGCCAGCTGAGCACCAGGGAGATGCCTCATGCGGAGGTCTTCTACATGGTGAACTATATCTCCAACTGCAAGATCGCCGAGGATTGGCGATACGGCAAGGAGCCGTATTCCTGCGCCAACCCTCCGCCTGCCGTAAGTTCTTTCTTCTTTTATTCCTTTGGTAGCTGGCCTCATGATAGCCGGCCTCTGATCAGTCGGTTTGCCCCTAGCAGAACCCTCTCCTTCCACCGACGACCGGTGCCGCAGGGATAGAGCGCCGGCTCGTCCCTGACCGCATGGTGGACGACGCCGACGACCCGGACCTGGGAGCGGCCGCCATGGAAGACGCCATCGTGGGGGAAAACGACGAGGCCGGAGGCGCGGGGCTCACGGCCGGCTTCGAGGACTGGCCGGATGATGCCGAGGTCGAAGTCGCCCCTCGCCGCCAGCCGGCGTCTGATCATCAAGGCGCGAGCTCGTCCACCGTGTCGGCTGCTGGCGGCGGCGCCCAGAAGCGCCGGGCCATGTCGATCCTCTTTGGCAGCCGGCCAAAGAAGTCCAAGGCTTCCACAGCGGCGACCAAGCGAGATGAGGCCGCTGCGAAGGCGGCCCGCTTCCGCAAGGCGGTGAAGCAACCGCAGGCGATCTCAGCGTAAGTCGTCGAATGCTTGGATACATATTTTTGTTGTTCTTTTCGATTGAAAACTCTTCTAAACCTTTCTTTGCTCGCCGAACAGGGCGCCGCTTTCCCTTGAGCGGGGTCCGGGCGGCTCCGTAGTTGGGCTGACTGGAGGGTCTTCGGGCTCCCGCCGTGTGGATCCCCGCGCCGACCTCAGGGAGGCCACGGAGCGGAACGCACGAGAGGTGCGGGAGGAGCGGGAGGCGGCGGAGCGAAGGGCCGCCCAGGCGACGAAGGAGCGGGCCGATGCAGCAGCCAAGGCCCGGGCGGAGGCGACAGCTGCGAAGACGGAAGCGGAGGCTTCGCACAACCAGCCTCCGCTACTAGCCCTTCCCCACCGCGCCGTGGCCCCCAACATTCCTGTGCCTCCGCTGGAGGAGGTCGACCAAGAACCGCCGGTGATGGAGCGGAGGGAGGACTCCGTGATCTTCGTGGAGGGGGCGCCGCCGGCAGCGCCAACCGGAGCGGGCCAAGGCGGCCAGTCGGCTGCGGCGCCAGAGCAGCCGGCCGGGGGTGAGCCGGAAGCAGGAGACGGCCTCGAGGTGCAGCCAGCAATGCACCGGCGCGCAGGGGGAGGCACCGCTGCGCCGGAGCCGCACCACGCTACGGGTGCCAGCCGGATGGCGGAGGCCTTGGAGGTGGCCAGCACCGGCACATCTGAGTGGACTCCCAGCGGTGGGACGGGCGAGCTAAATGAGGCGGCCCAATAGGTTTGGAACTGGCTTTGGGCCCAAGCCGCCTCGCTGCAGCAATACACCCAGGAGTTCCTTGCGACACGGGCCGTCATCTGGGTGAGTCTTCTAGCTCTGGTTGTTTTGTTCTCTTGATCTCTTCCGTGGGGGCGCGTCAGCGCACCCACTGGGTGTAGTCCCCGAGATTCGGGCCGACTGCTGAGCAGTCGGGTCAGATCTTCCTTGACGACTACCTTATTCTCGCCTCCTGTCTAACCTTCCAGGAGTATCATAACCTCCGCGCTGCCGCCTTCAACTCCCAGGCTCAGGAGCTGGGTCGGAGAACCGAAGACCTGATCAGCAGCCGGAGTACGTACTTGGTTTCGTTCATCTCCTGTGGGGGCGCGTCAGCGCACCCACTGGGTGTAGTCCCCGAGATTCGGGGCGACTGCTGAGCAGTCGGGTCGGATCTTTCCTGACGACTTCACCTTACTGGTTTTTCTTTTGTCTTTCGTGCTCGCAGAAGCCAATGCCGACTTAAGGGGGCAGCTCAGCGAGGCGCAGGCCGCCCTTCGCGCCAAGGAAACCGAGTACGACGCCTTGGTCCGGGAGCGTGACCGCCTGGCCAAGAAGCTGGCTGATTAGGAGGAGAGCCACAAGGCGGCTCTGAAGAAGGCGCAGGATAACAAAGCCGCCCTGAAGGCCGAGTTCGAGACTGAAGCGGCGGGCTGGGCTGAGACCAGGCAAGCGCTGAATGAAGGCTTCGGCCGTATTGAGGATTTGATCGACAGTAAGCCGCTTTCCTCGCTCTTGCCTGCCCCTTGCCGCCTGACTTGTGTTCTGACTTGAGCTGCTTTTTATTCTCTATGCAGACTACTTTCCTGGCTACTCCGTCTTCGCCGCCCAAACCATCGAGGCCCATCGCGAAGCGCGCCGGCGGGCGGGGGCTGAAGTCGCGCCGGACGCGAGTCAGTCGCTCGAAGAGGAACTCTTGGCGGTCCAAGCGCGGCTGCAGCCGGCTCATCGTATGCTCCGCCGCCTCCAGCGCGCCGGAGCGCAGGTGTTGGCCGCCCTCTGGCCAAGCGAGACGATTCCCCACACCCCGAGTCGGACTGCCGACTGGCTGGAGGTTGCGGTTGGCCGCTTCGAGGCCTGGAAGGCGTCGGCGGCCTGACTTGGAGCTGGACGGGCGCTGGAGTTCGTCCGAGCTTGGTATCCGGGGCTGAACCTGGACCAGCTGCGCACCTGGCGGCTGGAGGCCGACGAAGAGCTAGTGGAGGTGCGGCCGGCTATCGCTTAGCGCGCATCGACAATCACCGAGTGTACTGACATCAGCGTCTTCGCTCCCGAGATTAATGATGACGGCATCGCCCAGCCGGAGGAGTGGTTCGGGCTGGACCCGGCGGCGGGTGAAGACTCGGCAGAAGAGATCGCCTCCAGCGACGAAGGCGAAGACGACGAAGGAGAGGAAAACGAAGACGTCGAGCCGGCCAGTGGAACAGCCAGCCAGCCTCAGCCTGACCGTGCCTCCAGCAACGAGGCGCGTGCAAGCGCGCCTTCTGCGGGAGGCGGTGATCATGCCGAGGTTCGCCAGCCGGCACTGCCGTCTCCGCCGACCTGCCCGGCTCGTCAGTCGCTCCACCGGCTTAATCTGCCATCCTTGTTTTTTCCTGCTTGTTGCCTTCTGAACAATTTTGTTAAGCTTCCGCAGTTCCACCCACTGGGGGTGTATCCAATACTATGTTTAATGCTGGCCTTTTGAAGGTCTTTTATGTGAATATTAACTTGTGCATGTTTGGTTTCCTTTCATGTATGCTTTTTATCCTTAGGCTGTTTCCTTTGCCGCCTTCCCCTTTTGGGGAGGCAAGTACTCGAGCTTTCTTGGATTGAAGTGAAGTGAATGGAAGCCGGCCGGCCGGCTACTCTGGTAGTCGGTCGGTGGTGGGAGAGAAACCAGCTTTTGTTATATTAGTCCGTTAGTCCCTAGCCGTTTTTCGTGTGGGCGTCCTTTCCTGCCTTTAACTCTTGCCAGTCGGACAGCCGGTTCTTCGAACTGCAACTTTTGGCAAGAGAAGGCTTGGGTGCCAGCACACTACTTGTCTGACCGCGGGTAGGACTTCTAATATAACTCCAGTCGGCTAGTGCCCGGGCCGACTAGTCGAACCCGGTGCCGGACGGAACAAGTAAATGTAATGACAAGGTCATAAGCATGATACTCTTCATTCATAGATAAAAAGATGGCAGTCCCCGAGCTCTCCTCGGGGGCCTATTGTCTCATACTTAGTACAAAAGTTAGTGTGATACATACTGCATTTCAGCTGTAAAACCTTCGGAGGAGGTTGGCGTTCCATGGTCGTTCCGACTCCTTGCTGGAGTTGTCTCTCTTTCGTGCCTTCGGCTTCTGCGCGTCGATCAGGTAGTAGGAGTCATTGCCTAAGGTTCTGCTGATGACGAAGGGGCCCTCCCAAGGTGCCGAGAGCTTGTGCTGGCCGGCTGTTCGCTGGATCAGTCGGAGCACAAGATCGCCCTCTTGGAAGGATCTTGGCTTGACCTTCCGGCTGTGGTAGCGGCGCAAGCCCTGCTGATAGATGGCGGACCAGATGAGGGCTAACAGCCGGCCTTCTTCCAGCAGGTCGACGCCGTCTTCTCGTGCTTCCTTGGCCTCCGCTTCCATGTACATGGTTACCCGAGGCAAGTCGAACTCGATGTCAGTTGGGATGACCGCCTCGGCACCATACACGAGGAGGAAAGGGGTGAAGCCGGTTGACTTGTTTGGTGTAGTGCGTAGACTCCAGAGGACAGCCGGCAGCTCATCAAGCCAACAGCCGGCTGAATGCTCCAGTGGTACGATCAGTCGGGGCTTGATGCCGGAAAGGATGAGGCCGTTGGCTCGCTCGACCTGGCCGTTTGACTGCGGGTGGGTGACGGATGCTAGATCCAAGTGGATGCCTTGCGTTGCGCAGAAACGTGCCAAGGCTCCTTTGGCGAAATTTGTGCCATTGTCAGTGATGATGCTGTGTGGCACGCCGTACCGAGTTCTTATATCTGCGATAAATGTGACGGCAGTCGGCCCATTCAGCTTCTTGATCGGCTTTGCTTCAATCATTTGGTGAATTTCTCCACGGCGACAAGCAGATGTGTCATGCCGCCGTGCGCCGTCTTGAATGGGCCCACCCTGTCCAGTCCCCAAACGGCGAAGGGCCAAGTGAGGGGAATGGTCTTGAGTGCTGAAGCCGGCATGTGTTGCTTGGAGCTGAAGAGTTGGCACCCTTTGCAAAGTTTAACTAACTCCTTGGCGTCATCCAAAGCAGTCGGCCAAAAGAAACCATGGCGGAAGGCTTTGGCGACGAGTGATCTTGAGGCCGCATGGTGGCCGCATTCTCCTTGGTGGATGTCTCTGAGGATTGCAATGCCCTTCTCTTTCTCAACGCATCACTGGAGGACTCCAGTGACACTGCGCTTGACGAGTTCTCTGTTGACGATTGTGTATGCTCCGGCTCGGTGTTGGACTTGTCTTGCCTCTACTTCATCAGCCGGCAGATCTTGGTTTATTAGGAAGTTGAGGATGGATTGAGCCCATGACGGAGTTGCGACTTCTTCTATTGCCAAAACGGCTACTGCGACCAGGGCGGGCGGGCTGGCGGTGAAATGCTGGAGTCGGCCGCTGCCTGTTGTGTTGGTGTAGTCTCCGGGCCGACTACCGCAGTCCCCGAGCCGGGTGAGGCAGTCCCCGGGTCAGGCATAACTACGGAAGTCTCCGAGCCGCCTGCTGACGTCCCTGGGCCGACTATCGAAGTCCCCGGGTCACCTGCTTGGCTCTTTGAGCCGGACCCGGCCGCGTCGGGGCCAGGCGGCACAAATATGGAATCGAACTCTGGAGATGGCTTGATAGACGGCTTGAGGAGGCATTGTAGAGAGACGCGGGTTGGTATTGCTTGCTGGGTGGAGCCTATTCGAGCGAGAGCATTGGCTGGCTCGTTGTCGGCTCGCGGTACGTGGAGGAACTCGCATCCTTCAAAATACCCACTGTTCTGCTGAACAAGGAAGCGGTAGCTTGCCATATTTGTGTCCTTGGCGTCCCAGTTGCCGGATGATTGCTGGACCACCAAGTCCGAGTCGCCATAACATAGGATCCGGCGAATGCCGAGCTCTTTGGCAAGCCGGAGCCCGTGTATGAGCGCCTCGTACTCGGCTACATTGTTGGAGGCGGCAAAGTGGATTTGCAGCGTGTATCTGAGCTTGTCGCCTTTGGGAGAGGTGAGGACGATGTCGGCTCCCAAGCCGGTGCGCATCTTGGACCCATCGAAGTGCATGCGCCAATGAGTGGAGTCGGGAGCCAGCGGCAGGTACTGGGTCTCGGCCCAGTCGATGAGGAAGTCGGCCAATGCTTGGGATTTGATGGCGGTGCGAGTCTGGTAGAAGATCGTGTAAGGGGCCAGCTCGATGGCCCATTTCGCCACCCAGCCGGATGCATCCCGGCTGCCTATGATCTCGGCCAGCGGGGCGGTGCATACGACCGTAATGGGATGCTCTTGGAAGTAGGGCTTCAGCTTCTTGGCGGCAAAGTACACGCCATAACACATCTTTTGGTAGTGCGGGTAGTTCTGCTTCGAGGTGGACATTACCTCGCTCAAATAGTACACCGGCCTCTGGACCGGCTGGGCTCGGCCCTCTTCTGGGCGTTGGACTACGATGACGGTGCTGACCACCCGGCTGGTTGCGGCAATGTAGAGGAGCATGGGCTCTTTCTCAGTCGGCGCTGCTAGGACTGGCGGTGTGGCCAGCACCTTCTTTAGCTCGTGGAAAGCTTGGTCAGCTTGGTCATTCCACTCGAAGTGAGTGGTCTTCTTCACGAGGCGGTAGAGGGGGAGAGCTTTCTCTTCAAGCCGGCTGATGAAGCGGTTTAGGGAGGCCAAGCACCCGGTGAACTTCTGGATGTCTCGAAGCTTGGTGGGAATCGCCATTCTCTCAATGGCCTTGATCTTCACCGGGTTGCATTCGATGCCGCGTTCGGAGACCAGAAAGCCTAGGAGCTGGCCGGCTGGCACTCCGAACACGCATTTCTCGGGGTTGAGCTTGATTTGGAAACGGTGTAGGTTCTCAAATGTTTCCTTGAGGTCTTCCAGCAAGGTGCCGCGCTTCTCCGTCTTCACCACAATGTCGTCTACATAGACGTGAGCATTTCTGCCGAGCTGCTTGAGGAGGCACTTCTGCATGCAACGCTGAAAAGTGGCACCGACATTTCTCAAGCCGAATGTCATAGTCAGGTAGCAGAAGGCTCCGAATGGCGTGATGAAGGCGGTCTTCAGGCGGTCAGCCGGATCTAACTTTATCTGGTGGTATCCTGAGTAAGCATCCAAGAAACTCAACAGCTCGCGTCCGACCGTGGAGTCTATCACTTGGTCAATCCTTGGCAGGGCAAAGGGATCTTTGGGGCAGGCCTTGTTGAGGCTCGTGTAGTCTATACACATGCATCACTTGTTGTTCTTCTTTAGCACGAGGACCGGGTTGGCGAGCCACTCTAGAAAGAAAACTTCCATAATGAAGCCGGCTGCCAGAAGCCAGGCTATCTCCTCTCCCACAATCCTGCGTTTCTCCTCCGACAGTCGGCGGAGGGGTTGTTTGACTGGTTTGGCGTCTTCTCGGACGTGTAATTTTCGCTCGGCGAATTCCATCGGAACACCCGGCATGTCCTTGGGGACCATGCAAAGATGTCCCATTCTCATGGAGGAAGTCGGCGAGCTCGCCTTCCTATTTGCTGTTTAGGTTTGCCCCGATGACGGCAAACCTCTCTGAGTGCTCGGGGTCAAGAGGTATCTTCTTTATCTCCTTGGCCGGCTGGAAAGATCCTGGGCATCATACTCCTTGGGATCAGGGGACAGGGCCGACTGCTTGCTGGCCATGGCCACGACCCGGTCCAACATCTTCTTATCTTCGGCAATCACAAGGGACTCGGCCAGCCGGCTGCTGGCTGCTGCGCACTCGGAGGACTTCTTGTAATCGCCGGCTACGGTGATGACGCCTTTGTTGCTTGGTATCTTCATCTTGAGGTAGGCATAGTGGGCAACTGCCATGAACTTGGCCAAGGCAGGTCGGCCAAGCAATGCATGGTAAGGGCTCTCCAGGTCCACCACTTCAAACCAGATCGCTTCCCGGCGGAAATGCTCCTTGTCCCCAAAGAGTACATCAATCTTGATCTTGCCAATGGGGGCGCAGGACAGGCCGGGTACGATGCCGTGGAACACAGTTCGAGTAGGCATGAGTTGCTTCGTCTTGACATTCAGCTTCTCCATGGTGTCACGGTACAGGATGTTGATGCTGCTCCCGCCGTCTATCAGCACGCGGGAGAATTGGGCAGCGCGTCTGTCCGTTGCAAGGGTGGCATCCAAAACCAACGCATAAGAGCCGGGAGACGGCATCACCTCTGGGTGGTCGGTCCGGCTCCAGCTGATAGGTTTTTCTGACCAGTGCATGTGCTCGGCGGGGTTGGCAGCAACCATGTTGACATCTTGGTGCTCTCGGCGTTTGCTGCGCCGGTCTTCGGGCTAACTTGTAAAGATGATATAGGCGGCATGCTCGTCGGGGAACTCGTCGTGCACGGCTCCGACTGCGGGCCGAGCGGCCGGCGGCTGCGGAGCTGGAGGCGGCGGACCGGCAGGCGGAGGCGGTGCGAGCCCTTCGCCTTTAGAGATTCGGGTGAGCCAATGGCACTTCCGGGTTGTGTGGTTGGACGGCTTCGCGCCGCTGTGGAACTTGCACGGGGCGTCGAGAGTTTGCTCGTAGGAAAAGGCCGGCTGCCAAGCCGGCCTGCCGCCCTTGGGTTTCTTGGGCGCGGGCTGCCCTTCGGGCGGCACGTCTTCGACTGTGGCCACCTGCCGGCTGACGGGAGGCGGCGCGGGGCCCTTGCGCTTGTGGTCGTTCGAGTGTGGGCGTCGGCCGGAATCCCCAGCCGGCGTCTTGGGTGCCGGGTTGAGTACTTTCCAGGACGCGTCTACCCGGAGCTCGGTCTTCATTGAGTCGGCGGTGGCGTACTTGTCCGCTATGTCCAGAAGCTCGTTGAGGGTAGTCGGCTCATCGCAGGGAAGCTTGTGCTTAAGGAGGGTGCCTTCTCGGCACCCGACAGTGAAGTATTCTATGGCTTGTACCTCGTGCACCCCTTCGCAAGAGTTGCGGAGCTCGGCCCAACGCGTGAGGTAGTCGCGAGTGGACTCGGCGGGGCCTTGTACGCACAAGGAGAGCTGTCCGGGCTTGGGAGCCCGCTTGTAGGTGCTGGTGAAGTTGCGGACGAAAGCTTCTGTGAAATCTAGCCAGCTGTTGATGCTGTGTGGTTTGAGGCTGTTGAGCAAGGTCCGCGCCATGCCCTGCAGCATGAGGGGCATGTACTTCACGGCAACGCGCCTGTTGCCGCTGGTTATGCTAACCGCCGTGGAGTAGTCGATCAACCAATCTTCCGGCTTCACAGAGCCGTTGTACTTGGGCGTGTCTCTTGGGAGCGAGAACCCTTTGGGGAAGGGCTCATCGCGGATGCGGGGGCCGAAGCAAGGCGGACCGACATCGTCTTCTTCTTCCAGCGCCAGGGATCGCGCCAGACGGTCGATCCGATGGCGGGCGTTGTTCTCGCCGACTCCTTCGCGGTGACCTAGCCGGCCGCTGAGAGTCGGATGCGCAACAGGCGGTGGGGTGGGATATCTCTCTCCACGGGGTCAGGGCGGGGGCGGGTTGCCCCGCCACTCCACGGCCCGAGGGTGGCCTTCTGCATCTCGCTCGATGGAGATCCGGGTTTGGCTTCGGCTGGGAGCCGGCTCTTTCTCGCGCCGCGCGCGGTCTCTACCCGCAGTCGGCGTCCGGGACGTCGCGCCGTGATCTCGGCGCGGGGGAGGGCTTTCTGCGCGGGCGTCGGCTTCGTGCCGCTGCGCGGCTGCATCGATCAACTACTGGATGCGTCGGGTCATGTGGGGGAGTTCTTCGGCCCCCAGTCCATCTAGCTCGTCTACGGCTGCCTGGGCGGCACGCAGGTTTTCGAGTGGAGTGGCATAGACTGGGCGGGCGACTCCTAACGTGTCGGCAATGACAGCGCCGCGCTGTCTGACAACGCCGGCCCGGCTAGGCCCGCTTGGGGGCGGCGTGCCAAAGGCAGCGCGGTCGGCCTCGCGTCGGTGGGCCTCAGCGAGGCGTTCATGGAAACCAACTTCCGGCCCTCCGCGAGGAGGGCGAGGCGGCGAGCCTCCAGTGCTTCAGCGTCGGCGTCGGCCGGGAGGGGGATGGACAAGTCGTGGACCGCCGCGTGCGGGGCGTCGTGGGCGCTCTCGTCGGCTGCGCTGTCGTGGCTGATGACCATCACCTCGGTGGTGACAGCGTCGCAGCCATCGGCTCGGGGAAGCGGGTCATTGTAGATCGTGACATTGGTGGGGAAGGTGTCGAATGAGGCCGTGTCGGAGTCGATAGGCATCGGATCGGTGGAGCCAACCGACTCCAAATCCACAGCAGGCTCGCCGGAGACATGGAGCCGGCCGAGGAGGTTGATGAGGTGGTCGGTGCCCGCGTCGGAGGCGAGCTCGTCGGAGATGAGGGTCTTGTCGAGGAGATCAGCGAGGCTGCTCGCTGCGCAGGCGTTGGTGACGCCTTGCAGCGCGTCGTGGCAAGCGCCATCGGGTGTGCTGGGCTGGCTACGCTCGCGGGGGAGGAAGAGGGTTCCCGTCCAGAACAGGTCTCCGGACAACGGTGCACCTGGCCCCATGGTGGGCGCCAAATGTCGGGTGGTAGGTGCGACATATGCCAACGGGTGGCTTATCATTGTGGGAGCCAGTAAAACATCGCCGGTGCCTGGAAACAGGATGAGGCGAAGACATGCACGTCGGCGAATCTTACCCAACTTCGGGGCTCTCCGTGGAGATAACACCCGTATTGCTGCTCTGCGGGGTCTCCGCATGATCACTCAATGAACAAGTAGCTACACGATGCTCCTTGAGCTGTTTGGCGAGAGGAGGAAGAAGGGCTCTGCTTGCTCTCTTCTCCTCCCTACGTGGTGTCTAAAACTAGTAGTGATCAACCCCTTGCATGGGTGCCCCGGGGGTTTATATAGGCCTACCCCTCAGGGGTACAATGGTAATCCGGCTGGGCACGGGGCCCAGCTGTCTGTGTCTATGCTCGCCGGCTTCCGCGCCGACTGCTGGGGCCCGCCGTGGGGCCCACTGACTGGTGGGTCCCGCCGGCTGCCAGCTCCTGGGTGGACAGGCAGGCCCTACTGTCCAGGGCCTTGTCGATGGCTGGTTACTGTTGCTCAATCTTGGTGACGAGGGCTTCGCCGAGGTAAGCGTGGCTACAGTGCTGCCGTCCGGCAGGCGATCACTGTAGCCCCTCCGCGTCTTGTCTCCTTAATGGGGCGTCTTCTTCGAGGGAGGTGGCAAGCCGGCTGCGGGGGCTCTATCTCGGGCCGACCTGGGGAGGTCTAGCCACCTTCGGGTGTCTCTCTGCCCGAAGGGGCCCACCGCCCATGGGCCGTACTGGCAGCCCGTCGTGGATGACATCAAGGTCAACGTGGCAACAGTGCTGCGCTGGACGGGTCATGGCCACCCGTACGGTGCACTGTGCCAGGCGTGCTTCGGGATTCGGGGGTGGCCAGCCTTACTGTAGCCATGCCCCGTCGCATCACCGTTATGTGGGTGCAGACTTCGAGGGTACGATCTCGACCGCTTTATGGGAGCCAGCTCCTTGGAGTCAGCCTTCTTGCAGCCGGCTCCTCGGAGCCGGCCCTCCCGCGGCTTTCTTCATGAGGGCTGAAGTCGGGCCGCCTTCTGATAGCCGGCCTGGGAGACAGCCGGCCAGGGGAAGGCGGCCCCATGTCTTGGATTCTTGAGAGCCAGATCGGCTCGTAATTTTTTCAGAAAGGCCAGGGGGAGCCGGCTAGGCTACCCGTGGTCACTTACTCCAACACATACATCCGCTCCTGGCATTGATCCATCAAACCTTATTCATGATGAAGCTATGTTTAGAGCATTGACCGGTATCAACTGGGCTGTGCCTGACTTCCAGCTGATGCATAAGCAAGGAGCTGAAGATGAACAAGAGGTGCAGGATGACCCAGAGGCGTGAACCCGCCAACAACCATAAGTCGATTTATAAAGCATAATACTTTGCTGTGTTGATATCTCAAAACACTTATCCTCGTTGATCCATCAGATGCCTTGTAATAGGCTAGTTAAACTCTTGATCTGCCATGCCATCGTGCATGTTTTGTTTTGCATGACACTGTTAATCTGCCAATTGAAGATCTGCCACTTATGCTCATGATTTCATCAACTATGTGTACCAGATTTATTAGTTTACCCGCACAAACAGATCACAAGTACATTGGCAGTTTACCCCAGGGCGGGTCATAATACCCTATAAAAACCACTGGTGACTAAAAGCAGTCCATAACCAGGGCCGGTTCAATCATAATCTTATATAACCATAACAAAATATCATACCTGTGATATTTGCTCACATTGCTAGCTTATCATACCTATCCAGTAAGGGTTACCACCCAAAAGATTGAGCGCACAATGCCCTATTCAATTGACATATACCGCCGGCTTACAACGTCATATGCAGCAAGGGGTAATATCCCAAAATTTAGAGCACAACGCTTCCAAGTATATAAGATCATCATACACTAGCGACTTATAGTCCAAAGCTAGGCCGAGTTAATAAACTCCGGATAGATTCATATATGAACCATAAGGCATCATAGCCCTCATCGGTTTTCAACCATGTATTAACATGTCACAAGAGATGAACCTCAAAAAATGCTCAAATCAAATATAAATCAAAAGACAAAAAACAAGGCTTTCATAGGCTGCCAAACCTTCAAGTCAAGTGCTTTCAAAGGGCCGCACAATCGCTGAGTTAAACCTTCATGCAACCATATAAGCCGGGCCTCACATGACCAATCGTCGTTTTAACTTTGACAAGTTCAGTGTCTGCATAAGATTGACTGTCAAAAGTACGACGAGTCATTCTAGTCAATCTGGGCAGAGTGGCAGACCTAAAAAGGCTGGATAGCCCAGGTTTCCAAGCCTGGCTTCCAAGCCTATTATAAGGGTCATAAAAACTCTTGTCCGTTGAACAAAGAGCCCCCAAGTAATATCTCATTCCAGGCGTACAAGCCGGATGAGTAGGGTAATCATAGCTATGCTCAACGAGCAGGAAGCCCCCAAGTATTTTGCAATCTTGGCGTAAAAGCCGGATCAAAAGGGTAATAATAGCTATGCTCAAGGAGCAGGAAGCCCCCAAGTGACCATATGAAGTGATAATAAAGGCTCATTATTCTCAAAAATGAAACGATAGAGGCCCTGAATTATTAGGGATGCCAACTTTATTATATTCATCATAATATATACAGTGTCAAAATATGTACATCACAAGAGCCAGTGGCTCAAGTATAGCAAGGCCGAAGATGAGCAATATTCCACGGCCAGCGGTTCTCCTCCTCTGACATGCGTGAGTCCTTGTGGCCTCGAACATCGATAGGGTAGTATGACCCATTGTTCAGATTTTTGCTGACCACAAAAGGCCCTTCCCAAGGTGGGGATAGTTTATGCATATCAGTCTGATCCTGGATAAGCCGGAGCACCAAGCCGCCTTCTTGAAAGGTTCTGGTTTTAACCCAACGGCTGTGATAATGGCGTAAATCTTGCTGGTAAATCGCTGAACAAGCCGCCGCAAGTTCACGCTCCTCATCCAATAGGTCAAGTGCATCCTGACGTGCTTTTTCATTATCAGCTTCAACATAAGCCGCCACTCGGGGCGAGTCGTGACGGATGTCACTAGGGAGAACCGCCTCTGCTACGTAAACCATGAAGAAAGGCGTGTAACCCATAGATCTGTTGGGGGTACTATTGATACTCCATAACACTGAGGGCAACTCTTCCACCCAACAACCTGGCATCCTTTGCAAAGAAACCATAAGCCGGGGCTTGATGCCTCTCAAAATCTCTTGATTGGCTCTCTCAGCTTGACCATTGGACTAGGGTGAGCCACTAATGATACATCAAGTCGAATATGCTCTCGTTGACAAAACTCTTTCATAGCACCCTTGGAAAGATTAGTACCATTATCAGTTATAATGTTGTGGGGAAAGCGAAAACGGAAAATCACCTTTTTGATGAAATGAACTGTCGTCGCCGTGTCACACTTACTAACCGGCTCTGCTTCAACCCACTTTGCAAATTTGTCAACCTCCACCAAAAGGTGGGTCTTTTTATCTTTGGACCTTTTGAAAGTCCCAACCATACCAAGCCCCCCGATTGCAAACAACCAAGCAAATTGGAATCATCCTCAATTCTTGAGCCGGTACATGAGCTCGTTGTGAAAATTTCTGACAACCATCACATTTACTGACCAAATCCTCTGCATCAGCATGAGCCGTCAGCCAATAAAACCCATGACAGAAAGCCTTGGCTACAAGAGACTTAGAGCCGGCATGATGACCACAATCTCCTTCATGAATCTCTTGTAGAATCTCACAGCATTCCTCAGGAGAAACACGGCGTTGAAACGCCCCTGTGACACTGCGATGATGCAACTCTCGATTGATAATAGTCATTGACTTAGACCACTGGGTTATCTGCCTGGCCAAAGTTTCATCCTCAGATAACTCGCCCCGGGTCATATAAGCCAAATATGGAACTGTCCAATCAGGAATAAGATGAAGAGCCGCTACCAATTGTGCTTCCGGGTCAGGAATAGCAAGATCTTCCTCTGTAGGCAATTTGACTGAAGGGTTATGTAGAATATCCAGGAAAGTGTTAGGTGGCACCGTCTTACGCTGGGACCCTAACCAGCTCAAAGCATCAACCACCTCATTTTTCCTGCGATCAACATGTTCAACTTGATAACCTTTGAAGTGACCAGCGATAGCATCAACCTCTCAGCGATAAGCCGTCATAAGTGGATCCTTGGAATCCCATGTGCCAGAAACTTGCCGAGCTACCAGATCTGAGTTGCCAAAACACCTCACCAAGCTTGAGTTCATCTCCTTAGCCATCCGAAGACCATGGAGCAAGGCCTCATACTCCGCTGCATTGTTAGTACAAGGGAACATCAACCGGAGAACATAAGAAAATTTATCACCTCGTGGGGAAGTCAAAACAACTCCAGCCCCTAAGCCCTCCAATTACCTAGATCCATCAAAGTGAATTGTCCAATATGTGTTATCCAGCTTCTCCTCAGGCATGTGCAGCTCTGTCCAATCATTTATGAAACCCACCAGTGCTTGAGACTTGATGGCCGTGCGAGGCATATACTTCAAACTATGAGGCCCAAGCTCGATGGCCCACTTGGCTACCCGACTTGTGGGTTCTTTATTTTGAATAATATCCCCTAAAGGAGCAGAACTAACCACAGTGATGGGATGACCCAGAAAGTATTGTTTGAGCCTTCGACTAACCATGAACACCCCATATACAAGCTTCTGCCAATGTGGATACCTCTGCTTGGACTCAATAAGCACCTCATTGATATAGTAAACCGGCCACGGAACCAGATGTTCCTTGCCTGATTCCTTTCTTTCCACCACAATGGCTATGCTAACAACTCAGCTATTGACAGCTACATATAACAAAAAAGGCTCTTTATCAATGGGAGAAGCAAGAACCGGCGGCTCAGCCAATTGTTTCTTCAAGGCCTCAAACACCTGCTTAGCAGCATCACTCCAAATAAAATGGTCTGTCTTCTTCATCATCTGGTAAAGAGGGATAGCCTTTTCACCCAACCGGCTTATTAACCGGCTTAAGGCCACAATTCGACCAAAGCCAGACGCTGAACATCATTAATACACACCGGCTTAGCCAGGGAAGTGATAGCCTTAATTTTCTCCGGGTTAGCTTCAATACCCCATTCAGAAACCAGAAATCCCAAGAGCTTGCCTGCTGGCACATCAAAAACACATTTGGCCGGGTTAAGCATCATCTTGTAGACCCGGAGATTGTCAAAGGTCTCCTTCAAATCATCTATCTGTTGGGGAACGTAGCAGAAATTCAAAATTTTCCTACGTGTCACCAAGATCTATCTATGGAGAGACCAGCAACGAAGGGAAGGAGAGTGCATCTACATACCCTTGTAGATCGCTAAGCAGAAGCGTTCAAGTGAACGGGGTTGATGGAGTCGTACTCGTCGTGATTCAAATCACCGATGATCAAGTGCCGAACGCACGGCACCTCCGCGTTCAACACACGTACAGCCCGGTGACGTCTCCCACGCCTTGATCCAGCAAGGAGAGAGGGAGAGGTTGAGGAAGACTCCATCCAGCAGCAGCACAACGGCGTGGTGGTGGTGGAGGAGCGTGGCAATCCCGCAGGGCTTCGCCAAGCACCATGGGAGAGGAAGAGGAGGGAGAGGGGCAGGGCTGCACCAACGAGAGATCGAATCGCGTGTTATGGGCAGCCCTATGCCTCACTATTTATAGGGGGAGAGGGGGCTGCGCCCCCTTCTAGGGTTTCCCACCCCCAAGGGGTGCGGCCAGCCCTAGATGGCAAAGGGGGCGGCGGCCAGGAGGGGGAGGAGAGGGAGGCGCAGGGAGCATGGGCCTTAGGGCCCATCTGCCCTAGGGTTTCCCCTCTCCCCTCCTAGCTGCGCCTTGGGCAAGGGTGGGAGGCGCACCAGCCCACTCTGGGGCTGGTCCCTTTCCACTCTAGGCCCAAGCAAGCCTCCGGGGCCAGTGGCCCCACTTGGTGGACCCCCGGGACCCTCCCGGTGGTCCCGGTACAATACCGATATCGCCCGAAACTTTTCCGGTGACCAAAACAGGACTTCCCATATATAAATCTTTACCTCCGGACCATTCCGGAACTCCTCGTGACGTCCGGGATCTCATCCGGGACTCCTTACAACATTCGGTAACCACATACAAACTTCCTTTATAACCCTAGCGTCATTGAACCTTAAGTGTGTAGACCCTACGGGTTCGGGAGACATGTAGACATGACCGAGACGTTCTCCGGTCAATAACCAACAGCGGGATCTGGATACCCATGTTGGCTCCCACATGGTCCACGATGATCTCATCGGATGAACCACGATGTCAAGGACTCAATCGATCCCGTATACAATTCCCTTTGTCTAGCGGTATTTTACTTGCCCGAGATTAGATCGTCGGTATACCGATACCTTGTTCAATCTCGTTACCGGCAAGTCTCTTTACTCGTTCCGTAACACATCATCCCGTGATCAACCCCTTGGTCACATTGTGCACATTATGATGATGTCCTACCGAGTGGGCCCAGAGATACCTCTCCGTTTACACGGAGTGACAAATCCCAGTCTCGATTCGTGCCAACCCAACAGACACTTTCGGAGATACCTGTAGTGCACCTTTATAGCCACCCAGTTACGTTGTGACGTTTGGTACACCCAAAGCATTCCTACGGTATCCGGGAGTTGCACAATCTCATGGTCTAAGGAAAAGATACTTGACATTAGAAAAGCTTTAGCATACGAACTACATGATCTTTGTGCTAGGCTTAGGATTGGGTCTTGTCCATCACATCATTCTCCTAATGATGTGATCCCGTTATCAACGACATCCAATGTCCATAGCCAGGAAACCATGACTATCTGTTGATCACAACGAGCTAGTCAACTAGAGGCTCACTAGGGACATATTGTGGTCTATGTATTCACACGTGTATTACGATTTCCGGATAATACAGTTATAGCATGAATAAAAGACTATTATCATGAACAAAGAAATATAATAATAACACTTTTATTATTGCCTCTAGGGCATATTTCCAACAGTCTCCCACTTGCACTAGAGTCAATAATCCAGTTCACATCGCCATGTGATTAACACTCACAGATCACATCGCCATGTGACCAATACCCAAGAGTTTACTAGAGTCAGTAGTCTAGTTCACATCACTATGTGATTAACACTCAATGAGTTTTATGTTTGATCATGTTGCTTGTGAGAGAGGTTTTAGTCAACGGGTCTGAACCTTTCAGATCCGTCTGTGCTTTACAAATCTCTATGTCATCTCCTAGATGCAGCTACCACGCTCTATTTGGAGCTGTTCCAAATAACTGTTCTACTTGGAGCTATTTTAAATTGTTGCCCCATTGTACGTATCCGGTATCTCTACTTAGAGCTATCCGGATAGGTGTTAAGCTTGCATCGACGTAACCTTTACGACGAACTCTTTTACCACCTCCATAATCGAGAAAATTCCTTAGTCCACTAGTTACTAAGGATAACTTTGACCGTTGTCCTGTGAGCCATTCATGGATCACTCTTGTACCCCTTGACTGACTCATGGCAAGGCACACTTTAGGTGCGGTACACAGCATAGCATACTGAAGAGCCTACGTCTTAAGCATAGGGGACGACCTTCGTCCTTTCTCTGTATTCTGCCTTGGTCGAGCTTTAAGTCTTAACTTCGTACCTTACAACTCAGGCAAGAACTCCTTCTTTGACTGGTCCATCTTGAACACCTTCAAGATCATGTCAAGGTATGTGCTCATTTGAAGGTACTATTAAGCGTTTTGATCTATCCTTATAGATCTTGATGCTCAATGTTCAAGTAGCTTAATCCAGGTTTTCTATTGAAAAACACTTTCCAAATAACCCTATATGCTTTCTAGAAATTCTACGTCATTTCTGATCCATAACAATATGTCAACAACATATACTTATCAGAAATTCTATAGTGCTCCCACTCACTTCTTTGGAAATACAAGTTTCTCATAAACTTTGTACAAACCCAAAATCATTGATCACCATCAAAGCATACATTCCAACTCCGAGATGCTCACTCCAGTCCTTAGAAGGATTGCTGGAGCTTTGCATACTTATTAGCATCTTTTGGGATTGACAAAACCTTCCGGTTGTATCACATAAAACCTTTCCTCAAGTATAACGTCGAGGAAACAATGTTTTGACATCCTATCTGCAAGATTTCATCAATCATGCAGTAACTGCTAATTCAATTCCAACAGACTCTTAGCATCGCTACGAGTGAGAAAACCTCACCATAATCAACTCCTTGAACTTGTCGGAAAATATCTTTACGACAAGTCGAGCTTTCTTAATGGTAATTCTTACCATCATTGTCTGTCTTCCTTTTAAAATCCATCCGTACCCAATGGCCTTACGACCATCAAGTATTTCTTCCAAAGTCATGGATCCGTTCTCAGATTTTATGGCCTCGAGCCATTTATCGGAATCCGGGCCCACCATCGCTTCTCCATAGCTCGTAGGTTCATTGTTGTCCAGCAACATGACTTCCAAGACAGGATTACAGTACCACTCTGAAGTAGTACGTATCCTTGTCACCCTACGAGGTACGGTAGTGACTTGATCCGAAACTTCATGATCACTATCATAAGCTTCTACTTCAATTGGTGTAGGTGCCACATGAACAATTTCCTGTGCCCTGATACACACTGGTTGAAGTGATGGTTCAATAACCATATCAAGTCTCCACCATCCTCCCACTCAACTTTCCGAGACAAACTTTTCTCGAGAAAGGACCCGATTCAAGAAACAATCCATATTGCTTTCGGATCTGAATTAGGAGGTATACCCAACTGTTTGGGTGTCCTATGAAGATGCATTTTATCCGCTTTGGGTTCGAGCTTATCAACCTGAAACTTTTTCACATAAGCGTCGCAGCCCCAAACCTTTAAGAAACGACAACTTAGGTTTCTCTAAACCATAATTCATACGGTGTCATTTCAACAGAATTATGTGGTGCCCTATTTAAAGTGAATGTGGTTGTCTCTAATGCCTAACCCATGAACAATAGTGGTAATTTGATAAGAGACATCATGGTACGCACCATATCCAATAGGGTGCAACTATGATGTTCGGACACACCATCACACTATGGTGTTCCAGGCGGTATTAATTGTAAAACAATTTCCACAACGTCTTAATTGTGTGCCAAAACTCGTAACTCAGATATTCATCTCTATGATCATATCATAGACATTTTATCCTCTTGTCACAATGATCTTCTACTTCACTCTGAAATTACTTGAACCATTCAATAATTCAGACTTGTGTTTCATCAAGTAAATATTCTCAACATCTACTCGAATCATCTGTGAAGTAAGATCATAACGATATTCACTGCATGCCTCAGCACTCATTGGATTGGACACATCAAAATGTGTTACTTCCAACAAGTTGCTATCTTGTTCCATCTTACTGAAAACGAGGCTTTTCAGTCATCTTGCCCATGTGGTATGATTTGCATATCTCAAGTGATTCAAAATCAAGTGAGTCCAAACGGTCCATTTGCATGGAGATTCTTCATGCATATTCACCAATAGACATGGTTCACATGTCTCAAACTTTTCAAAAACGAGTGAGTCCAAAGATCCATCAACATGGAGCTTCTTCATGCGTTTTACACCAATATGACTTACATGGCAGTGCCACAAGTAGGTGGTACTATCATTACTATCTTATATCTTTTGGCATGAAAAATGTGTATCACTACGATCGAGATTCAATAAACCATTCGTTTCAGGTGCAAGACCATTGAAGGTATTATTCAAATAAATAGAGTAACTATTATTCTCCTTAAATGAATAACCGTATTGCAATAGACATAATCCAATCATGTCTATGCTCAACGCAAACACCAAATGACAATTGTTCAGGTTTAATACTAATCTTGATGGTAGAGGGAGCGTGCGATGCTTGATCACATCAACCTTGGAAACACTTCCAACACATATCGTCAGCTCACCTTTAGCTACTCTCCTTTTATTTCGTAGCTTTTATTTCGAGTTACTAACACTTAGCAACCGAACCGGTATCCAATACCCTGGTGCTACTACTAGTAAAGTACACATTAACATAATGTATATCCAATATACTTCTATCGACCTTGCCAGACTTCTCATCTACCAAGTATCTAGGGTAATTCTGCTCCAGTGGCTGTTCCCCTTATTACAGAAGCACTTGGTCTCGGGTTTTGGTTCAACCTTGGGTTTCTTCACTAGAGCAGTAGCTGAATTGCCGTTTCATGAAGTATCCCTTTGTTCCCTTGCCCTTCTTGAAACTAGTGGTTTCACCAACCATCAACAATTGATGCTCCTTCTTGATTTCTACTTTCGCGGTGTCAAATATCGCAAATATTTCAAGGATCATCATATCTATCCCTGATATGTTATAGTTCATCACGAAGCTCTAGCAGCTTGGTGGCAATGACTTTGGAGAAACATCACTATCAAGTGATTGTTGCACTCAGACAATCTGAGCACAAGCTCAACGATTGAGCTTTTCTCCCTTAGTTTGCAGGCTAAGAAAATCGTCCGAGGTCTCATACCTCTTGACGTGGGCACGAGCCTGAAATCCCAATTTCAGCCCTCGAAACATCTCATATGTTCCGCGATGTTTCGAAAAACGTCTTTGGTGCCTTAATTCCAAACCGTTTAACTGAACTATCACGTAGTTATCAAAACATGTATGTCCGATGTTCACAACATCCACAAACGACGTTTGGGGTTCAGCACATTGAGCGGTGCATTAAGGACATGAGCTTTCTAGTGTCCGCATAATCGCTACTATCAACTTTCAACTATATTTTCTCTAGGAACATATCTAAAACAGTAGAACTAAAGCACGAGCTACGACATAATTTGCAAAAAGGTCTTTTGACTATGTTCAAGATAATTAAGTTCATCTTATGAACTCCCACTTAGATAGACATCCCTCTGGTCATCTAAGTGATCACATGATCCGAGTCAACTAGGCCGTGTCCGATCATCACGTGAGATGGACTAGTCATCATCGGTGAACATCTTCATGTTGATCGTATCTACTATATGACTCATGCTCGACCTTTCGGTCTCCGTGTTCCGAGGCCATGTCTGCACATGCTAGGCTCGTCAAGTTAACCCTAAGTGTTTTCGCTGTGTAAAACTGTCTTACACCCGTTGTATGTGAACGCAAGAATCCATCACACCCGATCATCACGTGGTGCTTAGAAGCGACGAACTGTAGCAACGGTGCACAGTTAGGGGAGAACACTTCTTGAAATTTTTGTGAGGGATCATCTTATTTACTACCATCGTCCTAAGCAAACAAGATGCATAAACATGATAAACATCACATGCAATCAAATAGAGTAGTGACATGATATGGCCAATATCATATAGCTCCTTTGATCTTCATCTTCGGGGCTCCATGATCATCTTGTCACCGGCATGACACCATGATCTCCATCATCATGATCTCCATCATCGTGTCTTCATGAAGTTGTCACACCAACGATTACTTCTACTTATATGACTAACGCGTTTAGCAATAAAGTAAAGTAGTTTACATGGCGTTCTTCAATGACACGCAGGTCATACAATAAATAAAGACAACTCCTATGGCTCCTGCCGGTTGTCATACTCATCGACATGCAAGTCGTGATTCCTATTACAAGAACATGATCAATCTCATACATCACATATATATCATTCATCACATCCTTTTGGCCATATCACATCACATGACATACCCTGCAAAAACAAGTTAGACGTCCTCTAATTGTTGTTGCATGTTTTACGTGGCTACTATGGGTTTCTAGCAAGAACGTTTCTTACCTACGCAAAACCACAACGTGATATGCCAATTGCTATTTACCCTTCATAAGGATCCTTTTCATCGAATCCATTCCGACTAAAATGGGAGAGACTGGCACCCGCTAGCCACCTTATGCACCAAGTGCATGTCAATCGGTGGAACCTGTCTCACGTAAGAGTACGTGTAAGGTCGGTCCGGGCCGCTTCATCCCACAATACCATCGAAACAAGATTGGACTAGTAACGGTAAGCATATTGAACAAAATCAACGCCCACAACTACTTTGTGTTCTACTCGTGCAAAGAATCTACGCAATAGACCTAGCTCATGATGCCACTGTTGGGGAATGTAGCAGAAATTCAAAATTTTCCTACGTGTCACCAAGATCTATCTATGGAGAGACCAGCAACGAAGGGAAGGAGAGTGCATCTACATACCCTTGTAGATCGCTAAGCGTAAGCGTTCAAGTGAACGGGGTTGATGGAGTCGTACTCGTCGTGATTCAAATCACCGATGATCAAGTGCCGAACGCACAGCACCTCCGCGTTCAACACACGTACAGCCCGGTGACGTCTCCCACGCCTTGATCCAGCAAGGAGAGAGGGAGAGGTTGAGGAAGACTCCATCCAGCAGCAGCACAACGGCGTGGTGGTGGTGGAGCGTGGCAATCCCGCAGGGCTTCGCCAAGCACCATGGGAGAGGAAGAGGAGGGAGAGGGGCAGGGCTGCACCAACGAGAGATCGAATCGCGTGTTATGGGCAGCCCTATGCCTCACTATTTATAGGGGGAGAGGGGGCTGCGCCCCCTTCTAGGGTTTCCCACCCCCAAGGGGTGCGGCCAGCCCTAGATGGAAAAGGGGGCGGCGGCCAGGAGGGGGAGGAGAGGGAGGCGCAGGGAGCATGGGCCTTAGGGCCCATCTGCCCTAGGGTTTCCCCTCTCCCCTCCTAGCTGCGCCTTGGGCAAGGGTGGGAGGCGCACCAGCCCACTCTGGGGCTGGTCCCTTTCCACTCTAGGCCCAAGCAAGCCTCCGGGTCCGGTGGCCCCACTTGGTGGACCCCCGGGACCCTCCCGGTGGTCCCGGTACAATACCGATATCGCCCGAAACTTTTCCGGTGACCAAAACAGGACTTCCCATATATAAATCTTTACCTCCGGACCATTCCGGAACTCCTCGTGATGTCCGGGATCTCATCCGGGACTCCGAACAACATTCGGTAACCACATACAAACTTCCTTTATAACCCTAGCGTCATCGAACCTTAAGTGTGTAGACCCTACGGGTTCGGGAGACATGTAGACATGACCGAGACGTTCTCCGGTCAATAACCAACAGCGGGATCTGGATACCCATGTTGGCTCCCACATGGTCCACGATGATCTCATCGGATGAACCACGATGTCAAGGACTCAATCGATCCCGTATACAATTCCCTTTGTCTAGCGGTATTTTACTTGCCCGAGATTCGATCGTCGGTATACCGATACCTTGTTCAATCTCGTTACCGGCAAGTCTCTTTACTCGTTCCGTAACACATCATCCCGTGATCAACCCCTTGGTCACATTGTGCACATTATGATGATGTCCTACCGAGTGGGCCCAGAGATACCTCTCCGTTTACACGAAGTGACAAATCCCAGTCTCGATTCGTGCCAACCCAACAGACACTTTCGGAGATACCTGTAATGCACCTTTATAGCCACCCAGTTACGTTGTGACGTTTGGTACACCCAAAGCATTCCTACGGTATCCGGGAGTTGCACAATCTCATGGTCTAAGGAAAAGATACTTGACATTAGAAAAGCTTTAGCATACGAACTACACGATCTTTGTGCTAGGCTTAGGATTGGGTCTTGTCCATCACATCATTCTCCTAATGATGTGATCCCGTTATCAATGACATCCAATGTCCATAGCCAGGAAACCATGACTATCTGTTGATCACAACGAGCTAGTCAACTAGAGGCTCACTAGGGACATATTGTGGTCTATGTATTCACACGTGTATTACGATTTTCGGATAATACAGTTATAGCATGAATAAAAGACTATTATCATGAACAAAGAAATATAATAATAACACTTTTATTATTGCCTCTAGGGCATATTTCCATGTACTATGATAGTGCCCTTGTGACCCGACATCTTAAGCTGCAAATAAACATAACAAGGCCTTTCCATGAACTTAGCGTAAGCCAGCCACCCAAACAAAGTGTGATAAGGGCTCTTGATTTTAACCACTTCGAAGGTCAACGTCTTAGATCTAGAATCATAATCATCTCCAAAGGCAACCTCCAAAGATATTTTGCCCACTGGATATGCCGACTTACCAGGCACCGCACAGTGAAAAATAGTGTTCGACGGCTTAAGATTGTTATCAGTTAATCCCATGCGACGGAAAGTATCATAGTAAAGGATATTGATGCTGCTGCCTCCATCCATGAGTACTTCAGTGAACTTGTACCCTCCAACCTGAGGTGCCACCACAAGCGCCAAGTGACCCGGATTATTAACCCGGGGCAGGTGATCCTCCTGACTCGAGAGAATAGGGTATTCAGGCCATCGCTAGTAATGGGGAATTGCTGGTTCAACCGCGTTTAATGCCCTTTGATGGAGCTTTTGATCCCGCTTACACAGTCTTGTGATGAAAACGTGGTACTACCCACTATTCAACTGCTTCAGATTACTTTGATAACTAGACTCCTACTGCTGATTCCCCTGACCAGACTGTTGATTATAACCACCCTGATTGCCTTGTCCTTGAAGACCGGAATTTGAACCACCACCACCATAACCCGGACCGTGAGAACCGGATCCTGAGCCATCGTCCGGCCCATGATTGTTCTAGAAATTTTTTGACTTTCTGTACTCCTTCATAATGAAGCAATCCTTCCAGAGGTGAGCGGACAACTTTTCCCGTGTACCATGCTTTGGGCAGGGCTGAATCATCAGCTCCTCAAGATTGAAATTCGGCCCTCCAAACCAAGGAGGTGGCTTTCCCTTACGACGTGACCATTATTATGCGTATTGGTGTTAGCCACAAAATCCAAATTACTATTAGCTTTGCGCTTACCATTGCCCCCCTGACTCGCCATGTTATGCTGCTGCCCTTTGGTGTTGCTACTCTTCTTTCCCTTTCCCGGCCTTTCATCATCATACTCGGGGTCCTTGGTACTATAAGAGTCGGTATACTTGACTAGAGCCGCCATTAGCTCCCCCATGTCACAGCAGTGGTGTTTGTGCCGCCCCAGCTTCTGCTTAAGAGTCATAAAATGATAGTTTTTCTCCAACATTAGAATTGTTGAACCGGCATTGATACGATTTGATGAGTGCAAGATGGCTGAGTGTCGGGGGATATCGACACCTATGGGATCACCGGGATCCCTTATACGGTTGGCGGGCGCGGGGTTGTGGAAAGAGCGGGTCTGACAGGAAGCACACAGATCGTTTACCCAGGTTCGGGCCGCGAGGATGCGTAAAACCCTAGTCCTGCTTTGGTGGATGTATTGAGAGTGTTCTTGTGTTCTTGAGCTAGCTACGGGGTGCAAATTTGCCCAAAATTTCCGAACCCCCCTCCTGGTCGCCTCGAGCCTCCTTTTATAAGAAAAAGGGGCTGCCACAGTGGCACACAGGAGGTGGAAAGGTGTACAGTGGATGAGCCTAACCTCTGGCACCGTTGGACAAACACATTTAATGCGCTGCCGACGTGCCCCTCTCACTTTATCGGGGACGGCAAGGAAGCACATCCCAGCTGTCGCCGCCACGCCTAGCTTCGACACGCATCTAAGCTGACGAGGCGTCGTGGCACCATGTTGGCTGGCTGCTGGGCTGGCGCGATGGTAGAGCCTTCAGGAAGACTTGCATGCCACCACGCAGGTGCTTGCTGGGTCAGTGTAGAGGCCGCTCGTCGCCACGCAGGTGCCTGCCCAGCTGGTTAAGCTAGGAGCTGCTTGGGGACGGCGGTGGAGCTTTGTCAGACGTGGGCCTGGCTGCGGCCCTGCTGGTGTCCTCGGCAAGGGTCTTGCCGGGCCCCCGGCAAGGGTCTTGCCATGGTGTCGCGGTCGTCCCCGGCAAGGGTCTCGCCGGGGGTCGTCATCTTCTGGTCCTCATCTGATCTTGCGTGTTCATGATCTTGACAAAGATCTGCATGTCACCACAGAGGTGCCTCCCGAGCCTTAGTTTTAATGTAGTTGTTGGTGGTGTCTAGAACTCCTGGGCTCAAGGGCGGCTCGCTCTGCTGGTGTTGGGCAAGTTGCCCCGGCAAGGCTCTTGCCGGGGCCGCAGAGGTCGCCACGGTAAGGGTCTTGCCGGGGGAGTCCACCTTGCTCCTTTATTCTTCAATGTTTCTGGCCTTGGCGTTGCTCCGGCATCCCTCCCCTGCCCTGCTTAGTGTGGCTGTGGGCGCGGCTCTGACTGGACGTGCATAAGTTAAGGGGTGCAAAAGAAGAGCCCCTACTTTTGTACACCGACAGGAGCCCCTGGGCCTGGGCCACTCATAAGCGCAATGCGTTTTTGGTCTAGGCCCAAAACGGTGCGCGGGGAGGTGGGACGGATTTTTACCGCAGTAATTTCCCGTCCGCTGCGCTTCCCCATGACCCGCGTTGAATGCGCGGCGTGGAGGGTCATGCGTGACGTGGGGTCGTGCGTGGGGCGGTTTTCGCACGCATGTGTCACGTCGTGGTAAAGAGGTGTGGCCCACGCCTTCCACGTAAACATGAACGACCGCGGGCGCGCTGCTCATTTACCCCTATATCTTCTCCAATATCGGAACCGCCGTTCCTTCCTTCTTCCTTCTCAAGCCCTCCTCTCACTCGCCGTAGCTGCATTTTCACTGCCCTTCCCCCTCCACCTTTGGCAACCGCCATGGCACCCAAGACTGGCAAGGGCAAGGGAGCTAGCAAGGACGCCGGAGGAACAGAGCCACCGGAGAATGAGTCGGCGGCGCGGCGGACACAGCTCGCTTATTTTCCCTCGATGGTCGACGCGGTCCACCTCCGGGACAACTTCAAGCCGCTGTGGGGGGTCAAGATAGGGGGAGAGAAGATGGGGCATCTCGCCACGCGTGTCATCCCTGCGGATTGCGCCAAGGCCGCCCCGAATCGGTACCCATTCTTCGTCGACTACTTTTCTTGCGGCCTCTATCCCCCTTTCTTCGATTTCTTCAATGACATCATGCACACCTACGGCTTTCACCTTCTGGATTTTACTCCAAATCCCGTGGCGTGTATGGCTCTTTTTGCCCATCTCTGTGAGGGCTTTCCCGGAGTGCTCCCTAGCACGGCGCTCTTCCGCCATACTTTTACCCTCGGATCCAGAGGGGAGGTGCCATCTCTGGTTGCGTCACTTGGATCCCAAGGGCCCTGGAGAGGGGGGATGTATCCAGAGGGCGCCCAGAAGGAGAGGTGGGAGGAGTGGCGGATCCGGTGGTGCTGGATTGAGGAGGCGGACCCACAGGAGTTCTGCCAGGTTCGCCAGGCGCAGCCGGCTCACAAAGATGACTGGAGCGACGTCGATGCCCAGGATAAGAAGCTCACGGTCATCACCACCAGGATCCAAAGCCTTGCCACTGCTGGGCTCACCCTGGAGATGATCGGGGCGGATTTCATCTGCCGCCGCATCGCTCCTCTGCACAACAAGGGGAGGCTGGCTTGGCTTTTCAGCAACGCGGCCGACATCATGCGGCTCCGCCCGGGCATGAACCAAAACTTCACAGTGTTGGCGCATGCTCACTTCTGCCAGCGGCTCTTTCAGCTTGACGTGAGCCGCGACGGCAGAGCCGAGAGGTCCAATAAGGCCGCGAAGGCCGGCAAGGTCGCCAAGGGGCCCTTGTTTGGGCTGCCGGCGGGGGTAGTCCCGCTGAGCAACAATTCTCGCCAGTCCGACATCATTGCCATGATGCCGGACTTCAACGCGCACGGGCTCAACCCGAATTGAGCCGAGCCAGAGGAGGAAAAGATGCAGGAGTTCTTCGACAACTTGGTGGAGGGGTATGTCCGTGCCGAGCCGCTGCTCATCCAGGACACCACCCAGGCGGAGTTGGACTACATCGCTGCCAGGGTGGCGGAGGCGGAGCTCGCTAGGGAGGCCGGCAGCGCTAACAGCGTGGACGAGGAGGCCGCGACAGCCGCAGAGAAGAAGGAGCTCTCCCAATGGGCAAACTCCGCTGGGAAGGCCAGCAGCGCCGACACCGGAGCCCCTCTCATTGATGGTGACGACGATGAGCCGTCCGAGGAGGAGGCTGAAGCTGTCGAGCCCCCAGCCACGGGGAGAGGGCGTGTCCTGCAGCGGGCCATCTACGGAGAGCCGGCCGGTCTGGCAGGGCTGCACAGTCGCAACAAACTCTGGAGGCGCCCCTGCGTCAGACGAGGGCCGCAGCGACGGGGAAGGCGGTGAAGGTCGCGATGGCGAAGAAGAAAGCAGCTGCCCCTTCTCCGTCCAAGCGTCCCCCAACTCCACCTACTTCCCCTCCTCCTGCAGGTGATGACACGGAGGTCTTCTTCAACCTCGGGTCCCTTAGCCCGAGGAGGAAGAGGAAGGCAGCGGAAGAAGAAGCGGAGGATGAGTAAGTGCCCCGACTTTTGTCACCTCCGTCCCTTCGGACCGTGCCACTTTTCTGGATTTGTCTTAATGCTCGCAGGGATAGGGTGACACTGGCCCAGAGGGTGGCGAAGAGGGTCAAGGGCTCGGCGGGCGGCCAGCCCCCGGTGGGCACCTCGAGCACGCCGCTGGTGGTGGTGGAGAGCAGCCCCCAGCGCAGCCCCAGCGTGCGTTCATCACTCGCTCCCCCTCGACGTGGGCTGGGGCACGGTTTCCCGGTGCTGACCTTGCTGTGGATGCAGGAGGAGAATGGCAGCAGGAGGAGCCACTGAGGGCCACCCCCAATGCGCCACCCCCATCGACCATGCCACCCCGAGGGGGTCCACGGCAAGGGCGCCAAGCACCGAGCCCACGCACACGGAGGAGGAGGTGAACCCGGGCACCGACGGCTCCGCCCCGACATGGAATGCCGGTGGGGAGGGAGCCACTTCGTCCCAGCTTGGTGCAGGTAAGTTGTTTGCCTCCCGTTCCCGCTCGTTTTCTTCTTTCAAATCTTGATCTTGGCTTCGCCTCATTCTCCATCTTGGTATCCAGATCCTTTCTCGGCGGGACCGGGAGGACATGGACACTGTCATTGATGATGCCGCCAGAGAGGCCACGGCCGAGGCCGACAAGATCGCCGCTGAGGAGGCAGCCAAGGACGTTGCCGAGGACGCTGTTGAGGGGTCCGCCGGGGAGCCCGGCAAGGCCGCTGCTGAGAAGGCCTGCAAGGGGCCTGCTGGGGAGGCCAGCAAGGCCGCTGCCAAGGAGGTGGTCAACGACCAACCTTCCTCCTCTGCCCCCTGGCTCGGGCAAGTATCTCAAGGTGGGCGACTTGTTCGTCCACCTCCCATGGACGGCGAGCACCAGGGCGCCCGCCGAGGGGGAGGTGTTCGACGACGAGGTGCTTGGCACCACCGGGCTTGAGGTCGTCGATGGACTGAGCGTCGACAGTGGCGGTTCTCAGGAAGAGCGGCTCCTCCAGAGCATGAGCGCTAGCTTCCACAAGCTCCACGCACTTCACCGTGCCTGCCTGGACAAGGCCAAGTCCAGGATGGCAGCGGTGGACAAGGCGGAGGCGAACCATGAAAAGCGCGTCGCCGAGGCGCAGGCTTGGTTCCATCAGGCTGGTGAGGAGTTCAAGTCCGCCCAGGTCTAGCTGACCGAGTGCAAGCTGGAGCTCGTCATGAAGCAGGTCGACATCGATAAGGTCCAGGAGAAGGCGAGTCGACAGGCTGCCAAGGAGGAGGCCGCTCGGCTCCAGCACCAGGCCGAGCTGAACTCCCAGGAGGAGGACCTTGCCGCTCGTGAGGAGAATCTTGCCGCGACACTCCACGACAAGGATGAGGAGGTCCAAGAGCTTGTTGTGCAGCGGACCCGAGAACTAGAGCAGAGGCACGAGGAGGCCCTCAATGCTCAGGTCCAGGTCCACGTTGGCAAGGTGAACGAGCTGGAGGCGGAGCGTGACGAGCTGAAGCGGCAGGCCCAGGAGTTGGCGGGGGAGAGGGACGCAGCCAAGGGCGCTTTGGCTGACGCGCAGGCCGCAGTCCTCGAGAAGGCCGAGCTACTCTCCACGGCCAACAAGTCCATCAAGGACATGAAGCTGAAGCTGGAGGACCTCGAAGGGATGCTCTCGGAGGTCAGGGCCTGGGAGGGGGCCCTTACCAAGAGTCTGGAGGAGGAGAAACAGCTGCAGAAGAACGACGCCACCAGCCACACAGAGTTCGTGGCGGGCGAGAAGCTCTGGATCAGCCGCATTGCCGATGTCGCCAGTAGGATCACCACGCAGCTGGCTACCATGGGGATGCCAAACGTGAGGTATGTCCCAGAGCCAAACGTGAGCCCTAATGCCAGGCTAAATCTGTTCTTCGAGGGTGTTCTCTAGGCCCTGGACCGGTTCCACTCCAACAGGGCGGCCTCTCTGGCCGAAGAGGCCCGGAGGCTTTGCCGGGGTGCCATGACGAAGGTCCTCACCAAGATGGCATACTGAAACCCTGACCTCGACTTCGAAGCTTCGCTGGATAGCTTGCCGAACGGCGTGGACCCCGCGACGCTCGAGGAGTGCATCGAGCCCGCCATCGGCCGCATCGACGGAGTTCAAAGGGTACAAGGCCAGCGCCGGGACTAGGCACCCCATTTCTTATCGCCGCTGCAGGTTCAAGACCAAGACAATTTTTATCTTTAGTTAGAACCGCAACGACAAATGATGTAATATAACTCTGCAATACTTTTGAAATGATGCATCTTATTTTCCTATTTTATTTCCCTTTGTATGTCCGCCCTACGTTATTCGGGTAGGTTTGCCAGCACAGAAGCCCAGGCGGCATCTTGAGGACGGATCCTCAATGGCATGCCGGGCATGCTTGCTGCCGGGTAAACCACCCCGCTGCTCTTGACGTGTCCGCTCGAGCTGTCGAGCGGACTCGAGACAGAACGAGAGCGTTGCCAATCGTAGAAGGTCGCCCTACCGTTCTTGACGCAACCGCTCGAGCTGTTGAGCGGACTCGAAACCAAACGAGGGCATTGCCAATAATTCTAGGGCCCCATTGTGTGCAGGTTTGCCATACATAGGGTAAGATCATCGAGGACGATAACTGTCAGGGATATACCCCACGGTATGATCCGGCCGGAGTTATAACCCGACTGGGACTTAGTAAACCGGCAGGTGTTACGACAGGTGGTAAACCGGCAGGTGTTAAGACAGGTGGTAAACCGGTTGGTGTTAAGTCAGACGGTAAACCGGCAGGTTGTTAAACCGGCTGACAGTTAAGACAGACAGGTAAAATAGGCAGTTAACCCAGACGGTAAACCGGCAGGTTGTTAAACCGGCTGACAGCTAAGACAGAGTTAAGTCAGATGATAACTCAGCAGACAATCATAAACCGGCAGACCATCTTAAACCAGCACCAGTTAACTCCTGGCAAGCAGTGGTAATTGGGTTGCTAGGAGTTATGAAGCCCGAGACGTTATGAAGCCCAAGATGTTAAGAAGCCCATGAAGAGAAGTTATAATAGTTAAGTCTTAAGTCCGAGTTGGACTCTACATGTAACCTGTCCCTTCAACTTATATAAGGAGGGGTAGGGCTCCCCAAAGAGGGACATGTAAGAAGGAACAATCTTAAAGGGTTAGGGTTAATTGGGAGAGCCGGTTTACGGCGACTCCCATATGATGATAATGAGACATAGCCTCAAATAACACGTAGCGTTGTTACCGGATGATGTTTCCCGGGGCCCGAAGGTGTCTAATCCCTTGTCTTGCATTGCGTCTCTCGATTCCGCTCAACCCCTCTCAAGCTACCACATAGATGCGTTGGCCTCACGACTAAGTCCTCACACTAGGACATCTGCCGTGACAATTCCACGACAATAACCATATATATAAAGGAATTACTCATGGTTTTGTATGACTTAGCTTTTTTGTCGCTGCGTGAGCGTTCGCCGCGTCTATCGAGGACGCCATTTGTTCGGTTGTCTCCTTGCTTGAAGTGACGACCACAATGAAGCCGTTGCTTCGTCCAGGCCGGATTCTCACAACAGCGCACCCCCTTCCTGGCGCGCCAAAGATGTCGGGGGAAATCAACACCTATGGGATCACTGGGATCACTTCTACGGTTGGCGGGCGTGGGGTTGTGGAAAGAGCGGGTCTGACAGGAAGCACATAGATCGTTTACCCAGGTTCCGGCCGCTAGGATGCGTAAAACCCTAGTCCTGCTTTGGTGGATGTATTGTGTCAGGACCCCGATTCCAAGTCACATCGATCTAGCTGGTAACACCTCATATCACATTGCGGCCTCACACACGGTATCCCCACGGGTGTCGCCTTACCAAGGCCCGGGACCGTTTGCGCCTTTTGGCTCACGTATATGATAGTGTCGCTAGCATTGATATGACAGAGAACCCGGGCCGACATGGCTAGTCGTGAACCCAAAGCGGCACTAACCTATGGGAACAGACATACATGAATCACATCGAGCATGTCGGTCAGCAGCGTGTGAATCCGGGCTGTAGCACTGGGCTAACAGGACTCCGGGAACCCGGGCTGTAGCAGGCTAGGCAGGACTCCGGATGTCATCGCGTGACATTTCCCCGAAGGGACAGACACAGGAACGAAGTGAAACACATGCCGGCGAGTCAAGTGTCCTGAGCAGTAGTGCTGGGCTAACAGGACTCCGGTGAACCGGGCTGTAGCGAACTACAATGGCTCATGGAAGCACTAGACTACATTTCCCCATAAGAGAGGCTGCCAAGGATAAACAACTAGATTGTCGGATACCACACATACCAAGCATTTCAATCATACACACAATATGCTCGATATGTGTAAATACAACATGGCATCACAACATAACTATACAACTCAAGTATTTATTCATTAGGCTCCAAGGAGCGAGATATTACAAACATGGGTCTCATGACCCAACAATCATAGCATACAAATCAAGGCACAAGCGGAAGCTTAACATGTCTGAGTACAAACATCTACAAATGAAAAAAAGGCTAAGAAGCCTGACTATCTACCAGATCCTGCCGAGGGCACAAGATCGTAGCTGAGGTATCAAGCTAAACGTCGAAGTCCACGCGGAACTACTAGCGAGACTGAAGTCTCTCTGCAAGACATAAATTAAGAAAACATGAGTACAAAGGTACTCAGCAAGACTTACATCAGAACTAGCTACATATGCATCGTTATCAACAAGGGGGGGGGGTGGTGGAGTTTTACTACAGCAAGCCAGCTTTGACTCAGTGGCTAACCTGAACTACGACTGCAAGCAAATCTTTTGAGGTGGCGCACACAAGTCCACATATTCACCATTCAATACACCACTAGGTATTCGCTCCCGTCTCCCTACGAGAAGGCCATCCATAGCACTCACACTTATCTTGCGAGTTTTAGAGTATCCAGTTTCACTTGTCTATGAACTGTTATAGGCAACCCAGAAGTCCATTACCGCGGACACGGCTATTCGAATAGATGATGTTAACCCTGCAGGGGTGTACTTCTTCACACACGCTCACACCACTTACCGCCGTTTACACGACATGTACTCGGCAACCTTCAAGCGGAAGCCCAACGTGGGTGTCGGCTACGGCCTACCTAAACACTCAAGTCTGTAGTCCAGGTTTATCTCCTATCCAGGTTCCATCCACAGGGAGTCCGGCCGAGGTTTCCACATACGGCCCCGGACGATGTGTACAGGGTCCCGAGACACCAAACGGGCGCCCGGCATGCCCGGCCATGGTGTATCTACCGCATCATAGCCCACCCCTAGGGTCAGTGCTACGCACGGCCGCCAACACATATCCTATAAACACGATTAACTAGTTGCAACTCCTGGACAGAGGACAAGGGTGATCAAGAAGCCGAGAGGGTCCATTGGTTTCGGGCCAAATGCGTGGTAGTAACTGTTTCATGGATCACAAACATAGAACTCAGTGCCTAAGAACGGTTTCAATGAGACAACCCACCATGTACTCCTACATGGCCTCTCACCGCTACCTTTACCAAATCGTGTTCACACACTTAGCTCACATGCAGTAGGACATGTTCATCACTATTCCAATTCATCCCCGATGAATCAGACCTGACTCAACTCTAAGCAATAGCAGGCATGACAAACAAGCATGGATGAGTAGACACATCAGGGCTCAAACAACTCCTACTCATGCTAGTGGGTTTCATCTATTTACTGTGGCATGACAGGTCATGCAGAGGAAAGGGGTTCAACTACTGCAACATGTAATAGTTGAATCGTTGTTGTCCTAATGCAGTAAAAGAGAGCAGGAGCGAGAGAGTGGGATTGTATCGGAATGAACAAGGGGGTTTTGCTTGCCTGGCACTCCTGAAGATAATATAGTTCTTCATCGGTGTCATCGATCTCATCGTCGAAACCACGTCTATCGTGAGGAGACAAATACCGGCAATAGAGAAAGAAACACAGTCAATGCAATGCACAATATGATGCATGATCATGACATGTCAATATGCTGTGGTTTGAGCTAATGCAACTAGCAACATGTTAAATGGAGTTGGTTTGAACCATAGGTTCAAATTCAAACTCCATATGTGAGAGTTTAAATTCCATTTATATGAATTGGCCTAAACAGCAGCCATAAGTTGTTCTAACATGCATGAAAGTGCCATAAATAGATTCCTTGAATTTTTCTGATAATTTTTCATATATAAATTATTTCATTCTGAGCTACGGTTGATTTTCCATGAATTTTTAAAGTTTTAAACATTTTCTGGAATTTCCTGAATTAAATTAAATCCCGAAAATAGCTTATTGCGTCGGCATGACATCAGTGTGACATTAGTAGGTCAACACGCCAGGTCCAGGTCAAACCTGACTGGTGGGACCCGCATGTCATTAACACAGGGACTAACCCCGGTCAAACCCAATGTTGACTGGGTTTGACCCTGCGGTAGGGCCCGCTGTCAGTGGCTGTTAGGGTGATTAACTGGTTGGGTTAGCGCCTAATGACGTCCACGTCAGCAGTCGTCGGAGTTTCGCCGTCGATGAGCATTTCGTGCGGCGGAGATTGTCGGAACTCCGCTACAGCCCACGGTTTGAGGCGGGGTTTACTCCTACGTGCTCCTGGGAGCGAGCTGCATCGACTAGTGGTGGTGGCCGGAGCTGCGGTGGCTAGGATCAACGGCGGTGACCGAAACGGCGGCGGTCGGAGCTCGGGCGTCGACGGACTCGACGCCACAGTGCACGGAATGGCCAGAGGTTTGTAGCTACGGGCTCTATGGGTGCTCACGAATCCATTGGACACAGTCGTGTGACCAACAGGTCGCCGGAGTAACGTCGGTGACGAGCTCGAGCGGAAGTGAGATTCGGCCATGGCGGGGCAGCGGTTAGTGGACAGAAACAGAGGGGGCGAGCACGAGAGGAGGCATACTAGCTCACAGGGAGGTGGCGAAGTGGCTCTGCGGGCTCGAGGACGCGTCGAGGAGGGCACACGGTCGCTGGCGATCTCGGCGGACCGAGGAAGAAGAAGGCGTCGGGGGCGGCGCTTCGAGGCATCCGGCATCACGTGAGTCGACAGAGAGGACGAGGTAGACGAGACGAAGCTTCTGGAATCGGGTGGAGGGCGAGGAGGTGGCTTCGGCCGCGGCAATAGCGAGCAGCGGCAACGGTGGCGTTGCGGGAAGAGAGCAGAGAAGGGGTAGGGGTTTCGGGGGAGAGGGGAGGAGCTCGAGAGCGTGAGCGGGAGGGTCCAGGGGGTCGCGGGCGTCTCCAGGCGCGGATAGGCTCGAAGGGGAGGCCGCCAGCACGAAGCAGGAGGTGGAATCCTCAGGTGCGTGCGCGTGTGACACGGCGTCGTCCTCCTGGCAGGAGCTAGGAGATGACTGGCAACGGGCCTGGTGGGCTGGGCCAGCGAGCTGGGCTAGCTGGGCTGCCAGGTAAGTGCCCAGGTAAGTCTCTCTCTCTTTTATTTCTGTTTTCTATTTTCCGTCTGTTTGTTTTGACTTTATTAAAAATGTGAGAGCATTTTCAAAAATCAAGATACTTCTTATGGCCACTGTTTGGATTATTTCCAACGGCAAACATTTCAGTTCATGAATATTTGGACATTTAGAATAATATATAATATTTAAATGCCCAAATGCAAATAAGGTATGATTTAATTCAGAGCCCAAATATGTCATGGAAAAATGTGCATCACCTCTGGTACTGTTTACAGCATTTTCCATAAATGATGAACATTTTTGAAAGCCATTTGGATTTACTGAAAATATTTTAGGTGAACCTAGTGAATTCCTTTGATGCTAGGGGTTTAGGCAATCCCCATTTCAAATTTCTTTGGAATATAAACATGATGGCATGATGAACAAGCAAAGTCAAGCAAGGGCTGAACTGGGGCTGTGACAGCTCACCCCCACTAAACAAGAATCTCGTCCCGAGATTCAAGCGTAGGGTAAGGTGAAGGGGGAAACACAAGCTAACATAATCTTCACGATCCAGGTTGCACCTCATAAGGTTGTTGATTCGATCACCATCATTGTCTCGATGTCTTGCCCCGAGAACTCCAACTAACATGACAATGAGAGGAAAGATAAAACTCTAGAAGGATAAATCTTATCGAAGATTGAACAACTCAAGATCAACTCATGGAGCGAGACGCTGAAACAACTCTCGAGCTGAGACACAAAGCATACATTCAGAGGGATGGAGTGAAACACATGACAAAGGTTCACTAGGTAGGCAACAATTCCACACCTAAGAAGGTGGTGAACGGTTGTCAATGTAGCGAGGAGTTGAGTTGCCATGATACCATAATGAGACATCTTAAGGAAGGTGACTCGCAGAAGTATTCCCTTAAGTGGCAAAACGAATTACTTTTGATACAAAGATCATTGAAATTCTTTATGCCAGCCTAAGGCAATCACAAATGATCGTGTGAATGAATTCGAACGAATGGCATACCCATGCCAGAATGGATGATGTGGACTACCTTGTTGAAGACAACGCAATGGATGACTTTTGCTTATCACCGGAAATGGATGGGACCCATGACAGGACCACTTCTGAAAATGATCCTAAACAACAATTACTGAGAGGGCAGCTCATGGGAATTGGCACAATGGCAGTGCAAGCTGGGAACAAAATGCAAATGCTGGGAATGATTCTGGCAACTGGGAATAACTCAACGAGAGTGATTCCACCGTTTGGATGGTTATTGCATAATCGAAGAAACTGGGAGTACAAGGATCCGTAAGGAACAACTTCTAGAATATGTTGCACTAAATCCTCATGGAGAAGATGGTCAAATAGCTCAATCAAGATACTACAATGATAGATCTTCCGGCTAGGTGTGTCGGCCAACATCAACCTTGTTGGAACCTACATCATAGATCTTGAACTAGTTCCAACCATCATATATGTCTGAGATTCAGATATGGTTGGTAACAGGACATTTCAGACAGCATGTCTGGAAAAGAAAATTTGCAACACTAACCGAAGAGATGACGTTGCGGGATTCTCAGGAAAATGAACTACGATAGCATGCTCCAAACATGAGCTGGTTCTGCTACAAACCTGTGAACACGCTGTCCAAGACAAGCATGACCACGTAGTAGTCTTATAATAGAACACTATCGAGTTCAGGTTAGGATCCATCATCAAGGATTTCGAAGTCTTTACGCGTGCTAGACTTTATTTCCTTGAACAAGTCAATCAGTGGCTTGGGTGTTAGGAATTACACATGGAGTGGAGGTAGCGAGCCTATCAAACCATGGAATACTTCACACATGCATGACTAACTTGGGATGATTTCAGAGAAAGCAAAAACAATCTTTCCCAATTCACGGTGGCAACTTGCACCTAATGCACGTGAACTTGGAGAAAGTCACTTCTTACACCAAACATGTATTTCAGGAACGGGACATGAAGGTAATGCTTACAAAAGTTTCCAACACTAGCTCAATGTTCAACATGAATCATGGAGGAGACAAGATGCTGCTGATTGGCTCAATAGCAACTCATCGGAATTCCCATATCACTGGACTTCCACCAACATGTGAACACAGTGATAGCATTGGTCAGACCAAAAGATGTAATGGTGTATGCTCGAGGGATCAACCACGAGTAAGACAACATTACGAATATCGTTGGTTCTGATTTGATTTGAGGATAGCCCATACTCAAATCAAAGATTGGATAAGATGATAGGTCCATTAACTGATCACAAGGGTCAATCGATGAAAATGCCATCTTTCTTCAACACACTTACAAGATATCCCTTAAAATGAACTAAGTCGGACAAGCTTTTATCTTCCAACTCTCCAAGTTGTTGTTTAGCCAAACCAACTAGCTCAGGGGTATCCAACACAGATTCTTGGAGAAAAGGGTGGTTTATAAGAAACCAACTTAATCACGAACTCAACATAGCGGTCAGGTGACAACCTGGTAATACCTCCGAGAAGATATTCGGAATATTACGAACCACCGATATGTTATTAAGCTCAAGAACAATCTTGCCTTTCAAGGCAAGATGATATGATCAAGATAGCAAGGGATTGAATAATCCTAACTCATTGATCAAAGAGTGCACTAGAAATAAGGACTAGGTAGCGCAATCTATCTTCGAATGATGATTCAATAACCAACACGCTAAGAATGAGAATATTGTCCATTAACTACCAAGCAACAGAGTTGCTAGGAGTATTGATTTCACACACCACGATTCACTTGTCGGTATTCTGGTTACAATAACACGGAGACCTAGCAATGAACGATGATGGCGAGAAGTATCACTATATCAAGAGTTCATAGGAGGTGGTGCAATTCCTATGATATTCCTGACATAAAGAGGGCAACACTCCAAGGTAGAACAAAACAAAAGATGGATTGGCATTTTGATCTGCGGGACATAACTACTTTGACCCAATCCTAGATATGGATGAGGTGCTGTAGTTTGTTTCTCCTAGCCATTCCAAAATAGAATGGCTTGACAGACCACAAGAATAATTAGGCATCGACGAACGAATGCACACATACTCTTGACTATCAATTGATAGACGAGGGCCAGGAAATAACTAAAGAGGGACAACCCCAAAGAACATATGATTTTCTGAGTTGTGGATGCATGGTTTAGCATGTCGAACGAAGTTCAATAGGTTTCTTCCGGATAACCCATGCAGAAAAGTAGGACTGGCAAATTCATAATTCTTGAATGGAGAACCCATTAAGAGCACTCTTATTGTGATCTTTTGGTTCAAAGGCTTTTGCCATATTGGTTCATGGTATTGGAAGAAGGATATACCACGGACCTCGAGGACTATCACAGGGTTACTAATATCTTGAGGGAACTAGCAAATACTAACAACATGAAATAGGTGAACCTTGGGTTCAAAACCCATGAGTAGAATGCCTACTACTAAGTGGCATCACGGGATGCTTTCGAGAATGGTGGCCAGAATCATCACACCGGGAACACAAAGCATTGCTAGATTACTAGGTGACTCCCTAAAACACCTAGGGACATAATAATAGCTCCAACATATATGTCGAGGCAATAGAGTACCTCAACTCACAGATTAGTGTGGTTGAACTGGCCCAAAGGAACATCGGGAACAGAAAGAAGCGATTTGCAAATGCATCAGACTATTTAGAAACCTGGGATGACTCGGACAGCATAACGGCTATAAATGCTCAAAATGATTTGAGACATCCTGCAAAATGGTGGCATAACCACTTAACATCACAATATCAAAGTTCTGAGATGAACTGCCAACACACAAAAGTAGTAGGAACCGAACTCGGGCTTAAACTCAACAATCCTAGGCAACTGCGGTTTAGTAACACGTCATCCTGATAGATAGATGAGAAGGCCTAGTTCTTAATCCCCGTAGAAAAGAAGAGGTTGACTCAGATCAGAAGGACATAAGGTAAAGGAGTAAAAAGAGTCGTATGTTCCATCCCACAATCAATTCCCTTACATAACTAAAGCATTTCTAGACTCAACTTTGACCAGTTTGCCTTGGTAATCCGATAGGCAGTCAGGCTCTGATACCAAAGCTGTCAGGACCCCGATTCCAAGTCACATCGATCTAGATGGTAACACCTCATATCACATTGCAGCCTCACGCACGGTATCCCCACGGGTGTCGCCTTACCAAGGTTTGCGCCTTTTGGCTCACGTATATGATAGTGTCGCTAGCATCGATATGACAGAGAACCTGGGCCGACATGGCTAGTCGTGAACCCAAAGCGGCACTAACCTATGGGAACAGGCATACATGAATCACATCGAGCATGTCGGTCAGCAATGTGTGAATCCGGGCTGTAGCACTAGGCTAACAGGACTCCGGGAACCCGGGCTGTAGCAGGCTAGGCAGGACTCCGGATGTCACCGCGTGACATTTCACCGAAGGGACAGACATAGGAACGAAGTGAAACACATGCCGGCGAGTCAAGTGTCCTGAGCAGTAGTGCTGGGCTAACAGGACTCCGGTGAATCGGGCCGTAGCGGACTACTATGGCTCATGGAAGCACTAGACTACATTTCCCCATAAGAGAGGCTGCCAAGGATAAACAACTAGATTGTCGGATACCACACATACCAAGCATTTCAATCATACACACAATATGCTCGATATGTGTAAATACAACATGGCATCACAACATAACTCTACAACTCAAGTCTTTATTCATTAGGCTCCGAGGAGCGAGATATTACAAACATGGGTCTCATGACCCAACAATCATAGCATACAAATCAAGGCACAAGAGGAAGCTTAACATGTCTGAGTACAGACATCTACAAATGAAAAAAGGCTAAGAAGCCTGACTATCTACCAGATCCTGCCGAGGGCACAAGATCATAGCTGAGGTATCAAGCTAAACGTCGAAGTCCACGTGGAACAACTAGCGAGACTGAAGTCTCTCTGCAAAACATAAATTAAGCAAACGTGAGTACAGAGGTACTCAGCAAGACTTACATCAGAACTAGCTACATATGCATCGGTATCAACAAGGGGGGTGGTAGAGTTTGACTACAGCAAGCCAGCTTTGACTCAGTGGCTAACCTGAACTACGACTACAAGCAACTCTTTTGAGGTGGCGCACACGAGTTCACATATTCACCATTCAATACACCACTATGGATTCGCTCCCGTCTCCCTACAAGAAGGCCATCCATAGCACTCACACTTATCTTGCAAGTTTTAGAGTATCCACTTTCACTTGTGTATGAACTGTTATAGGCAACCCAGAAGTCCATTACCGCGGACACGGCTATTTGAATAGATCATGTTAACCCTGCAGGGGTGTACTTCTTCACACACGCTCTCACCACTTACCGTCGTTTACACGACATGTACTCGGCAACCTTCAAGCGGAAGCCCAACGAGGGTGTCGGCCACGGCCTACCTAAACATTCAAGTCTCTAGTCCAGGTTTATCGCCTATCCAGGTTCTATTCGCAGGGAGTCCAGCCGAGGTTTCCACATACGGCCCCGGACGATGTGTACAGGGTTCCGAGACACCAAACAGGCGCTCGGCATGCCCGACCATGGTGTATCTACCGCATCATAGCCCACCCCTAGGGTCAGTGCTACGCATGGCCGCCAACACATATCCTATAAACACCAGAAACTAGTTGCAACTCCTGGACAGAGGACAAGGGTGATCAAGAATCCGAGAGGGTCCATTGGTTTCGGGCCCAATGCGTGGTAGTAACTGTTTCATGGATCACAAACACGGAACTCAGTTCCTAAGAACGGTTTCAATGAGACAACCCACCATGTACTCCTACATGGCCTCTCACCGCTACCTTTACCAAATCGTGTTCACACACTTAGCTCACATGCAGTAGGACATGTTCATCACTATTCCAATTCATCCCCGATGAATCAGACCTGACTCAACTCTAAGCAATAGCAGGCATGACAAACAAGCATGGATGAGTAGACACATCAGGGCTCAAACAACTCCTACTCATGCTAGTGGGTTTCATCTATTTACTGTGGCATGACAGGTCATGCAGAGGAAAGGGGTTCAACTACTGCAACATGTAATAGTTGAATCGTTGTTGTCCTAATGCAGTAAAAGAGAGCAGGAGCGAGAGAGTGGGATTGTATCGGAATGAACAAGGGGGTTTTGCTTGCCTGGCACTCCTGAAGATAATATAGTTCTTCATCGGTGTCATCGATCTCATCGTCGAAACCACGTCTATCGAGAGGAGACAAATACCGGCAACAGAGAAAGAAACACAATCAATGCAATGCACAATATGATGCATGATCATGACATGTCAATATGCTGTGGTTTGAGCTAATGCAACTAGCAACATGTTAAATGGAGTTGGTTTGAACCATAGGTTCAAATTCAAACTCCATATGTGAGAGTTTAAATTCCATTTATATGAATTGGCCTAAACAGCAGCCATAAGTTGTTCTAACATGCATGAAAGTGCCATAAATAGATTCCTTGAATTTTTCTGATAATTTTTCATATATAAATCATTTCATTCTGAGCTACGGTTGATTTTCTATGAATTTTTGAAGTTTTAAACATTTTCTGGAATTTCCTGAATTAAATTAAATCCAGAAAATAGCTTATTGCGTCGGCATGACATCAGTGTGACATCAGTAGGTCAACACACCAGGTCCAGGTCAAACCTGACTGGTGGGACCGGCGTGTCATTGACACAGGGACTAACCCCGGTCAAACCCAATGTTGACTGGGTTTGACCCTGCGGTAGGGCCCGCTGTCAGTGGTTGTTAGGGTGATTAACTGGTTGGGTTAGCGCCTAATGACGTCCACGTCAGCAGTCGTAAGAGTTTCACCAGCGACAAGCATTTCGTGCGGCGGAGATCGTCGGAACTCCGCTACAGCCCACGTTTTGAGGTGGGGTTTGCTCCTACGTGCTCCTGGGAGCGAGCTGCTTCGACCAGTGGTGGTGGCCGGAGCTGCGGTGGCTAGGATCAACGGCGGCGACCGGAACGGCAGCGGCCGGAGCTCGGGCGTCGACGGACTCGACGCCACAGTGCGCGGAATGGCCAGCGGTTTGCAGCTACGGGCTCTACGGGTTCTCACAAATCCATTGGACACAGTCGTGTGACCAACAGGTCGCCGGAGAAACGTCGGCGACGAGCTCGAGCGGAAGTGAGATTCGGCCATGGCGGGGCGGCGGTTAGCGGACAGAAACAGAGGGGGCGAGCACAGGAGGAGGCGTACTAGCTCATAGGGAGGCGGCGAAGAGGGTGTGTGGGCTCGAGGACGCGTCGAGGAGGGCACACGGTCGCCGGCGATCTCGGCCGACCGAGGAAGAAGAAGGCGTCGGGGCGGCGCTTCGAGGCACCCGGCATCGCATGAGTCGACGGAGAGGACGAGGTAGACGAGACGGAGCTTCTGGACTCGGGTGGAGGGCGAGGAGGTGGCTCCGGCCGCGGCAACAGCGAGCGGTGGCGATGGTGGCGTTGCGGGAAGAGAGCAGAGGAGGGGCAGGGGTTTCGGGAGAGAGGGGAGGAGATCGAGAGAGTGAGTGGGAGGGTCCAGGGGGTCGCGGGCGTCTCCAGGCGCGGATAGGCTCGAAGGGGAGGCCACTAGCACGAAGCAGGAGGTGGAATCCTCAGGTGCGTGCGCGGGCGACACGGCGTCGTCCTCCTGGCAGGAGCTAGGGGATGACTGGCAACGGGCCTGGTGGGCTGGGCCAGTGAGCTGGGCTAGTTGGGCTGCCAGGTAAGTGCCCAGGTAAGTCTCTCTCTCTTTTATTTCTGTTTTCTATTTTCTGTCTGTTTGTTTTGACTTTATTAAAAATGCCAGAGCATTTTCTAAAATCATGATACTTCTTATGGCCACTGTTTGGATTATTTCCAACAGCAAACATTTCAGTTCATGAATATTTGGACATTTAGAATAATATATAATATTTAAATGCCCAAATGCAAATAAGGTATGATTTAATTCAGAGCCCAAATATGTCATGGAAAAATGTGCATCACCTCTGGTATTGTTTACAACATTTTCCATAAATGATGAACATTTTTGAAAGCCATTTGGATTTACTGAAAATATTTTAGGTGAACCTAGTGAATTCCTTTGATGCTAGGGGTTTAGGCAATCCCCATTTCAAATTTCTTTGGAATTTAAACATGATGGCATGATGAACAAGCAAAGTCAAGCAAGGGCTGAACTTGGGCTATGACATATTGAGAGTGTTCTTGTGTTCTTGAGCTAGCTACAGGGTGCAACTTTGCCCAAAAGATCTGAATCCCCCTCCTGGTCGCCTCGGGCCTCCTTCTATAAGAAAAAAAAGGTTGCCACAGTGGCACACAGGAGGTGGAAAGGTGTACAGTGGATGACCCTATCCTCTGGCACCGTTGGACAAACGCATTTAATGCGTTGCCGACGTGCCCCTCTCACTTTATTGGGGACGGCAAGGAAGCACGTCCCAGCTGTCGCCACCACGCCTGGCTTCGACGCGCGTCTGAGCTGACGAGGCGTCATGGCGCCCCGTTGGCTGGCTGCTGGGCTGGCGCAGTGGTGGAGCCTTCAGGAAGACTTGCATGCCACCATGGAGGTGCTTGCTCGGTCGGTGTAGAGGCCGCTCATCGCCACATAGGTGCCTGCCCGGCTGGTTGAGCTAGCTGCTGCTTGGGGACGGGGGTGGAGCTTTGGTAGATGTGGGCCTGGCTGCGGCCCTGCTGGTGTCCTCGGAAGGGTCTTGTCGTGGCGTCGCTGTCGTCCCCGGCAAGGGTCTCGCAGGGGGTCATCGTCTTCTGGTCCTCATCTGATCTTGCGTGTTCCTGATCTTGACAAAGATCTCCATGTCACCACAGAGGAGCCTCTCGAGCCTTGGTTTCAATGTAGTTGTTGGTGGTCTCTGGAACTCCTGGGCTCAAGGGCGGCTTGCTCTGCTGGTGTTGGGCAAGTTTCCCTGGCAAGGCTCTTGTCGGGGCCGCGGAGGTCGCCTCGGCAAGGGTCTTGCCGGGGGAGTCCATCTTTCCCCTTTGTTCTTCAGTGTTTCTGGCCTTGGCATTGCTCCGGCATCCCTCCCCTGCCCTGCTTAGTGTGGCTGTGGGCGCGGCTCTGACTGCCCGTGCACAAGCTAAGGGATGCAAAAGGAGAGTCCCTACTTTTGTACACCGAGAGGAGCCCCCGGGCCTGGGCCACACATAAGCGCGACGCGTTGTTGGGCTAGGCCCAAAACGGTGCGCGGGCAGGTGGGGCGGATTTTTACGGCAGTAATTTCCCGTCCGCTGCGCTTCCCCACGACCCGTGTTGAACGCGCGACATGGAGGGTCATGCGTGACGTGGGGGTCGTGCGTGGGGCGGTTTCCGCATGCATGCGTCACATCGTGGTAACGAGGTGGCCTGTGCCTTCCCCGTAAAAAGGAACGACCACAGGCGCGCTGCTCATTTACCCCCTGTGTCTTCTCCAATCTTCGAATCACCGTTCCTTCCTTCTTCCTTCTCAAGCCCCCACTCTCGCTCACCGCCACCGCGTTTTCACTGCCCTTCCCCCTCCACCTTTCGCAGCCGCCATGGCACCCAAGACTGGCAAGGGCAAGGGAGCGGCCAAGGACGACGGAGGGACAAAGCCACCGGAGAATGAGTCGATGGCGCGGCGGACGTAGCGCGCTTATTTTCCCTCGACGGTCAACGCGGTCCACCTACGGGTCAACTTCAAGCCGCTGTGGGGGGTCAAGACGGGGGGAGATAAGACGGGGCACCCGGCCACACGTGTCATCCCTGCGGATTGCGCCAAGGCCGCCCTGAATCGGTACCCATTCTTCGTCGACTATTTTTCTTGCGTCCTCTGCCCCCTTTCTCCGATTTCTTCAACGACATCATGCACACCTACGGCTTTCACCTTCTGGATTTTATTCCAAATGCCATGGCATGTATGGCTCTTTTCACCCATCTCTGTGAGGGCTTTTCCGGAGTGCTCCCCAGCACAGCGCTCTTCCGCCACTACTTTTACCCTCAGATCCAGAGGGGAGGTGCCAGCTCTGGTTGCGTCACTTGGATCCCAAGGGCCCTGGAGAGGGGGACATATCTAGAGGGTGCCCAGAAGGAGAGGTGGGAGGAGTGGCGGAGCCGGTGGTGCTGGATTGAGGAGGAGGACCCACATGAGTTCTCCTAGGTTCGCCAGGCGCCGCCGGATCACAAAGATGACTGGAGCGACATCGATGCCCAGGATAAGAAGCTCACAGTCGTGACCACCAAGATCCACCGCCTTGCCACTACCGGGCTCACCCCGGAGATGATGGGGCAGATTTCATCTGCTGCCGCATCGCTCCTCTACACAACAAGGGGAGGCCGGCTTGGCTTTTCAGCAACACGGCCGACATCATGCGGCTCCGCCTTGGCCTGAACCACAACTTCACAGTGTTGGCGCATGCTCACTTCTGCTCGCGGCTCTTTCAACTCAACGTGAGCTGCGACGGCAGAGCCGAGAGGTCCGACAAGGCCGCGAAGGCCGGCATGGTCACCAAGGGGCCCTTGTTTGGGTTGCCGGCGGGGGTAGTCCCGCTGAGCAACAATTCTCGCCAGTCCGACATCATTGCCATGATGCCGGACTTCAACGCGCACGGCCTCAACCCGAATTGGGCCCAGCCAGAGGAGGAAAAGGTGCAGGAGTTCTTCGACACCTTGGTGGAGGGGTATGTCCGTGCTGAGCCGCTGCTCGTCCAGGACACCACCCAGGCGGAGTTGGACTACATCACCGCCAGGGCGGCGGAGGCGGAGTTCACCAGGGAGGCCGTCAGCGCTGGCGGCGTGGAGGACGAGGCTGCAACAGCCGCGAAGGAGAAGGAGCTTGCCCAGTGGGCGGAATCCACTGGGAAGGCCAGCAGCGCCGGCACCGGAGCCCCTCTCATTGATGATGACGACGATGAGCCGTCCGAGGAGGAGGCTGAAGCTGTCGACCCCACCCCCCAGCCACGGGGAGAGGGCATGTCCTGCGGCAGGCCGTCTCCGGAGAGCCGGTCCGGTCCGGTAGGGCCGCACAGCCGCAACAAACTCTGGAGGTGCCCATGCATCAGACAAGGGCCACGGCGGCGGGGAAGGCGGTGAAGCTCGCTGTGACGAAGAAGAAAGCAGCTGCCCCTTCTCCGTACAAGAGTCCCCCTACTCCACCTGTTTCCCCTCCTCCCGCATGCGACGACATGGAGGTCTTCTTCGACCTCGGGTCCCTTAGCCCGAGGAGGAAGATGAAGGCGGCAGAAGAAGAAGCGGAGGATGAGTAAGTGCCCCGACTTTTGTCACGTCCGTCCCTTTGGACCGTGCCACTTTTCTTGATTTGTCTTCATGCTCTCAGGGACAGGGAGACGCTGGCCCAGAGGGTGGAGAAGAGGGTGAAGGGCTCGGCGGACGGCCAGCCCCCGGCGGGCACCTCGAGCACGCCGCTGGTGGTGGTGGAGAGCAGCCCAGAGAGCACGCCGTTGTTTCAGATAAGTTCAACAATGGAGTGGCATCGACTAGAGGATCTGGAACCCTTTCGAGATGATAAGGACAAAGGATTGACTCAAGCTCGAAGCTCAGGACTCTACCTTTTCTGTTTCAGTGATCCAAGATCACATTGAGTCCATAGGAAAGCCAATACTATTAAGAAGGGATGAGGTGTTGCTTAATGGCTTGCTTGCTCAAAGTGTTTAGTGATATGCTCCACAGCCCTCAACTACTTTCTCAAATCCACATATGTCTCAAACCAAAAGTCAAACTCGGCCCTACCAAAATTTCTTATCCGGCGCCACCCAGTTATCTTGACATAGCCACTGCCAGAAACCCTAATAAATTTGGTCTCACCGATGGGATCTCGGTCTCACCGAGATGGGCTTGCAAACTCTCTGTTGCCTATTGCATTAATTTCGGTCGCACCGAAACATGCAATCGGTCTCACCGAGTTTGATTGGCAAACTCTCTGTTTTGCTTATTACCAAAATCGGTCCCACCGAGTTTGTGTAATCGGTCCAATCGAGATGAGGCTTTACCTTAACCCTAGCACATCGGTCCCACCGAGTTGATCATGTCGGTCCCACCGAAATGCCTAACGGTCACATTATGAATCAAATCGGTCCGACCGAGTTTTATGATTCGGTCCCACCGAGTTTGATGATTTGTGTGTAACGATTAGATTTTGTGTGGAGGCTATATATACCCCTCCACCCACTCTTCATTTGTAGAGAGAGCCATCAGAACATGCCTACACTTTCAACATACGTTTTCTGAGAGAGAACCACCTACACTTGTGTTGAGGTCAAGACATTCCATTCCTACCACATAAATCTTGATCTCTAGCCTTTCCCAAGTTGCTTTCCACTCAAATCATCATTCTACCAAATCCTATCCTATGAGAGAGAGTTGAGTGTTGGGGAGACTATCATTTGAAGCACAAGAGCAAGGAGTTCATCATCAACACACCGTCTGTTACCTTTTGGAGAGTGGTGTCTCCTAGATTGGTTAGGTGTCACTTGGGAGCCTCCGTCAAGATTGTGTAGTTGAACCAAGGAGTTTGTATGGGCAAGGAGATCGCCTACTTTGTGAAGATCTACCCTAGAGAGGCAAGTCCTTCCTGGGCGATGGCCATGGTGGGATAGACAAGGTTGCTTCTTCGTGGACCCTTCATGGGTGGAGCCCTCCATGGACTCGTGCAACCGTTAGCCTTCGTGGGTTGAAGTCTCCATCAATGTGGATGTACGATAGCACCACCTATCAAAACCATGTTAAAAATCTCCGTGTCTCCAACTGCGCTTGCACACTCAAATCCCATCCCTTTACGTTCTTGCAACTTGCATGATTTACTTTCCACTGCTCATATACTTTTGTCATGCTTGCTTGATATGTATTGCAAATGTTTGAACTTGTGCTAAAACTCCACTTCAACTTAAAGAATTTAAAAACTGCAACTTTCCTTGCTAAGAGTCTATTCACCCCCCTCTAGACACCTCTTATCGATCCTACAAGTGGTATTAGAGCTGTAAGTGCATCTAGTGCCACCCCTAGTTGGTTTTGGAGTATTGACGACAAACCTAGCTGAGGGACTAATGTGTTTGTGAGAATTGCAGGATAACACAGGTAGAAGTCCCTCATTGATTCGGTTTTCCTACTAGAGATGACCCATAAAAATGTATGAAGACATTGAAGTCAAAGGTGGTATATGAAGATATTCACATTGAAGACTATGACAAGAGAAGACACCACATGAAGCCTATGGAGCTCGAAGACTTAGATCTTTCGTAGTTCTCTTTCTTCTGTGTTGAGTCATAGGAACCACCGTACTGTTAAGTGGGGTCCAAGAGAACCAGTCAGAATGACTGAAGTGATGCTTAAACAAAACCTATGTCTTCGAGTGAAGACTTTGAGAGCGAATCTTGTCCAGAGTCGGGCAAGTCAGCTTTGCTTGAAGCCCAAGTAAAGTTGCCGTGTGAGTTTGAAATCTAACCGTTGGAACACGTGTCAGTTCCTTAGTGACCCAGGGTCATTTCGGACAAATCAGGTCGGGTTGCCAAGTGGCTATAAATAGCCCATACCCTACAACCATAAATGGTTGGCTGCTCAGATTCAGAGTACGGCTTTTGTCGTTTGAGAGCAACCCACCTCGAAGCCTTTGAGAGAGAATTCCTTGCGAGGATAAAGCCCTAACCACCCAGAGCCAAAGAGAATTAGGCATCACTTAAGTCTTCTTGTCTGTGTGATCTGAAGACTTATTACACTTGAGGACTGTGCATCCTCCAGCCGGTTAGGCGTCGCGTTTTGAGCATCCAAGAGACATTGTGAATAGCCGGTGAACGAAGTCTGTGAAGGTTTGGGAGTCTACCTTGAAGACTTACCAGAGTGATTGGGCGAGGTCTGTGTGACCTTAGCTCAAGGGGAATATGGTGAGGACCGGGTGTCCTGCGCTGCGTGTTCAGGACTGGGTGTCCGGGACTGTGTGACCTAAGGTTTAAATACCTAGTTGCCCTAACCAGACGGACAGTTGTCACAGCAACTGGAACTAGTCCAACAAATCATTGTCTTCAGCGAGTCACTGGTTTCATCTTCCCTTCCCCTTACTTACTGTTACTCCTTGTGAAGTCATTGTATGTTCGCACTATCTTTTGTCTTCACTGAGTGACTGCGTGTTCTGTGTGGCTTCACAATATCTTCCTACCTGATCCATACTACATTGCTGCTATTAGTCATTGTGCTTTCACTCTATTGAATACTTAACTATGGCTTGCCTAGTGTAGTCTACCTTCCGCTGCAGGGTAATAGGTTTATTTCTATCGTTTGTCTTCATAATTTCCACGTTTTGAAGACTTTCATAAAAATCGCCTATTCACCCCCCCTCTAGTCGATATAACACACTTTCAATTGGTATCAGAGCAAGGTGCTCCCTTGTTCTGTGTGATTCGGTTTAACCACCTGGAGTTTTAGCTATGTCGACTGCAGGGATAATTAAAGTCTCCCTTGCGTGCCCCATCTTCGATGGAACTGAATATCCCTACTAGAAGAATAAGATGTACATGCATCTTGAAGCCATTGACGTCGACCTAGGGTATGTCGTCAAGAACGGCGTTCCCAAGGCTGGAGAAGGTGTCACTGCTGCTGATGTCAAGAAGTTCGTTCAACTGGACTCTACTGCCAAGAATATCATCTGTGGTCATCTGACCAAAGGACAGTATGGCCGTGTGAGTGCTTTGGAAACATCTAAGCTAGTCTGGGAGTGGCTCTCCAAGGTCAATGAAGGCGTCTCAACCCAGAGAGATCAGAGAATCAGTGTCCTTCGCAACCTCTTCAACCGCTTCAAGCGAAATGACAATGAGAATGTCCAGCTCACATTTGATCGACTCACTGACATCACAAATGAGCTTCAAGCCCTCGGCGCTACTGAGATCACCAAACATGAAGTCGTCAAGACACTACTGAGATCACTTGATAGTTCGTTTGACACCCTAGCCCTGATGATTCAAGAACGTCCTGATTTCAAGACACTCGAGCCGTCTGACATACTTGAGAGGCTCAACACACATGAGTTTCAGCTTTTTGAGAAAAGAGATATCTACGGTCCAAACTATGGGCGAACTCGTGCCTTGAATGCAAAAGTTGTCTCCTCATCTAAAGAAGAATTTGACAGCAGTTCGGATGATCCTGAAGACATTGGAAGGGAACTTGCTATGCTTGTGAAGAAGTTCCAAAAATTCACCAAGAAGAATGGTTTCAGAAAGTCTTCCCGATCAAGCTCAAGGAATGATGGAGCTTCTACTCACGACTACAAGAAGAAAACATGTCACAAGTGCAAGAAACCTGGCCACTTCATCTCTGAGTGTCCACAGTGGGACAATGATAACAAAAAGAAGAAAAGAGCAAGGAATATGACTCTGACGACAAGAAGAAGAAGAAATACTCAAAGTCTTCTTCCAAGTCTTCCTCAAAGTCTTCATCACACAAGAAGAGCTCATCTGGCAAGGCATGTGCGTTTGTTGGCATGGAAATGGATTCAGAGGAGGAGTCCGCTTCTAAGGAGGCGGAGGTGGAGTCTGAGGAGGAGTCCGATTCAGGCGTCGTAAGTCTGGCTACTGCATACGTTGTTAAGTCCATCTTCAACACTGAAGACAATGACTTCATCACCGACACCGATGCAAATGACAAGGACTACTCCGCTTCTACCTACTGCTTCATGGCACGCGGTGCCAAGGTAAACACACGCACTACTCACTATCAAACATCTAGTGACGATGACTCTGATTGTGGTTCAAAACCCAGCAACAAAACACTTGCTAAAATTGCAACTGAACAACAGAAAGCTATGGAACATATTCAAAAACTGTTAGACAGAAGCGATGATCTGTTAGGTGCTGAAATGACTCGATCTGAATCCTTAATTGAAGACATAAAAAATCTTCACGTTGAGTATCAGGAACTTGAAAGTCGTCATGAAACTCTCTCAACAACTCATGAAAAGCTTTCCTATGATTATCTTCAAAGGAAGCAAGATCTTGAGAAATTGAGAGCGGCTCATGAAGATCTTCAAAAGGAAAACGAGTCACTTTGCGCCAAACAGATCAGTTCCGCTCAGGAAGGATTTGAACCACCATGTCTTAAATGCATTGAGCGTGATAATGCTACTTCTGTTGCTGAATGTTCTACTGCTACTGCTGTTGCAATATCTTCAACTATTGATGTGGTAACTAACCCCCTCTGATGAGGATACCACTGCTATTGCTGATGAGAATGCTAGGTTGAAGACATTGCTTGAAACAGGGATGTACAAAAGTCTTAAAGGGCATCAGACACTATGTGATGTCCTCAAAAAGCAGATTCTGAACCGAAACCCGAGGAAAGAGGGTGTTGGGTTCGTAAGGAAAATGAATGCTGATGGCTCTTACTGGGAACCTGAGCAGTACCCCAAAACCACGTGGGTTGCTGCAAAGGAACCTTCAGCAAATCCATCCAATCTATCTGGCTTCACTTGTGCTAACCCCATTATCATTGATGAATCCCTTGATGCAAACTATAAACTGTTTAAGAATCAGAATGGTGAAGTGTTTGCCAGGTACATTGGTACTAACTGCAGGAATGGACCGCCTATGAAGAAGATCTGGGTTCCAAAAAGGTGTCTGGAGAATATTCCTGTGAATGTCAGCATGACACCTCACGTGAAGAAGACAAACCTCAGACCAAAGGCTTCATACGGTCCAAAGGTTTAATACAGACAGAGGACTCACCTGAGTCGCACTAACGCAAATGTTTTGCAGGGAAACCATACTCAGGCATATGAATATGAGAGCGGTTCATCAAACTGCCATGTTCATAAGACCAAGAACTATTCTGCTTATTCTTATGAGTATTGTTGTCTGCCTGCAAGACTATTTGCTAGGGCTCCATAGCCAAAGTTCTCAGATGCTGCACTTAGACTTATTACTTCTAAGCCACCCTTGAAGATGTGGGTGGCTAAGAAAGCTTAACTCTCTTTTGCAGGGAAAGGTCTCCAGCAGAAAACCAAAATCGTCTGACACTATTGCTGGGGACCTTAAACATCTTGTAGGGCGCAAGATCAAATGCCCGAATGGTCTTACTATGTACTTCGTTCCTGAATCGCTTGCCACTCTCCCTATTAGTCCTAATCTAGATCTAAGCTTTCATAACCCACTGGTTCGTCAAATGTTTTTGCTTCACAATGCTCTTCGTGAAGCATATCCCCCTAACTGCACTGTAGGGTACGACACCAGCGTCTTCAGAATGGATTATTGATAGTGGGTGTACAAATCACATGACTGGCAAAAGAAGCCTTCTTATGGACTCAACCTTACGTCCATCCGACAAGAGCCACATCACATTTGCTGACACTGGTAAAAGTAAGGTATTGGGTCTAGGTAGAGTTGCAATCTCAAGGGATCAACACATGGATAAAGTCATGCTTGTTGAATCCCTTGGCTTCAACTTAATGTCTGTCTCAATGCTTTGCGAGTTAAACATGATCGTAATATTTGGAAAATATCGTTGCCTTGTTCTAATGGAATCTGACAAGTCTCTAGTATTTGAAGGGTATCGAAAAGATGATTTGTACGTGGTAGATTTCTCAGCAGGACCACAACTTGCCGTATGTCTTCTCGCAAAAGCTTCAGAATGCTGGCTCTGGCATTGGAGGCTTGGGCATGCTGGCATGAGGAACCTACACACCCTAGCAAAGAAGAAGCATGTCATAGGCATCGACGGCGTCAAGTTCAAGAAAGATCACTTATGCGGTGCCTGTGAGGCAGGAAAGATGACGAGGGCCAAACATCCCTCGAAGACAATCATGACCACTACTCGACCCTTCGAACTGCTTCACATGGATCTTTTCGGTCCCACTCATTACTCAACTCTTACTACTACTGCTTGTCTCTATGGCTTTGTCATTGTTGATGATTATTCTAGATATACTTGGGTGCACATAATCCTTTACAAGACTGAAGTGCAGGATGTCTTCAGACGCTTCGCCAATCGAGCAATGAACAACTATGGCACCAAGATAAAGCATATCAGAAGTGACAATGGCACTGAATTCAAGAACACTGGCCTTGATACATATCTTGATACCTTGGGCATCACACATGAATTCTCAGCCCCGTACACGCCACAGCAGAATGGGGTCGTCGAACGCAAGAACAGAACACTCATTGAGATGGCCAGAACGATGCTAGATGAATACAAGACTCCAAGAAAATTCTGGCCTGAAGCCATTGATACTGCATGCCATACAATAAATCGTGTTTATCTTCACAAGCTTCTGAACAAGACATCTTATGAGCTCCTTACTGGCAAGAAGCCAAATGTCAGTTACTTCAGAGTATTTGGCGCCAGGTGCTGGATCAAGGACCCACATCACACCTCAAAGTTTGCACCAAAAGCACATGAGGGTTTTATGCTTGGATATGGAAAGGATTCGCACTCCTACAGAGTCTTCAATCTCTTTCATTACAATGTGGTTGAAACAGTGGATGTGCGGTTCGATGAGACCAACGGTTCACAAAGAGAGCAACTGCCAAATGTGCTAGATGAAGTTCCATCCAGTGAATCAGTCAAGCTAATGGGAACTGGAGAAATTATACCTTCTGAAGCTCATCCTGAAGAAGAACTTATCATCTCAGCACCTGATCAACATGAAGATAATGCTCAGCCTGAAGACATTCCTTCTAACAACGACAATGATCAGCAAGAGCAAAATCTTCGCCCTGTACATCCTCGCGTTGCCAATGAAGTGCAAATTGAAAGAATAATTGATAGCATCAATGCACCCGGTCCACTCACTCGTTCAAGGGCAACTCAGCTAGCAAATTTCTGTGGGCACTTCGCATTCGTCTCAATAACAGAACCCAAGAAAGTTGAAGAAGCCTTCATGGAACCTGAATGGATTCAAGCTATGCAAGACAAGCTTCAACAGTTTGAGCTGAATAATGTATGGGAACTGGTCAAGCGTCCCGATCCTCGGAAGCACAACATAATAGGCACCAAATGGATATACCGCAACAAGCAAGATGAGCATGGTCAAGTTGTCAGAAACAAAGCTCGTCTCGTTGCTCAAGGATATACTCAAGTGGAAGGCATTGACTTCGATGAAACATTTGCTCCTGTGGCTAGACTTGAAGCCATATGCATACTGCTGGCCTATACAAATCATCACAACATACTTCTTTATCAAATGGATGTGAAGAGCGCCTTCCTCAATGGCAAGATTGAAGAAGAAGTGTATGTTGCACAACCTCCTGGCTTTGAAGATCCAAAACATCCTGACATGGTATACAAGCTCAACAAGGCACTGTATGGCCTCAAACAAGCCCCTCGGGCCTGGTATGACACACTCAAATACTTCCTGAAGAGCAAAGGCTTCATACCTGGTTCTCTCGACCCCACTCTCTTCACGAAGACATATGATGGTAAACTGTTTGTGTGCCAAATATATGTGGATGACATTATCTTCGGCTGCACCAATCAGAAGTACAGTGAAGAGTTTGGATATATGATGCAAGAGCAATATCAAATGTCTATGATGGGAGAGCTGAAGTTCTTTCTCGGTCTTCAAATACGACAGCAACGCAACGGCATCTTCATATCTCAAGAGAAGTATCTCAAAGATTGCCTGAAGAAGTTTGGTATGCAAGACTACAAAGGCTTCACGACACCAATGCCAGCCAAGCATCATCTGGGTCCTGACGACAATGGTAAAGAGTTCGATCAAAAGGTATACCACTCCATGATTGGTTCTTTACTTTATCTATGTGCATCTAGGCCAGATATTATGCTTAGTGTTTGCATGTGTGCTCGATTTCAAGCGGCACCAAAGGAGTCGCATCACTTAGATGTGAAGCAAATTCTTCGATATTTGGCTCACACCCCAACTCTAGGATTATGGTATCCAAAGGGCTCAGAGTATGATCTGGTTGGACTCTCGGATGTTGATTATGCTGGTGACAAAGTTGATCGCAAGTCTACATCAGGCACATGTCACTTTCTGGGACGATCACTTGTATGTTGGTCTTCAAAGAAGCAGAACTGTGTATCTCTATCCACTACTGAATCTGAATACATTGCTGCTGGATCTTGCTACGCTTAGCTTCTGTGGATGAAGCAAACGCTCAAATACTATGGCATTCATCTGAAACAAGTGCCACTCTACTGCGACAATGAAAGCTCCATCAAGATTGCCAAAAACCCAGTTCAGCACTCGAAGACAAAGCACATTGAAATTCGTCATCACTTTCTCAGAGATCATGTTGTGAAGGAAGATATTGATATCATACACGTCAACACTGAAGAGCAATTGGCAGATATCTTCAACAAGCCTTTGGATGAGAAGAGATTTTGCAAGTTACGGTGTGAGATAAATATCCTGGAATCCTCAAATGTCCTGTGATCAGGCACACATCCTAACCCTTATGCATATTGATGACTTAGATGTGCAACACACGAAGTAAAGTATATCTTCAATCAATGAAGACATACATTCTAAGTGTGAATACATTAATGTGGAATTTGACTTCGGAGCGCCACGATAATTGTGCGCCATGTTTGGGTCTAATACTTCCTATACGGTGGGTAACGCCACCACCAAATGTTCTATTTTGAAGTGTTTCACTCATGGCGTTACCTTGCTATGTCTTCACATTTGGTTTGGCTTCAATCTCAACATGTCTTCATGATTATCTTCACTATGTTGATTATACATATATATATACTAGTGTTCTGTCCTCTACAGCATTCACTTATAGCTATGTCTTCTTGTTGAATCTTTTGAACTAAGTGAATGTGATCAGACCCTAACCTCTCTATGCTTTCTATCTCAAACTCTATCATCTCCAAATCATATGCATTCTATTGAAACTGTCGAATGTCTTCTCTGCGTCCTTGTCAGCAGAAGATACAGAGACAAACATTAAGTCCGTTTTCAATGCTCATTCCTTCACCTGAAACCCGGAGAAGTGGGAACGACCACCCGACAATCCAGGCGTGCGTGGGACGTGGAACAACCCCCGATATGCTACATGACGGCCACGTACTCCTCAGATGCGAATCGCCAGGGGCACCTGTGTAATAACGCATTTGTTGGAAATATGCCCTAGAGGCAATAATAAAAGTGTTATTATTATATTTCTTTGTTCATGATAATAGTCTTTTATTCATGCTATAACTGTACTATCCAGAAATCGTAATACACGTGTGAATACATAGACCACAATATGTCCCTAGTGAGCCTCTAGTTGACTAGCTCGTTGTGATCAACAAATAGTCATGGTTTCCTGGCTATGGACATTGGATGTCGTTGATAACGGGATCACATCATTAGGAGAATGATGTGATGGACAAGACCCAATCCTAAGCATAGCACAAAGGTCGGTTAGTTCGTTTGCTAGAGCTTTTCCAATGTCAAGTATCTCTTCCTTAGACCATGAGATCGTGTAACTCCCGGATACCGTAGGAGTGCTTTGGGTGTATCAAACGTCACAACGTAACTGGGTGACTATAAAGGTGCATTACAGGTATCTCCGAAAGTGTCTGTTGGGTTGACACGGATCGAGACTGGGATTTGTCACTCCATATGACGGAGAGGTATCTCTGGGCCCACTCGGTAATGCATCATCATAATGAGCTCAAAGTGACCAAGTGGTTGATCACGGGATCATGCATTACGGTACGAGTAAAGTGACTTGCCGGTAACGAGACTGAACAAGGTATTGGGATACCGACGATCGGGTCTCGGGCAAGTAACGTATCGATTGACAAAGGGAATTGTATATGGGGTTTGATCGAATCCTCGACATCGTGGTTCATCCGATGACATCATCGAGGAGCATGTGGGAGCCAACATGGGTATCCAGATCCCGCTGTTGGTTACTGACCGGAGAGTCTCGGTCATGTCTGCATGTCTCCCGAACCCGTAGGGTCTACACACTTAAGGTTCGATGACGCTAGGGTTATTAGGAAGACTTGTAAGTGATTACCGAAAGTTGTTCGGAGTCCCGGATGAGATCCCTGACGTCACGAGGAGTTCCGGAATGGTCCGGAGGTAAAGTTTTATATATGGGAAGTTGTTAAACGGACACCGGAAAGTTTCGGGGTCATACCGGTATTGTACCGGGACCACCGGAGAGGTTCCGGGGGTCCACCGGGAGGGACCACCCCTCCCGGGGGGCCACTTGGGCTGCGTAGGGATAGAAGCCAGACCCTAGTGGGCTTGGCGCGCCCCCCCCCCTTGGGCCCATGCGCCTAGGGTTTGGGGGGGAAACCCTAAAGGGGACGCACCCCCTTGCTTGGGGGGCAAGCCCCCCACCCTTTGGCCGCCGTCCCCCTCTAGGGTTTCCCCTAAAGGGTCGTCCCCCTTGCCCCTCTCCTCCTATATATAGAGGGGTGAGGGGAGGGCTGCAACACACAATCGAAGGCGCAGCCCCTCCCCTCCCCAACACCTCTCCTCCTCCGTACGTGCTTGGCGAAGCCCTGTCGGAGTACTGCTGCACCAACTACACCACGCCGTCGTGCTGCCGTTGGAGCTGCCTTCGTCAACCTCTCCTTCCTCCTTGCTGGATCAAGACGGAGGAGACGTCGTCCGTCCCATACGTGTGTTGAACACAGAGGTGCTGTCCGTTCAGCACTTGGTCATCGGTGATCCGAATCACGACGAGTACGACTCCATCATCACCATCCCCTTGAACGCTTCCGCACTCGATCTACAAGTGGTATGTAGATGCAAACTCACTCCCTTGACTCGTTGCTTAGATGAACTCATAGATGGATCTTGGTGAAACCGTAGGAAAAATTTTAATTTTCTGCAACGTTCCCCAACAGTGGCATCATGAGCTAGGTCTATGCGTAGTTCTCTTTGCACGAGTAGAACACAATTTTGTTGTGGGCGTAGATCTTGTCAACTTGCTTGCCGCTACTAGTCTTATCTTGCTTCAGCGGCATTGTGGGATGAAGCGGCCCGGACCAACCTTACACGTACGCTTACATGAGACCGGTTCCACCGATTGACATGCACTAGTTGCATAAGGTGGCTGGCAGGTGTCTGTCTCTCCCACTTTAGTTGGAGCGGATTCGATGAAAAGGGTCCTTATGAAGGGTAAATAGAAGTTGACAAAATCACGTTGTGGTTATTCGTAGGTAAGAAAATGTTCTTGCTAGAACCCAATTGCAGCCACGTAAAAGATGCAACAACAATTAGAGGACGTCTAACTTATTTTTGCAGCGATTGATCATGTGATGTGATATGGCCAGAAGTTGTGATGAATGATGTATTGTGATGTATGAGATCATGTTCTTGTAATAGGAATCACGACTTGCATGTCGATGAGTATGACAACCGGCAGGAGCCATAGGAGTTGTCTTTATTTTTGTATGACCTGCGTGTCATTGAAGAACGCCATGTAAACTACTTTACTTTATTGCTAAACGCGTTAGTCATAGAAGTAGAAGTAGTCGTTGGCATGACAACTTCATGAAGACACGATGATGGAGATCATGATGATGGAGACATGGTGTCATGCTGGTGACAAGATGATCATGGAGCCCCGAAGATGAAGATCAAAGGAGCTATATGATATTGGCCATATCATGTCAGTACTTTATATAATTGCATGTGATGTTTATTATGTTTTATGCATCTTGTTTACTTAGAACGACGGTAGTAAATAAGATGATCCCTTACAACAATTTCAAGAAGTGTTCTCCCCTAACTGTGCACCGTTGCTAAAGTTCGTTGCTTCTAAGCACCACGTGATGATCGGGTGTGATGGATTCTTACGTTCACATACAACGGGTGTAAGACAGTTTTACACAGCAAAACACTTAGGGTTAACTTGACGAGCCTAGCATGTACAGACATGGCCTCGGAACACGGAGACCGAAAGGTCGAACACGAGTCGTATGGAAGATACGATCAACATGAGAATGTTCACCGATGATGACTAGTCCGTCTCACGTGATGATCGGACACGGGCTAGTCGACTCGGATCGTGTAACACTTAGATGACTAGAGGGATGTCTAATCTGAGTGGGAGTTCATAATTTGATTAGAACTTAATTATCATGAACTTAGTCTAAAACCTTTGCAAATATGTCTTGTAGATCAAATGGCCAACGCACATGTCAACATGAACTTCAACGCGTTCCTAGAGAAAACCAAGCTGAAAGATGATGGCAGCAACTATACGGACTGGGTCCAGAACCTGAGGATCATCCTCATAGCTGCCAGGAAACAATATGTCCTAGAAGGACCGCTAGGTGACGCTCCCGTCCCAGAGAACCAAGACATTATGAATGCTTGGCAGTCTCGTGCTGATGATTACTCCCTCGTTCAGTGCGGCATGCTTTACAGCTTAGAACCGGGGCTCCAAAAGCGTTTTGAGCATCACGGAGCATATGAGATGTTCGAGGAGCTGAAACTAGTTTTCCAAGCTCACGCCCGGGTCGAGAGATATGACATCTCCGACAAGTTCTATAGTTGTAAGATGGAGGAAAATAGTTCTGTCAGTGAGCACATACTCAAGATGTCTGGGTTGCACAACCGTATGACCCAGCTGAATATTAACCTCCCTGATGAGGCAGTCATTGACAGAATCCTTCAGTCGCTCCCACCAAGCTACAAGAGCTTTGTGATGAACTACAATATGCAGGGGATGGTAAAGACCATTCCTAAAGTTTTTTCTATGCTAAAGTCAGCAGAGGTTGAAATCAAGAAAGAACATCCAGTGTTGATGGTCAATAAGACCACTAAGTTCAAGAAGGGCAAGGGTAAGAAGAACTTCAAGAAGGACGGCAAAGAGGTTGCCGCGCCCGGCAAGCCAGTTGCCGGGAAGAAGTCAAAGAATGGACCCAAGCCTGAGACTGAGTGCTTTTATTGCAAGGGGAAGGGTCACTGGAAGCGGAACTGCCCCAAATTCTTAGCGGATAAGAAAGCCGGCAACACTAAAGGTATATTGATGTGTACCTTACCAGTACTCGTAGTAACTCCTGGGTATTTGATACCGGTGCCGTTGCTCATATTTGTAACTCACAGCAGGAGCTGCGGAATAAGCGGAGACTGGCGAAGGACGAGGTGACGATGCGCGTCGGGAATGGTTCCAGAGTCGATGTGATCGCCGTCGGCACGCTACCTCTACATTTACCTACGGGATTAGTTTCGAACCTTAATAATTGTTACTTGGTGCCAAGTTTGAGCATGAACATTGTATCTGGATCTCGTTTAATACGAGATGGCTACTCATTTAAGTCCGAGAATAATGGTTGTTCTATTTATATGAGAGATATGTTCTATGGTCATGCTTCGATGATCAATGGTTTATTCTTAATGAATCTTGAACGTAGTGTTACACATATTCATAGCATGAATACCAAAAGATGTAAAGTTGATAACGATAGTCCCACATACTTGTGGCACTGCCGCCTTGGTCACATTGGTGTCAAGCGCATGAAGAAGCTCCATGCTGATGGACTTTTAGAGTCTCTTGATTATGAATCGTTTGACACATGCGAACCATGCCTCATGGGCAAGATGACCAAGACTTCGTTCTCCGGAACAATGGAGCGAGCAACCAACTTGTTGGAAATCATACATACCGATGTGTGTGGTCCAATGAGTGTTGAGGCTCGCGGATGATATCGTTATGTTCTCACGCTCACTGATGACTTGAGTAGATATGGGTATGTCTACTTGATGAAACACAAGTCTGAGACCTTTGAAAAGTTCAAGGAATTTTAGAATGAAGTAGAGAATCAACGTGACCGAAAGATAAAATTCCTACGATCAGATCGTGGAGGAGAATACTTAAGTCACGAATTTGGTACACACTTAAGGAAATGTGGAATCATTTCACAACTCACGCCGCCTGGAACACCTCAGCGTAACGGTGTGTCCGAACATCGTAATCGCACTCTATTAGATATGGTGCGGTCTATGATGTCTCTTACCGATTTACCACTATCATTTTGGGGATACGCTCTAGAGACAGCTACATTCACTTTAAATAGGGCACCGTCTAAATCCGTTGAGACGACACCGTATGAATTATGGTTTGGGAAGAAACCTAAGCTGTCGTTTCTAAAAGTTTGGGGATGCGATGCTTATGTCAAGAAACTTCAACTTGAAAAGCTCGAACCCAAGTCGGAAAAATGCGTCTTCATAGGATACCCTAAAGAAACCATTGGGTATACCTTCTACTTAAGATCCAAGGGCAAGATCTTTGTCGCTAAGAACGGATCCTTTCTGGAAAAAGAGTTTCTCTCGAAAGAAGTAAGTGGGAGGAAAGTAGAACTCGATGAAGTACTACCTCTTGAGCGGGACAGTAGTGCATCTCAGGAAGATGTTCCTGTGATGCCTACACCAACTGAAGAGGAAAATAATGATGATGATCAAGGTACTTCGGATCAAGTTGCTACTGAACTTCGTAGGTCCACAAGGACACGTTCCGCACCAGAGTGGTACGGCAACCCTGTCCTGGAAATCATGTTGTTAGACAACGGTGAACCTTCGAACTATGAAGAAGCGATGGCGAGCCCAGATTCCGACAAATGGCTAGAAGCCATGAAATCCGAGATAGAATCCATGTATGAAAACAAAGTATGGACTTTGACTGACTTGCCCGATGATCGGCGAGCGATAGAAAACAAATGGATCTTTAAGAAGAAGACGGACGCGGATGGTAATGTCACCATCTATAAAGCTCGACTTGTCGCTAAGGGTTATCGGCAAGTTCAAGGGATTGACTACGATGAGACTTTCTCTCCCGTAGCGAAGCTTAAGTCCGTCCGAATCATGTTAGCAATTGCCGCATACTATGATTATGAGATATGGCAGATGGACGTCAAAACGGCATTCCTTAACGGGCATCTTAAGGAAGAACTGTATATGATGCAGCCGGAGGGTTTTGTCGATCCTAAGAATGCTAACAAAGTATGCAAGCTCCAGCGATCCATTTATGGGCTGGTGCAAGCATCTCGGAGTTGGAACATTCGCTTTGATGAGATGATCAAAGCGTTTGGGTTTATGCAGACTTATGGAGAAGCCTGCGTTTACAAGAAAGTGAGTGGGAGCTCTGTAGCATTTCTCATATTATATGTAGATGACATACTCCTGATGGGAAATGATATAGAATTCTTGGACAGCATTAAGGCCTACTTGAATAAGTGTTTTTCAATGAAGGACCTTGGAGAAGCTGCTTATATATTAGGCATCAAGATCTATAGAAATAGATCGAGACGCCTCATAGGTCTTTCACAAAGCACATACCTTCATAAAATTTTGAAGAAGTTCAAAATGGATCAGTCTAAGAAGGGGTTCTTGCCTGTATTGCAAGGTGTGAGATTGAGCTCGGCTCAATGCCTGACCACGGCAAAAGATAAAGAAGAGATGAGCGTCATCCCCTATGCTTCAGCCATAGGATCTATTATGTATGGCATGCTGTGTACCAGACCTGATGTAAACCTTGCCGTAAGTTTGGTACGAAGATACCAAAGTAATCCCGGCAAGGAACACTGGACAGCGGTCAAGAATATCCTGAAGTACCTGAAAAGGACAAAGGACATGTTTCTCGTTTATGGAGGTGACGAAGAGCTCGTCCTAAAGGGTTACATCAACGCTAGCTTCGATACAGATCTGGATGACTCTAAGTCACAAACCGGATACGTGTATATGTTGAATGGTGGAGCAGTAAGCTGGTGCAGCTGCAAGCAGAGCGTCGTGGCGGGATCTACATGTGAAGCGGAGTACATGGCAGCCTCGGAGGCAGCGCATGAAGCTATTTGGGTGAAGGAGTTCATCACCGACCTAGGAGTCATACCCAATGCGTCGGGGCCGATCAAACTTTTCTGTGACAATACTGGAGCTATTGCCCTTGCAAAGGAGCCCAGATTTCACAGGAAGACCAGGCACATCAAGCGTCGTTTCAACTCCATCAGTGAAAATGTTCAAGATGGAGACATAGAAATTTGCAAAGTACATACGGATCTGAATGTTCAATTCATCATCTCGCGAGCGAAACATGATCAACACCAGAACTCTATGGGTGTTCAATTCATCACAATGTAACTAGATTATTAACTCTACTGCAAGTGGGAGACTGTTGGAAATATGCCCTAGAGGCAATAATAAAAGTGTTATTATTATATTTCTTTGTTCATGATAATAGTCTTTTATTCATGCTATAACTGTATTATCCGGAAATCGTAATACATGTGTACATAGACCACAATATGTCCCTAGTGAGCCTCTAGTTGACTAGCTCGTTGTGATCAATAGATAGTCATGGTTTCCTGGCTATGGACATTGGATGTCGTTGATAACGGGATCACATCATTAGGAGAATGATGTGATGGACAAGACCCAATCCTAAGCATAGCACAAAGGTCGGTTAGTTCGTTTGCTAGAGCTTTTCCAATGTCAAGTATCTCTTCCTTAGACCATGAGATCGTGTAACTCCCGGATACCGTAGGAGTGCTTTGGGTGTACCAAACGTCACAACGTAACTGGGTGACTATAAAGGTGCATTACAGGTATCTCCGAAAGTGTCTGTTGGGTTGACACGGATCGAGACTGGGATTTGTCACTCCGTATGACGGAGAGGTATCTCTGGGCCCACTCGGTAATGCATCATCATAATGAGCTCAAAGTGACCAAGTGGTTGATCACGGGATCATGCATTACGGTACGAGTAAAGTGACTTGCCGGTAACGAGATTGAACAAGGTATTGGGATACCAACGATCGGGTCTCGGGCAAGTAACGTATCGATTGACAAAGGGAATTGTATATGGGGTTTGATCGAATCCTCGACATCGTGGTTCATCCGATGACATCATCGAGGAGGATGTGGGAGCCAACATGGGTATCCAGATCCCGCTGTTGGTTATTGACCGGAGAGTCTCGGTCATGTCTGCATGTCTCCCGAACCCGTAGGGTCTACACACTTAAGGTTCGATGACGCTAGGGTTATTAGGAAGACTTGTAAGTGATTACCGAAAGTTGTTCGGAGTCCCGGATGAGATCCCGGACGTCACGAGGAGTTCCGGAATGGTCCGGAGGTAAAGTTTTATATATGGGAAGTTGTTAAACGGACACCGGAAAGTTTCGGGGTCATACCGGTATTGTACCGGGACCACCGGAGAGGTTGCGGGGGTCCACCGGGAGGGACCACCCCTCCCGGGGGGCCACTTGGGCTGCGTAGGGATATCATCCAGCCCCTAGTGGGCTTGGCCCCCCCCCCTTGGGCCCATGCGCCTAGGGTTTGGGGGGGAAACCCTAAAGGGGGCGCACCCCCCTTGCTTGGGGGGCAAGCCCCCCACCCTTTGGCCGCCGCCCCCCTCTAGGGTTTCCCCTAGAGGGCCGGCCCCCTTGCCCCTCTCCTCCTATATATAGAGGGGTGAGGGGAGGGCTGCAACACACAATTGAAGGCGCAGCCCCTCCCCTCCCCAACACCTCTCCTCCTTCGTACGTGCTTGGCGAAGCCCTGTCGGAGTACTGCTGCACCAACTACACCACGCCGTCGTGCTGCCGTTGGAGCTGCCTTCCTCAACCTCTCCTTCCTCCTTGCTGGATCAAGACGGAGGAGACGTCGTCCGTCCCGTACGTGTGTTGAACACGGAGGCGCTGTCCGTTCAGCACTTGGTCATCGGTGATCCGAATCACGACGAGTACGACTCCATCATCACCATCCTCTTGAACGCTTCCGCACTCGATCTACAAGTGGTATGTAGATGCAAACTCACTCCCTTGACTCGTTGCTTAGATGAACTCATAGATGGATCTTGGTGAAACCGTAGGAAAAATTTTAATTTTCTGCAACGTTCCCCAACAGCAGTGTCGTCCTGTACCTATAAATACATGCCTCACCACAGTCATTATCTCTTCTTCCACTCTCGCACGAACCCTAGCGCCACCGCTAGCCCTCGACGACGCCGGCGACGAAGTGCTTCGCTGCCGCAACCTCTCCGACGCCATCTTCACGCTGACCGCGGACATCGTCCTCTCCGCCATCGCCGTAGGTGTCCTCCGTCGCCAAGTTAGGGCACGGAAGATCGAACTGCTCGGCCTCATCTTCCACTCCGTCTAGCAGTTCTTAGTGTGGTAAATAAAACTTCCTTTTTACGGCACCGTTGATCCTATGGCCTTGTCACTTTCTACCACAAGCAGTTTCTATTCACACAAGTTAGATCTCTCTCATACTGCATCTCATAACATGCCTAGTATATTCACTTATGCTTCACAAAGTAGTTAGATTCCTCACTTGTACTGATCTCTGGATTCGTACAAATCTGGAACCAACTCCTTATCTATGAGTGAATGTCTTCGCACGATGAGGTCAATGTCTTCTAAACTGATTTATATTCAAAATCTTCTGAGAATGCATATGACCTCTTCCCCTTCCCTCGCACCTTAATGCTGTCACAGGTACATGTCCGTGGGAGAATCCCTTGGTTCTCATAGTCTGCATTCATTTGCAGAATTCTTACAACATCATATAAATTCTCCCGAAACAAGTTCCTGTTTGTCCAGCAAGAGAAAATCTTTGAAGCCTTTGAACGTGTTGAAGCCTTTCAGTTTAAAGTTCATGGCTTCAGAGAAATCAGCAAGGAAGGGTGGCAAAAAGCATCATGGAGAAACATCTAGAGATCTGCCAGATAACCTCTCAGAACTGTACAAGACAGATCCTGAAGAGGATTACAATCAACGCAAGACCCGAATCCAATGGATTCGAAGACATTGGGCAGAACAATGGTTCAAATACCGATTTGTAACCCAGGAATATGCTGAGAAAAATGCCATCAAGAGACCGTGGGGAGATATCCTATACAAGAATGTTCAACCCAGGTCCAGAGATGAAGCCATTGAACAAGGCTTCTATCCCTGCATGGTCCGTGGGCCACAGCCTGTTGATGCACACCCATCGTCACTACTATGGTGTCGTGACGACATTCTGTTCAAGCGCAACTTCCAGTTTGCCCAGAACTCAGCGAAGCAAAACAAGAAGACATTGGGACTAGACTTCAACCCTGGTCCCTCAGCTCCAAGGGCTGATGGCACACGAGATGCAGAACCCAATGTCATCGGTCCTTTCTACAACCTTGAAGGCCTCATCACCCATATCTTGGTTCAAGGGACTGTAGTGAATGAGCCTGCAGCTGACGCTGAATCAGATGAAGCGCCTGCAGCACGGAAGCCAAAGAAGTTGAAGAAGCCTAAAGCTTCAAAGCCTGCCCCTTCACCAAAAATCTCACAAGCGAAGCCACTGGCAACTGCACCTCCTGAAGACAGTGTGGAGTCCGAAGATTTATCACGCATCTCCAAGCCCCAGAAGGTCAAGATGCCTCTGCCACACACCGGCCAAGAGCTAACAGCTGCTGCCATTCTACGCAATGATGCCATTGATCTGTCAAGTGATGAAGATCTTGCAGATGACGCTCTTGAGCAACTCATCAAGAGCAAAGAAGAAGCAGAAATCTTCAATGATCTGCCTCTCTTTGATGTGACAATCATCCACAACTTCATTGATGAGTGGTTTGACTCGCCAAACATCAGCTTCGAAGATCTGCAGCTACCCATTGGCCTCAGTGTCGCCTTCCATGGCGCCATTGCTTCAGAACTAGTTATCGCCCAGCGCATTGTTGAACTGAAGCAAAAGATTGACTATGAAAAGGCTCAGTTCAAGAAGCATATGGCCAAGCTCAGTGTGCAAGAGGTGAAGAACTTCAAGATTATGCTGCACGAGCTCAAGGAAGCCTTTCTAAAGAAACGTGCAGAAGTTCAGGGTTCGTGTGAGCGCATGAAGGTTCTGGCTGACAGATGTGTGCTAGCCTACAATGAGGCTGAGAAGCGCAAGGCCCTTGGGCGTCCTGGCATCGACCCCAAGATGGCAGCAAAGAAGATGAAGAAGCCTGCTACGGCTGAACCTGACGCGCCAAGGCAGGAAGCAGATCCCATTGTCTTCCCAACTAGAATGACTGGCTCGAAGCCAAAAAGCCGGTCAACCGCTTCAGAGCTCAAGAAGACGAGGACTGTTGAGGTTGAAGCCAGGAAGAGGAAACATCCTAAAGCCTTTCCTATTGCCCCCTCCAAGAAGAAGAGGAAGACCAAGAAAGATCAGGCTGCTCCGACAGAGCCTTTGATAGTTGAACCCATTACTATGGTTCGTCCTGACGCTGAATGCCAACTGGCAATCCATGAGCCTGCTTTCACAGAGGCTCATGAAGCTGAAGACTTTCCAGCAGCTGATCTCATCGCTGCTGAAGACATTGGTCACCATGACCATGTAGAAGATGGTGCAGTCCTTCCTCAGCTCGAGCACAGCGAACTCATCAGCATTGGTCGTCCTCTGACGCCAATCGCTCAGGATGCTTCATGGGCTGATCACCCACAAGAGGAAGAAGACTTTGAGGCCCAGCCAACTCCAACTACACAGGCGTCGCGTGCGTTGCGCAGGCTTTGCAAAGGACCAAGGCCTCCAGTCTCTGCGTCTGAAGCTGAATCTGCTGAAGACATTTCGGCTGCATCAGCCGATGAAGAAGAAGTCCCACAAGCTGCTGCTCCCCCGTCCCACCAAGAAGCAGTTCTCAAGGAGAACATGATTGAAAATCTTGAGGCTGCCACCACCAACACCACTGAAGCCACTGATGCTGTCATGGCTGAAGCTAATGTGGAGCCATCACCAACAAAAGCACCAGAAGTCAGCGAAGCCACTGATCCCGCCACTTCTATTCCTGAGTCTGCTGCCGGTCCCTAGTTCGACTATCATGTTCAGCACAGGCCTCAGGTACAGAAGCCAATCCCAAGATTGCCAAGGTTCCCAGGTCCTGCATCAGCACCTGGCTCCTTCAATATCAATGGCTTCAGAGCAGACAACACATTCTTCAATAGCTCCAGAAACCCCTACTCAAGGGAAAGGATATCATCTGATCGGTTCTGGAGCTATCCGCAGCGAAGCTATCACTCCTGCATTCTATACAATCAAGGTCGCATCTTCCCCCACAAGCGTCTTGACATTGAAGCTATAGCTGGTCTACCCTGTCTGGAAGAAGCTCTGGATTGCTTCAAAGAAGTTGGATTGCTGTCGTTCATCACTAACCAAGAGCATTGGAATGAAGAGTTGCTGCTCCAATTCTATGACACACTTCACATCCGCGGGTATAGCAGAGATCCGAAGACTTGGGTCCTGGAGTGGATGACAGGAAATGTTCATCACGAAGCCAAAGCCTTTGACATCATTGAGCTTACTGGTTTGCCCACTCCTGGCGATCTCTACGAGCATGGCTGTCAGCTTCATAGTGAAGCTATTGAGAGCATCTTTCAGAAGACTGAACCTAATATGAGTCAGATGCTCAGTATGATAAAGCCATTGCCCCAAGATGCTGCTTATCCCACGGAGTTCTTCGTTGAAGACCTTGAGTATCTTCCAAGAACCATTTATCACATCATAAGGCGAACTCTCTGGCCAATCAAAGGACACTCTCCACATGCCAAGCTTGAAGGTGCAATGAAGACTTTGGTCTTCTATATTCTTCATGGAAAATGCTTCAATGCACAGGACTTCTTCATTCGCCAACTTGCTGCATCAGGCTCTGATCTGTTTGGCTTGAAGTTCTACGCCCCATGGGTCATGCGGCTGATCAAACTTCACTCCACTATCTCATATCAGCCATCTGCTCGCAATCATCGGATTTTTCTGCCTGATGTGGATATGTCAATTGAAGCCATCTATCCTGAGCCTGCTAAGGAACCTCTCAGTCTTCAGAATGCAGAGCATCAAAGTTTCACTCAGAACGTTGAAGGCGTGGAAGCCGTAACTCGTATGTATCCTTTGGCTGGCACTACACGTGCACCACATCCTACTCTCACTGAAGCCACTGACAGTACAACTGCTCCATGACCCAAGAAGCGCACTAGTGTTCTCAACGATCGAGAGCTTCTTGTGGCTCTTCATCAGAAACAGGATAGGCATCATGACTGGCTGAAGCGTCAGATGCAAAGCCTCTTGGTGGATGTTAATTGCATTCGCAATCTTGCCACCAAGAATGCTTTTGTTACCCATGAAACCTCTTGCCGCACATGGAAAGGGCTAACGCTGATGTGTTCTGAAGATGATCTTCAAGAGGATGGCTTCACTGAGCGATTCAAGTTTGACTCCACACCTCCTCGAAGCGCAGTGCTGCGACGAACTCCATCCCTTGAAGACTCTGAGTTCTCTTCCTCTGCTGCAACTGTGACTGCCAGAGTGATCGAGGATGAAGACGATGCTACTTCACCGCCACCTCCTTCAGCACGCTTCGACTCTGCTCCAAGATCTTCAGCACCGCCAAACACCACCAACGATGTGACGCCCCCGATTCAATCGTACACTAATCATACACGCAAACGTGTACGATCAAGATCAGGGACTCACGGGAAGATATCACAACACAACTCTAAAAATAAAATAAGTCATACAAGCATCATAATACAAGCCAGGGGCCTCGAGGGCTCGAATACAAGTGCTCGATCATAGACGAGTCAGCGGAAGCAACAATATCTGAGTACAGACATAAGTTAAAAAAGTTTGCCTTAAGAAGGCTAGCACAAACTGGGATACAAATCGAAAGAGGCGCAGGCCTCCTGCCTGGGATCCTCCTAAACTACTCCTGGTCGTCGTCAGCGGGCTGCACGTAGTAGTAGGCACCTCCGGTGTAGTAGTCGTCGTCGACGGTGGCGTCTGGCTCCAGGGCTCCAGCATCTGGTTGCGACAACCAGGTAGAAGGGAAAGGGGAAAAAGAGGGAGAAAAGCAACCGTGAGTACTCATCCAAAGTACTCGCAAGCAAGGAGCTACACTACATATGCATGGGGATATGTGTAAAGGGCCATATCGGTGGACTGAACTGCAGAATGCCAGAATAAAAGGGGGATAGCTAATCCTGTTGAAGACTATGCTTCTGGCAGCCTCCGTCTTGCAGCATGTAGAAGAGAGTAGATTGAAGTCCTCCAAGTAGCATCTCCAAGTAGCAACTCCAAGAAGCATCGCATAGCATAATCCTACCCGGCGATCCTCTCCTCGTCGCCCTGTAGAAAAGCGATCACCGGGTTGTCTGTGGAACTTGGAAGGGTGTGTTTTATTAAGTATCCGGTTCTAGTTGTCATAAGGTCAAGATACAACTCCAAGTCGTCCTGTTACCGAAGATCACGGCTATTCGAATAGATTAACTTCCCTGCAGGGGTGCACCAACTTACCCAGCACGCTTGATCCCATTTGGCCAGACACACTTTCCTGGGTCATGCCCGGCCGCGGAAGATCAACACGTCGCAGCCCCACCTAGGCACAACAGAGAGGCCAGCGCGCCGGTCTAAACCTAAGCACGCAGGGGTCTGGGCCCATCGCCCTGAGCACACCTGTATGTTGCGTGGGCGGCCGAAAGCAGACCTAGCCTAGTGGCGTTCCAGTCCAATTCGGCGCGCGCCGCTCCGTCGCTGACGTCTGAAGTGCTTCGGCTGATACCACGACGTCGGGATACCCATAACTACTCCCGCGTAGATGGTTAGTGCGTATAAGCTCGTAGCCAACTCAGATCAAATACCAAGATCTCGTTAAGCGTGGTAAGTATCCGCGAACGCCGAACAGGGCCAGGCCCACCTGTCTCCTAGGTGGTCTCAACCTGCCCTGTTGCTCCGCCACAAAGTAACAGTCGAGGGCCGTCGGGAACCCAAGCCCACCTCTACCGGGATGGAGCCACCTGTCCCTTCAGCCCCCTCATCAGAATCACTTGCGGGTACTCATCGAGCTGACCCGACTTTAGTCACCATCTGTATAGTATGTATGTATGTATCATATATACCCGTGATCACCTCCTGAGTGATCACGGCCCAATAGTATAGCAAGGCAGACTGACAAAAATGTAGGGTCAATGATGATAAACTAGCATCCTATACTAAGCATTTAGGATTGCGGGTAGGGTATCAACGACTATAGCAACAATGACAGGCTATGCAACAGAATAGGAGTAACCGAACAGTAACATGCTACACTACTCTAATGCAAGCAGTATAGAGAAGAATAGGC
>NC_041392.1:128371871-128373426 GCF_002162155.2 Triticum dicoccoides | reverse complement strand
TGGCAAGAGAGAGGGGTCGTCAACTCCGTAGTCGAACTGGGCAGCAGCAGCGTCGGTCTCGTAGTCTACCGGAGAGAAGAGGGGGAAGAATCAATGAATACAATGCAAACAAATGCATATCGATGCATGACATGACAAGTAATGATGCTAGGTGTGCCCAATCGCGGTAGTAGGTGATACCGATGAAGGGGGGGGGAAACATCCGGGAAAGTATTCCCGGTGTTTCGCGTTTTCGGACTAATGAACCGGAGGGGGAAAGTTACGTGTTTGGTATGTTAGAGGTGTGTGGTGGACGAACGGGCTGCGTATCCGGGTTCGTCTCGTCGTTCTGAGCAACTTTCATGTACAAAGTTTTTCCATCCGAGCTATGGTTTATTTTATATTAACTTTAAAAGGTTTAATCAATTTTCTAGAATTAAAAGATTATTTTAATTTGAAATTGCATTTATGACGTCAGCATGACATCAGCAGTCAACTCTGACTGCTGACTGGTCAAGCTGACACGTGGGTCCCACTAGTCATAGACTCAGGTTAACTAAACCGGATTAATTAGACTAAGTGATTAGGCTAATTTATATTAATTAGATTAGTTAAACAGGATTAATTAACTTAATTAACTCGTTAATTAATTAATTAATTAATTAATTAAGCCTAACATTTTTATTCTTTTTATTCTCTTTTCTTTTTCTTTTCTTTTTTTAACGACAATGTTCTATGGCTGGGCCCCACTGTCATAGGCAAAGGGGGCCTAACGGAGCGGTGGTTAGCGGGTGTGGGCGCTCGTTGACAAGCAGAGGCCATAGCCCGGCGTGTCAGGGCGCCGGTGGCCACGGTGCCCGAGACGGGGAGGCATGTGAGGAGCGGCCAGGCGAGGTGGGGCGCCAAGGGCGCGACCAGTGCGGGCGGAAGTGGTGGTCGTAGGCCACGGCGGGCGTGGGCGGACAGCGACGGGAACACCCGCAGCATCAGCCACCGAGACCAGCACCGGGGGAAGCACGGGGCCATCGGCGAGGCGAGGGAGAGGCATGGAGCCTCACCGTGATTCGTAGGGACGGGGGCAGCGGGGGTCGGGGTGGTCGACGGGGACGACGACGGAGAGGAAGCAGGCCGGAGGGGAGGAGGCAGGCCGGCGGGGAGGTCCGGCGAGGTCGTCCTCCAGGGGGGTGGCGATGCGGCGTCGACGAGGTGGCGCCGGGGACGGCGAGCAGCGTCGGGGCGCCCAGATCCAAAACGAGGAGGACGAAGAAGCGATCCGGCGAGGCGGCTCCGGCGACGAGGACGTGGGGCGACGGCGTGGAGGCGACAGGCGACGGCGGGGCGACACGGGCGGCAGGGGCGATCATCAGCGGCGGGGCGCGCGGAGGTGGGCGCATGGAAGGACGAGGCGAGCTCGGGGGAGGTGCAGGGTGGAGGCGACAGCAGCGGGGCGGCGCCGGCGACGAGGTCGCAAGGCGGCGCGGGATCGGGTCCCTCCCAACGATCCAGATCAGGCGGAAGGGAGGAGAGGGACGAGGGAGAGAGTGGGGGGTTGTGCGGTCTTGGGTGCTAGGGTTTC
>NC_041392.1:128351926-128371861 GCF_002162155.2 Triticum dicoccoides | reverse complement strand
ACGACGACGGAGAGGAAGCAGGCCGGTGGGGAGGAGGAGGCAGGCTGGCGGGAAGGTTCGGCGAGGTCGTCCTCCAGGGGGGTGGCGATGCGGCGTCGACGAGGTGGCGCCGGGGACGGCGAGCAGCGTCGGGGCACCCAGATCCAAAACGAGGAGGACGAAGAAGCGATCCGGCGAGGCGGCTCCGGCGACAAGGACGTGGGGCGACGGCGTGGAGGCGACAGGCGACGGCGGGGCGACACGGGCGGCAGGGGCGATCATCAGCGGCGAGGCGCGCGGAGGTGGGCGCATGGAAGGACGAGGCGAGCTCGGGGGAGGTGCAGGGTGGAGGCGACAGCGGCGGGGCGGCGCCGGCGACGAGGTCGCAAGGCGGCGCGGGATCGGGTCCCTCCCAACGATCCAGATCAGGCGGAAGGGAGGAGAGGGACGAGGGAGAGAGTGGGGGGTTGTGCGGTCGTGGGTGCTAGGGTTTCGGGATGTGTGGGTGGATAAGGGAGCGGTGGTGGGCTGGCCGGTTGGCCCTTGCCAGGTTCGGCCGGCCTGGTGGGGTGGCCGACTGGGCCGGCTGGGTCGAGGCCCAGTAGGGGAAGCGGGGGTTCTTTCCCTCTTCTTATTTTTATTTGCTATTTTTGCTTTCTTTCAGTTTCCTTTTATTTTAGCTTTAGGAAATTACCAAAGTGGCACCTAAATAGATTTAACAAATTTATGCCACTGCCACAATAGTTTAATACTTATGACAATTTAATTTTGAAAATGTTTATTATTTTTAAAGCATTTAAATAATTGTATTTGCTACCGTTATATTCATTTTAGAGTATTTAAACATTTTATAAAAGTGTGGTTTCTCCACCATAATTACCTATGCATTATTTGGCTCACTCCGAACATTTTAGTTTTAATACTTGAAAACTTTTATTGTTTACTTGATTTTGAATTTGAATTTGAATCGGTTTTTGAACTAACGAGAGATTATCAACAGTAACCGAGGTGACATGGCATCCTTAGTAGAGGGTTACTGTAGTTTAATTACCCGGGCGTCACAAATCTCCTCCACTACAAGAAATCTCGTCCCGAGATTTAAGAGGTAGTGAAAGGGGGGAAGGTTCGGTTACGAATCTAGCGGGTCTTCTCATTCTGGCTTGCTCTTCTCGAAGAGAACCGGTCCAATACATTGATGTCTTCATTTCTCTGCTTCAGGTCCTTATGATGAAGTCGGCATCTTTTCTTCGGGATCTTCATCGTATTTATGAATAGGTAACGGGGTAGATCAAAAACGACAGAATGCTATAAGGGTAATAACCTGGGATTAACCCATGAATGAGCATATGAGTACCTCTCGAGTTGAACAAATAGAACACATCGAGAGTATGAAGGTCCAACAAGAAGTTTCAGGCAGCCAGGCAATCGTTCAATGCCTAGTCAGAAGGTGAAAGGGGTTTCAAGCAACGAAATAATTATTGTTTCCGATGCCAGAATCGATGATCTCATCGGAAGGTGGCTCATTAATTATGTACGAGTCCACGCGAGAGGAATAACTTTGGGAACAGGGGGTGTATAGGAGAGTCAGGTTTCGATCCTGTGGAACTGTGGGTTATGGGCCCACCATGTGGGTTAAAAGTAGGAAGGGCGGAGACGTCTTGCGTGATCATGCAAGAAAGGCATGTCAGAGGATAGCCCGTCGATTATGTTGGCAACAACGTCGATACCAGGGGCGAGGGACGAAGAGAACCATTTTCCTGCTCGTTGAACGAGGCGGACCAATAGGCAAAGTTCTCGTCCATCGGTGGTTACCGAAATGTCATCAACAAAAGTAACAGGGTCTTACTGACCGAGTTGTACACCAAGGTGTTTGCACAAGTAGGGAATTATTATTGTTTATATCATATAGATCATAGAAAGGGTTTAAATAAACCAATGGAAAGGAAAGGTGATTTCCAGGTTTAATCAAAACAATGGGGAGGAAAATGTGTATACACACATATTACAGGGGTATATCCTTCCCTAGGACAAGCGGGGCATGATATCCATGACAGGATAGAAGTAGAGAATCATTGAGGTAAAGGGAGAGGAATTTCATGACGCTACCCATACAACGGTGTTTGGATAATTGATAAAGAGAATTTAGCATTGTGCTTCAAATGTTCTTGTTGATGAACGGAGTACCACAGACATGCTTCGAGATAGCATTGACATGGTCTTCAAGCAAAAATCGGATTTTGGATACTCAATGGATCCATCAGGAACAGCTTATAAAATAGGTTTTACAATTTCCTCCAGGAAGAATGGTTATCCTTGCAAAAGAAATTATAACGATAGGTCCTCCAGCCGGGGGAGGGGTGCTAGGCATGACATCATGTTACCGGGTCATCAAAGGATCAATATCATAACTCTTGGAAAGTTGTCCTAACCATCATATCTGACGGAGATTCAGGTAAGATTGGTGTCAGGATACCTCAGGCTCAGGATGCCTGAGAAGAAAGGTGCAACACCAATTGACGGGATGACACTGTAAGATTCTCGGGATATGAACTATGAAGTGACTTCCGTTAACAAGAGTTCATCATTAACCCAAGGAGAGGACAAGGAGGTGTCTGGTGAACTCAACGGCAATTCACCGAGATTCTCAAAAGATGGATTTCCACCATTAAGTGAACAAGGAGATAACATTTGTCAGATCAAATGATATAAGGAAGTATGCTCGAGGAAAACATACACAATTAAACATTGGTTGAAATGGGCACCCGAAATATGGGTTGGGTTGCACGACCAATGTCAGAATGGTGATTCGATTAGCGAAGGACTTAGTATGAACTATCGCCCATTCACTTCAAAGCAATGGGGTTGCTAGAAGTTTTGAATTCACATGTCATAGCTCCATTGTCGGTATTCCGGTTAGAAATATCACGGGGACCAAGAAAATAATGGTGATGTTAATAAGTATCACTGGTATCAAGAATTCTTAAGGGTTGTGAATTTCCCACGACATCCTTGACATAAAAGATGGTAATACTCGAAGGCAAAGAAGAACAGATGCGGGATAGTAAGGGTCTCCTGGTATAACACAAAACACGAATAAGTTTGTGTTGAACGGAAGGCAATAAAGGGGTCGATGATAACACAAACCATCGAGGGGCAAGGACGGTATTTCTCATCATGAATTCAATTGATATCCAGGAAGGAGTCAAGATGTTGATGATGATCACGACAACTTTTGTCGAGAGGCTCGACGAAGATGTAATAGATCGGCGATGACATCAAGTCAAAGGAATGATGAAGCGAAAGGTTAATGGAACCGAGGGTACGACACAAACTCGGAATCAAGTTTGTTGTTCAAGGAGAAATTGATATGACGAGGAAGATCGATGTAAGATTAACTCACCTTCGAAATTTGTGCTCCGGGAAGGACCAAGTAGCACAATTAAAATTAGCACGGTAATGATGTAGTCGAACAGGCTAGAAATGACGTGATCGGTTACAAACTCGTAAGTAAAGAAAATTACTAAGAGTTGTTGAACCGTAGTGCGGACTCGGTTCAGTTATCGGTGTCTTTTGAGTGTCTAATAACGCAGAGCCCGTGAAAAATTGGAATCTGTGAGAATGTAGTACTTGATGAAGAACTCATAAGAAGTTCTGCAGTTCCATGATAATTTCGAGATACCAGGGGGTAATACTCGACGACAATTCAAAGTAGAGGTTGGACTAGGGTATTACTCTACATAAGACCAGTGCTTAACTTGCACGAGAAATGGTATTTAAAGGAGAACATGGTCAGAAACCACGATCATAAATGATTGAACCACGGATACAAGATGAACTTATAACAAGGGGGTAACTATTTTTACGAGCAGCTTCCATGATAAGTTATACATCGTGTCCATGGGCATGAACGCAAGGTTCAAGGTCGACTCCCACTTCTTCAATCTATAACCTTCCATTCACCTCTCGCTTTGATAAAGGTATTAGTGTTGAAAGTTTGACATGGTGAAATACCAGATGAGTATGACTCGTGAAAACTCCCGAGTTCACACATATAAAGGAAGGCATAGGTTCAACCCGCCAGGGTATCGTGGAAATATATACCACAAACTTCAATAGTAAATACCACCAGCTGGAAAGCAGAGCATGGTTGGCCAAGCAGATGATACCATTTACCAAACGGAATTTGTATCAGGGGAAGAACTCACAAGGTGATTGAGTATGAAGGACACTGTCGGATAACAATCCAACAATGGATCGGGTGATCCACAACGGAGCTGATGTGAGTATCGGTACCCCATCAGAGGAAGAAAGAATGCACGAGCATCATATTGTAGAACATCGGAATAATTTGATGCTTAGATAACAAAGGAATTATGATTTCCAAATCAAAGGATCAGAAGCAGACGCTCTGATCAAGGATGGATAAGTTGTATAGACCAGAGGCACAATTGACATCAAATAGTTTGGTCGAGAACCAGCTCATTTTCAAAATTGACGTCTGAGCCGGAAAGATAATTTAGAAGGGTTGATAGATGATTGTGTGCGTTCACACAGATGTTGAATCAATAGGATCAAAATGACAGTGTCAAAAGATACTAGTGAATATTGCTAGCGACATGGGAGAATCCATAATGTAAGCATACAAGTATTTGCAGAGCAGTAGTTTGAAGAGGATGCTCAGTAGGTCGGATAGTATTTCAGAGTATCTTATGAAGCATACGAACAACGGGGGATGAACAGATACTCAATAAGTGCGAGGAATTTTCAATAGGGGTATTCATTTGGTAAAGAACTGCAAGGCAGTAAGCTTAAAGGATTTTCGGAACAACGGGGAGCAATTTAGGGCATCTTGTAATATCAAGAGCAACTGAGGATGAAGGTATGAACGGCAATTGTAGGTAGTTATCCATAAGGATATTTCGGTGGTAGGGAATTGCAAATGCGACGGACACAGAGTCTCGAGAGAACATCAGAGAGTATCTTCAAAATCTTCTGGTGCAGCCGACGATCATCAGTAACAAGGGGCTCTCCGGGTGAAAGCGATAACGAGATCCTATTGTTAGATTTAGTAAACTTCATTTAATCTGAATAGAGGAGAGATCAGAGTCCCAGAGTAAAGGTCGAGAAGTAAAAGATCCTACTACCACCCAATGGCGACGTGTGCCCATAAGACACACAGCCATGTTAGTAAAAGTTTTGCAATGTCTACACTCGACTTCGGCCAAGGACTTGGAAGGGGGATTCCTACAGGCAGTCGGCTCTGATACCAACTTGTGACGCCCCCGATTCAATCGTACACTAATCATACACGCAAACGTGTACGATCAAGATCAGGGACTCACGGGAAGATATCACAACACAACTCTAAAAATAAAATAAGTCATACAAGCATCATAATACAAGCCAGGGGCCTCGAGGGCTCGAATACAAGTGCTCGATCATAGACGAGTCAGCGGAAGCAACAATATCTGAGTACAGACATAAGTTAAACAAGTTTGCCTTAAGAAGGCTAGCACAAACTGGGATACAGATCGAGAGAGGCGCAGGCCTCCTGCCTGGGATCCTCCTAAACTACTCCTGGTCGTCGTCAGCGGGCTGCACGTAGTAGTAGGCACCTCCGGTGTAGTAGTCGTCGTCGATAGTGGCGTCTGGCTCCAGGGCTCCAGCATCTGGTTGCGACAACCAGGTAGAAGGGAAAGGGGAAAAAGAGGGAGAAAAGCAACCGTGAGTACTCATCCAAAGTACTCGCAAGCAAGGAGCTACACTACATATGCATGGGGATATGTGTAAAGGGCCATATCGGTGGACTGAACTACAGAATGCCAGAATAAAAGGGGGATAGCTAATCCTGTCGAAGACTACGCTTCTGGCAGCCTCCGTCTTGCAGCACGTAGAAGAGAGTAGATTGAAGTCCTCCAAGTAGCATCTCCAAGTAGCAACTCCAAGTAGCAACTCCAAGAAGCATCGCATAGCATAATCCTACCCGGCGATCCTCTCCTCGTCGCCCTGTAGAAAAGCGATCACCGGGTTGTCTGTGGAACTTGGAAGGGTGTGTTTTATTAAGTATCCGGTTCTAGTTGTCATAAGGTCAAGATACAACTCCAAGTCGTCCTGTTACCGAAGATCACGGCTATTCGAATAGATTAACTTCCCTGCAGGGGTGCACCAACTTACCCAGCACGCTTGATCCCATTTGGCCAGACACACTTTCCTGGGTCATGCCCGGCCGCGGAAGATCAACACGTCGCAGCCCCACCTAGGCACAACAGAGAGGCCAGCGCGCCGGTCTAAACCTAAGCACGCAGGGGTCTGGGCCCATCGCCCTGAGCACACCTGCACGTTGCGTGGGCGGCCGAAAGCAGACCTAGCCTAGTGGCGTTCCAGTCCAATTCGGCGCGCGCCGCTCCGTCGCTGACGTCTGAAGTGCTTCGGCTGATACCACGACGTCGGGATACCCATAACTACTCCCGCGTAGATGGTTAGTGCGTATAAGCTCGTAGCCAACTCAGATCAAATACCAAGATCTCGTTAAGCGTGTTAAGTATCCGCGAACGCCGAACAGGGCCAGGCCCACCTGTCTCCTAGGTGGTCTCAACCTGCCCTGTCGCTCCGCCACAAAGTAACAGTCGAGGGCCGTCGGGAACCCAGGCCCACCTCTACCGGGATGGAGCCACCTGTCCCTTCAGCCCCCTCATCAGAATCACTTGCGGGTACTCATCGAGCTGACCCGACTTTAGTCACCATCTGTATAGTATGTATGTATGTATCATATATACCCGTGATCACCTCCCGAGTGATCACGGCCCAATAGTATAGCAAGGCAGACTGACAAAAATGTAGGGTCAATGATGATAAACTAGCATCCTATACTAAGCATTTAGGATTGCGGGTAGGGTATCAACGACTGTAGCAACAATGACAGGCTATGCAACAGAATAGGAGTAACCGAACAGTAACATGCTACACTACTCTAATGCAAGCAGTATAGAGAAGAATAGGAGATATCTGGTGATCAAGGGGGGGCTTGCCTGGTTGCTCTGGCAAGAGAGAGGGGTCGTCAACTCCGTAGTCGAACTGGGCAGCGGCAGGGTCGGTCTCGTAGTCTACCGGAGAGAAGAGGGGGAAGAAACAATGAATACAATGCAAACAAATGCATATCGATGCATGACATGACAAGTAACGATGCTAGGTGTGCCCAATCGCGGTAGTAGGTGATACCGACGAAGGGGGGGAAACATCCGGGAAAGTATTCCCGGTGTTTCGCGTTTTCGGACTAATGAACCGGAGGGGGAAAGTTGCGTGTTTGGTATGTTAGAGGTGTGTGGTGAACGAACGGGCTGCGTATCCGGGTTCGTCTCGTCGTTCTGAGCAACTTTCATGTACAAAGTTTTTCCATCCGAGCTATGGTTTATTTTATATTAATTTTAAAAGGTTTAATCAATTTTCTAGAATTAAAAGATTATTTTAATTCGAAATTGCATTTATGACGTCAGCATGACATCAGCAGTCAACTCTGACTGCTGACTGGTCAAGCTGACACGTGGGTCCCACTAGTCATAGACTCAGGTTAACTAAACCGGATTAATTAGACTAAGTGATTGGCTAATTTATATTAATTAGATTAGTTAAACAAGATTAATTAACTTAATTAACTCGTTAATTAATTAATTAATTAATTAATTAATCCTAACATTTTTATTCTTTTTATTCTCTTTTCTTTTTCTTTTCTTTTTTTTAACGAAAATGTTCTGTGGCTGGGCCCCACTGTCATAGGCAAAGGGGACCTAACGGAGCGGTGGTTAGCGGGTGTGGGCGCTCGTTGACAAGCAGAGGCCATAGCCCGGCGTGTCAGGGCGCCGGTGGTCGCGGTGCCCGAGACGGGGAGGCATGGGAGGAGCGGCCAGGCGAGGTGGGGCGCCAAGGGCGCGACCAGTGCGGGCGGAAGAGGTGGTCGTAGGCCACGGCGGGCGTGGGCGGACAGCGACGGGAACACCCGCAGCATCAGCCACCGAGACCAGCACCGGGGGAAGCACGGGGCCATCGGCGAGGCGAGGGAGAGGCATGGGGCCTCACCGTGATTCGTAGGGACGGGGGCAGCGGGGGTCAGGGTGGTCGACGGGGACGACGACGGAGAGGAAGCAGGCCGGTGGGGAGGAGGAGGCAGGCCGGCGGGGAGGTTCGGCGAGGTCGTCCTCCAGGGGGGTGGCGATGCGGCGTCGACGAGGTGGCGCCGGAGACGGCGAGCAGCGTCGGGGCGCCCAGATCCAAAACGAGGAGGACGAAGAAGCGATCCGGCGAGGCAGCTCCGGCGACGAGGACGTGGGGCGACGGCGTGGAGGCGACAGGCGACGGCGGGGCGACACGGGCGGCAGGGGCGATCATCAGCGGCGGGGCGCGCGGAGGTGGGTGCATGGAAGGACGAGGCGAGCTCGGGGGAGGTGCAGGGTGGAGGCGACAGCGGCGGGGCGGCGCCGGCGACGAGGTCGCAAGGCGGCGCGGGATCGGGTCCCTCCCAACGATCCAGATCAGGCGGAAGGGAGGAGAGGGACGAGGGAGAGAGTGGGGGGTTGTGCGGTCGTGGGTGCTAGGGTTTCGGGATGTGGGGGTGGATAAGGGAGCGGTGGTGGGCTGGCCGGTTGGCCCTTGCCAGGTTCGGCCGGCCTGGTGGGGTGGCCGACTAGGCCGGCTGGGTCGAGGCCCAGTGGGGGAAGCGGGGGTTCTTTCCCTCTTCTTATTTTTATTTGCTATTTTTGCTTTCTTGCAGTTTCCTTTTATTTTAGCTTTAGTAAATTACCAAAGTGGCACCTAAATAGATTTAACAAATTTATGCCACTGCCACAATAGTTTAATACTTATGACAATTTAATTTTGAAAATGTTTATTATTTTTAAAGCATTTAAATAATTGTATTTGCTACCGTTATATTCATTTTAGAGTATTTAAACATTTTATAAAAGTGTGGTTTCTCCACCATAATTACCTATGCATTATTTGGCTCACTCCGAACATTTTAGTTTTAATACTTGAAAACTTTTATTGTTTACTTGATTTTGAATTTGAATTTGAATCGGTTTTTGAACTAACGAGAGATTATCAACAGTAACCGAGGTGACGTGGCATCCTTAGTAGATGGTTACTGTAGTTTAATTACCCGGGCGTCACAAACGACCCTGCTGCTTCACCTACTCCTCATGGGAACGAGTAGATGCTCTATGTCTTCAAACCTTTTTGGTCCTTACTGACAAAAGGGGGAGAAGCATATGAGGTTGATAGTCTTCAAGCGGGTCCATATGGGCGGGTGCTTTATATTTTGCTTCATGCTTACAACTCTCGTTTTGCTACATTTGGTTCTTTGAGTTGTAACACTTAAAATCGATGGTCGTCTGCTACTTATCTGCCACCTTGTGTTGCGATGATAAATTCCACATGTGCGACGATAAATTCCGCACTTAGATCATTCTGCAGACGTCCATTTTCCATTATGCATGTCATTATCTTCATATACTTTCACATGCATAGTGGATTGTCATCCTAAGTTGAAGTGGATCTCCACAAGTACAACCTGCCATGTGCATTTGCATTCCAAAAGCAAATTACTTATATGCACATCTTCAGGGGGAGCCCTTTCAACTTATGAAGACAATTCCTTATCCTTTACAATTTCACAGATTATATTCCCCGTTGAAAACTTCAACTAGTTTGTCATCAATCACCAAAAAGTGGGAGATTGTAAGTGCATCTAGTGCCACCCCTAGTTGGTTTTGGAGTATTGACGACAAACCTAGCTGAGGGACTAATGTGTTTGTGAGAATTGCAGGATAACACAGGTAGAAGTCCCTCATTGATTTGGTTTTCCTACCGGAGATGACCCCTAAAAAGAATGAAGACATTGAAGTCAAAGGTGGTATATGAAGATATTCACATTGAAGACTATGACAAGAGAAGACACCACATGAAGCCTATGGAGCTCGAAGACTTAGATCTTTCGTAGTTCTCTTTCTTCTGTGTTGAGTCATAGGAACCACCGTACTGTTAAGTGGGGTCCAAGAGAACCAGTCAGAATGACTGAAGTGATGCTTAAACAAAACCTATGTCTTCGAGTGAAGACTTTGAGAGCGAATCTTGTCCAGAGTCGGGCAAGTCAGCTTTGCTTGAAGCCCAAGTAAAGTTGCCGTGTGAGTTTGAAATCTAACCGTTGGAACACGTGTCAGTTCCTTAGTGACCCAGGGTCATTTCGGACAAATCAGGTCGGGTTGCCAAGTGGCTATAAATAGCCCACCCCCTACAACCATAAACGGTTGGCTGCTCAGATTCAGAGTACGACTTTTGTCGTTTGAGAGCAACCCACCTCGAAGCCTTTGAGAGAGAATTCCTTGCGAGGATAAAGCCCTAACCACCCAGAGCCAAAGAGAATTAGGCATCACTTAAGTCTTCTTGTCTGTGTGATCTGAAGACTTATTACACTTAAGGATTGTGCATCCTCCAGCCGGTTAGGTGTCGCATTCTGAGCATCCAAGAGACATTGTGGATTGCCGGTGAACGAAGTCTGTGAAGGTTTGGGAGTCTACCTTGAAGACTTACCAGAGTGATTGGGGAGGTCTGTGTGACCTTAGCTCAAGGGGAATACGGTGAGGACTGGGTGTCCTGAGCTGCATGTTCAGGACTGGGTGTCCGGGACTGTGTGTCCTAAGGTTTAAATACCTAGCCGCCCTAACCAGACGTACAGTTGTCACAGCAACTGGAACTGGTCCAACAAATCATTGTCTTCAGCGAGTCACTGGTTTCATCTTCCCTTCCCCTTACTTACTGTTACTCCTTGTGAAGTCATTGTATGTTCGCACTATCTTTTGTCTTCACTGAGTGACTGCGTGTTCTGTGTGGCTTCACAATATCTTCCTACCTGATCCATACTTCATTGCTGCTATTAGTCATTGTGCTTTCACTCTATTGAATACTTGACTATGGCTTGCCTAGTGTAGTCTACCTTCCGCTGCAGGGTAATAGGTTTATTTATATAGTTTGTCTTCATAACTTCCACGTTTTGAAGACTTTCATAAAAATCGCCTATTCACCTCCCCTCTAGTCGATATAACGCACTTTCAAGAGCATTGGTCTCCATTACTTTGGTTTAAACACCTTTGGAGGAAGATGGACGAGTCTACGTTGGGGAGTCTTAGACGTAGAGTGCCTATACTTGATGGAGAGTACTTTCATGAGTGGAAAAATGAGATGCTTGAGATTTTCAATAAATATCATTTGAATAAGTACATTACTAGGCCTTGTGCACCACATGTTGATTCTTTGCATCCTACTCTTGATGAGTCCATTGACATGATCCGTAATCTTAGAACTGTCAATTTAATCACTAGAGGTTTTCCTAGAAACTTGCTTGCTAGCTTTCCTGCTCTTGATTGTGTCTACACCATATGGAGATTCCTTGAGGAACGTTTTCCAAACTATTCCTTGAAAAACTTAGATGAGGTTCTTCACAAGTCTATTTCCTTGAGGAAGATGAGTTCCAGTGATCCCAAATTTGGTGACTGTTTATTTGAGCTTACAAATCTTACGAGCGCCAAAGGAGATGTTGGAATCATTAGCAATATCATTTCCGAAGTCATTAGAATTCATAGAGATGAACATTGTTACAGTCATACTTCTATTGAATCATTCTCTCTAGGAATTGATCCACCACATGACGATGTTGAACATGGATACTACGATGAGGATGATGATAGTGACTATGATCTTGATGATGCAATGAGACACTTTGGTCTTATGGCTAATCTTCGCAGCTACATGGTCGGAGGAAAGGAATGGGTTCTTGATAGTGGGTGTACCGATCATATGACCGGAGACAAAGATATGTTTCGTGAGCTTGCTGAAAATGACGGCCCTCGAAAGTATGTCACTTTTGGTGATAACTCAAAGGGTAAGGTGGTTCGCCTTGGTAAGGTGGCCATCTCACATGATAGCTCCATACAAAATGTTGTGCTCGTTGAATCTCTTGGCTACAATTTACTTTCCATATCTAGACTTGCTGACTTTGGTTTCAATGTCCTATTTACTAAAGTACACTGCCAAGTGTTTCATAGAGATAATCATAAAATGGTCTTTACCGGTACACGTAGAGGTGATCTTTAGATTGTTGATTTCACTAAAAAGGCTCAACCTAGAACTTGCCTAATTGCTAAATCCTCGAAAGGTTGGTTGTGGCATAGAAGGTTAGGTTATGTGGGCATGCGAAATCTTGATAAGCTTATTAAAGGTGATCATATCCTTGGAGTAAAAGATGTTATATTTGACAAGGATAGACTTTGTAGTGCTTGTCAAGCAGGAAAATAAGTTGGAGGAAGCCAGCCCGTGAAGAAAATTATGACCACGAGAAGACTGCTCGAGCTACTTCATATGGATCTTTTTGGTCCCAATGCCTACAAGAGTCTCGGTGGTAACTCATTTGGTCTAGTTATAGTTGATGATTTTTCAAGATTTACGTGGGTGTTCTTACTTGATAATAAATCGCAGGTCCAAAAGATCTTCAAGAACTTCGCTAGGAAGGCCCAAAATCAATTTGAAGTGAAGACCAAGAAGGTTCACAGCGATAACAGAACGGAGTTCAAGAACGCAAATGTGGATACCTTTCTTGAGGAAGAAGGGATTTCACACGAGTTCTCGGCTACGTACACGCCTCAACAAAATGGAGTTGTTGAGAGGAAGAACCGAACTCTTATTGAGATGGCGAGGACGATGCTTGATGAGTACAAGACTCCAAAGCACTTTTGGGCGGAAGCTGTTGAGACAGCTTGTCATGCAACAAATCGCTTGTATCTTCACAAGCTACTCGGCAAGACGGCATACGAGCTCCTCACCAGTAACAAACCCCAAGTTGGATACTTTCGAGTATTTGTCTCAAAGTGTTACATTCTTGATAAGCATCGTCATTCTAAATTTGCTCCTAAATCTCACGAAGGTTTCCTACTTGGTTATGGCTCAAACTCTCACACTTACCATGTCTACAACAATTTCACCTGAAAGGTTGAAGAGACAGTAGATGTGAAGTTTGATGAATCTAATGGCTTGCAAGTAGAGCAATTTCCAATTGATGTAGGGGATAAAGATCCTTCGGAAGCAATCCAAGACTTATCTATTGGCAAGATCCGTCCAACGGAGGTGAAGGAGAGTACCCCGTGCTTCTACCTCACGACAAGGTGAACCAAGAGTCGACATGGAAGCATCCATGAGTGGGACACATCAAGATGAAGAAAACGAGGAAGTACACCAAGATGAACCTCATCAACCTCCTTCTCCACCACGACAAGGAAATGACAACGTCAACAATGAAGAAGGACAAGATGATGAAGAAGATGTTCCACCCCAAGCAAAACAAAAGCTCTCACGAGTTCGAGCAAGAGTCGCTAGAGACCATCCCGTCGAGCAAATCTACAATGATATCCAAACAGGGAGAATCACTCGCTCGAAATCTTGTTTGGCTAATTTTTGTGAACATTATTCATTCATCTCTAGTATTGAACCTATGAAGGTTGAAGAAGCATTGGAAGATCCGTATTGGATAAACGCCATGCATGAAGAGCTACACAACTTTGAGAGAAATCAAGTGTGGACATTGGTTGAGAAGCCCGACAACAACCACAACATCATTGGTACCAAATGGGTGTTTCGCAACAAGAAACACGAAGATGGTCAAGTCATCTGCAACAAACTCGTCTCATCGCCCAAGGCTACACTCAAGTCGAAGGTATGGACTACGGTGCGACATATGCCCCCGTTGCTAGACTTGAGTCCATCCGCATCTTGCTTGCCTATGCTAATCACCATGATATCACTTTATACCAAATGGACATTAAAAGTGCTTTTCTAAATGGTGAAATTAAATAGGAAGTTTATGTTAAACAACCTCCCGGCTTTGTCAATCCTAAGAAACCCGATCATGTTTACAAACTTCACAAAGCTCTTTATGGTCTTAAACAAGCTCCTAGAGCATGGTATAAATGCTTGACCAAGTTCCTTACTAAATAAGGCTTTGAGATTGGAAAGATAGATTCTACTCTTTTTACTAAAAGGGTTAACGGTGAATTATTTGTATGCCAAATTTATGTTGATGATATCATATTTGGTTCGACTAACCCTCATTTTATTGAGAAGTTTGGAAAGCTAATGTCAGAGAAGTTTGAGATGTCTATGATGAGTGAACTCAAATTCTTTTTAGTTTGCAAATCAAGCAAACTAAGGAAGGCACCTTTGTTTCTCAAACAAAGTACACCAAGGACTTATTCAAGAAGATCAACATGCAAGAAAGAAAAGGTATGAAAACTCCCATGCCTACTAGTGGACATCTTGATCTGACTAAGGATGGTAAACTGGTTGATCAAAAGGTTTTATCGCTCTATGATTGGATCATTGTTATATCTATGTGCCTCTCGTCCCGATATTATGCTAAGTGTGTGCATGTGTTGGTGTCAAAACCGGCGGATCTCGGGTAGGGGGTCCCGAACTGTGCGTCTAAGGCGGATGGTAACAGGAGGCAGGGGACATGATGTTTTACCCAGGTTCGGGCCCTCTTGATGGAGGTAAAACCCTACGTCCTGCTTGATTATTCTTGATAATATGAGTAGTACAAGAGTTGATCTACCACGAGATCGGAGAGGCTAAACCCTAGAAGCTAGCCTATGGTATGATTGTGTGTTGTCCTACGGACTAAAACCCTCCGGTTTATATAGACACCGGAGGGGGCTAGGGTTACACAAGGTCGGTTACAAAGGAGGAGATATACATATCCGTATTGCCTAGCTTGCCTTCCACGCCAAGTAGAGTCCCATCCGGACATGGGACAAAGTCTTTAATCTTGTATCTTCATAGTCCAACAGTCCGGCCAAAGGATATAGTCCGGCTGTCCGGAGACCCCCTAATCCAGGACTCCCTCAGTAGCCCCTGAACTAGTCTTCAATGACGATGAGTCCGACGCGCAGTGTTGTCTTCGACATTGCAAGGCGGGTTCCTCCTCGGAATTCACCACGAAAGAATTTGAATACAAGGATAGTGTCCGACCCTGCAAAATAAGTTCCACATACCACCATAGAGAGAATAATATTTCCACAAATCCAATCTGCTGACACGTTTTGGTAGCACGACATCATGCCCTGGCCCGGTAATTATTCGAACCGTTTTTCCTTAACCAGCCCCACACATAACGCGAGGCGATTTCTTGACACGTCCTTTCGGAGCAGAGATCGTGTTCCCCTTATTACGGGATTCTCATCAATACGGACGTGGGTAACCCAACCGCGCCATCAACTACGGTGCTTGGGGGATAAGCGAGTTTTACCAGGCAAGTGGGGCGCATAGTTTAGCCCGCCCTTATAAAGGGATAAGATCTCACCTTTTTCTACCCACGCCTTCTTCCACCTTGCTCATCCATTCTCGCGCACTCGAGCTCCAGCGCCCAAGTCCACATCTTCCTCCTCAACTCTCTCCAAAACATGTCCAGAGCGGAAGGCAAGTGGATGGCCTCCTCCGTCACGGAGGGGCACATCAAAAAGTTACACGGAGCCGGATACTTAGCCGCGGATATCGTGCACCGGCTACTAGCCGCGGGGCAGGTCATCCCTACCCCAAAACCTCACGAGAGGGTGGTCTACCTCCCCCACTTCGTCCGTGGACTGGGGTTTCCCCTCCATCCGATTGTCCATGACCTCATGTTCTATTATGGGCTGGACTTTCATGATCTGGCCCCGAACTTCATCCTCAACATCTTGGCGTTCATCGTCGTGTGCGAGGCCTTCCTCCGCATCCAGCCCCACTTCGGCCTGTGGCTAAAGACCTTCAATATCAAGCCGAAGGTGGTGGGCGGACAACAAGCAGAATGCGGTGGAGCCATGGTGGGCAAATTGCCCAACGTTGCATGGCTCGAGGGATCCTTCGTGGAGATCGTAAAGGGGTGGCAATCGGGGTGGTTCTACATCACCAAGTCGCGCGACACCAACTAGGTGGGGGCCCCCGAGTTTCGATCCAGAATCCCCATGCGGCTCACTTCCTGGAAGGAGAAGGGCCTGTCCTGGGGTTCATCAGTGACTCCGGAAGTGTATCCGGAACATGACAAGCAAGAAACTTAAGCTTGTCAACATAGTCCAGGTCATGCTCTTCCGCCGGATCCTCCCGTGTCAACAACAGGATTTCAACTTGTGGGAGTTCGACCCGGCCCGGCACCAGACTCTAAGAGAGCTCTTCGACACGACACACAAAGACGTCTAGAGGGTGCTATTCAAGGGTGCCGAGGTCCCTCCTTCTCTTACCGAGGACCGTGGGCTAAGCGCAAAGCGCCCTGCGCATTCGGTAAGTTCTGTACATAGGGTATTTACTTCCCATAGCTTAAACATGTGCGGGATCTGAGCCCCCATGCCTTTGACGGGACTGGGTGGAGACATCGAAGCAGATTAACTGCCCGGTCCCTCTGCCCGAAGACACTGCGGACTCTCTCCTGACAGAGATGCTGACTCCAACTCTTTATGAGGTGCCGGATAAGACCAAGAAGATGGCCAAGGGAACCCGAAAGAGTTCCCAGCGCCAGGTGATATAGGACTCATCGTCCGATAACTCCGCGACGCACTCCTCCCATGAAGGCGAGGAGGAAGATGAAGATTCTCCCCCTCCACCCGGGGGAGACAAGAAAAGGAAGGCCGCCCCAACGGGGGAGGCCGAAGGGTCCAAGAAGGGAAGGACTCTTCTTTCGGACTGCTCCACCGCCGCCGAAGACGAAGACGAGTGGCTGCTCAGGGCCAAGCCCCTGGCGAAGTCGTAAGTATTCAGATACCAGAGTAACTCATAGCATACCTTTGCCGCACTACTTCTCCTAACGCCGAATATGATTATGCAGACCGCCCAAGCCCGTATCGACATATCCTCGTTGGACGGCTCCTTGGATTCATCGGATATGGATAGCGATCCACTTCCGACCGCCACCTCCCCTTGCCCTACGGACAATGCCGAGGTATTGTCTCAAGGGGCACCGAGCCGGGGGGAGACAGTCCTGGAGGCACCTCAAGGCGACCTTCCAGACTCCAGGAGCAAGGGGAGCAAGGCTCTCGAGGGCTCCAAGTTCGGCTCTCAGCCAAACACCGCACCGGAACCTCCAGTGGTCCCGGACTCGGGCAGGCGGCTCCCTTCCAAAAGGGGAAAGATGCCCGTGCATGTGACCTCTGTCCATCTAGAGTCACCGGACTACCTGCTGGGAGTGCTTCGCGGGGCTTCCATCGACGAAGAACACCGCACTATTATGAGTGCGGTGATCAAGAAGGTTCAGTCCGCCAAGAGCAGACTGACTGAAGCCTGCGCCAGCCTTCTAACATGCTTTGAGGTAAGTATTGAAAATGTAGGAAAAATATTACCGCATAGACAGTAGCCCCTGATTCTCTATTTGGTGTTCACAAAGAAAAGCCGAATAGAGGATCAAAGAAAATATGCAGGGTCTAATATAAGTAAGTCTGTATGCGTATGGAGGCTTCGCTGCTGGCCTCTGCTGCACTGACTGCGGAGGTCGCCGCACTGAAGCAGGACCTCGAGGGGTCCGAAAAGGAGCTCGGCCTTGCCAAGAGGCAACTCGAGGAGAACAAAGGTAAGTAATACCTTGTCTATATATATAAAAAGAAAATGTGGTTGCGAAATGACAGGATCATCATGAATGTCCCAGGGGCCACGACCGAGGTGGCGACCCTAAAGCAAGCGATGTCCAAGGCTGAAGACAAAGCGGCCAAGGAGCGCACCGAGCGGGAGAAGCAAGAGGCGCGGGTGGACGAGGTGCAGCAAGAGCTCCAAGCTCTTGTCACGAATCACGAGGCGTTGGAGCTTGACTCGAAGACGCGAAAGTATGTGCTTGCCGCGGCCCTTGAGAGCACAAAAAATGCCAAGGCTGAAGCCCACAAGGCCCTCCAGGAGATTGAGGCGATGAGGAAGATAGCGGTGGGCAAGGCATTCAATATGCAAAGCAAGCATGTGAAAGTAAATTACTTGTTACTTACCTGAATTCGAAGCTCTCCAGGAGCATTCGCAGATTTGACCCGCAGCGTGTCGGATGCCGCAAAGTTTTACCAGGCCGAGGAGGGAAGCTCGACGGAGAAGCTGTTCTGGTCTAAGTATACTGGGACCGAACACCCGATGCCTGTGAGCGACCAGCTGAAGCAACTGGTCGAGCTGCACAAGGCGGCCGAACAGGCCATGAAGGGCTTTATAGTCCGGTTGTGGCCTGGCGAAGCCCTTCCCAACAGCTACTTCGGCCTGGTGAGGCGGCTTGTGGATGCCTGCCCTCAGCTGGAAGTCATCAAGCGGTCCGTCTGCATCGAAGGTGCACGCCGGGCTTTTTCCCGTGCAAAGTGCACTGGGCCAAGATGGACGCCGAGAAGCTGGTGAAGGAGGGGCCACCGCAGGGCAAGGAGCATTGCCACCCCAAGATGTACTATGAGGGTGTCTTGAAGGGTGCCCGTCTTGTAGCGGACGAGCGTGCGAAAGATGTAATATTTGAATGAACTTGCCCGTGTGATCCTGTGGTATGAAAACTTGTTCGTATGCGCTATGCAACGCTTGTTTGAATTTAAAATATTACCTTCTGTTCGGCTGTTTATCTTATCTGAGAGATGGCTAGTCGTCGGCTTCTGCCCCCATGCCACGAGTGCTTGGGTGTTCGGGATAAACCTGAGCACTCTTGTTCCCATATTTGGGTCCTTTGAGGGAGGTGCTCAGAACAATGAACAAGGCAATCAGACTATGATGCTTTATCACTCTCACTTAGCCATAGAATTCTATAATTTTAAATTGACGTGAAGCCCCTAGTATTCAGAAGGCCGAATTCGGGGCGCTATACACGCCTTAAGCCGGACAAAGCCGACTCCTCGCTCTAAGCGGCATAAGTCTTTAGGGACTCGAAACCTCTCGAACAGCGACCAGTCTCTCGCCTAATCATGACAGTCAGTTTTAGCTTTCTCTACTAAGGTGCTTAGCCCAGCAGAACCGGGGCACAATCACAGTAGTTCTCCCAGTGCTACCTTAGCCGATATAGCGGAACGTAAGGTACCAAAACATGGGAGCCGGGCAAACCCAACTATTTACCCAAGACATGATTCAGAGCACAATGATACAAGTAGTGCGATAAGAAAAAAGTAGGACTATTTGACATGTCCCCTCCAAGGGCAAGCTGAGGAATGGTATTAAAGCAAGTATTTCACTCGTTATCGTAATCCACCTGGGAGTTCCATGGTGCGACGTAGCTTTCTGCCCCCTTGGTTGCTGCATCATGTGTTCGGCCATCATATTGCCGTACAGGGTTTCGAGAGATTGAAGTCCTGAAAGAGAGAAAAACAACAAAGCGGGAAGCCCCTAGTGCGGTTAAGCCGCGTCTTGGGGCGTGCCGTAGACGTGCCCCCTCCCCACCTATGCCCACGGTATTTTTAATGCGTAGTTATGTACGCGCACTACAAAAAAAGGACACATCCGTGACATTTTGGGCCGAACGATTTTTTTTCTATCATACATATGACACTTCTATGACGATAATTGTGACAAAACCGGGTATCATCATAGATGTGGTGGGCTCCTACTTCTATGACAAAAAATCATGACAGAAAATGGGCTTTTCGTCCTGGGCGGGCCGGAGACGCAACTTCATGACATTCTTTGGGTCGTCCATGACGGAAAAAACCGTGGTAGAAGCGAGGGCGAGGAAAATTTCGGGGAGTTCCCGGTTACGGTGGGAGGTTGGGGGCCGAGCGATGCGCACTTCTCTCGTACACGTACGCGCGTGTGTGTGAGGCGTTGGCTCTAACTGAACCCGAGTGATTGCACTGCAGGCTACGCGTTACTGAACCCGAGCGATCGATCGATGGCTGTTAACTGAACCCGATCGAGCGATTCCTTCGCTACTGCTGCTAACTGAAGCCAATCGATGCTGCCTCT
>NC_041392.1:128279111-128351706 GCF_002162155.2 Triticum dicoccoides | reverse complement strand
CCTCTGGATGAACAGGACCCCAATCGATCGAGCCGGTTGGGGCTGGATGAACAGGACCCCGTGGAGGGCTGGATCAACAGGACCACCCCGTGGAGGGCTGGATGAACAGTAGATGGTGGAGGGAAGGATGAACAGTAGCCCGTGGAGGGGTGGTTGAACAGGAGCCCGTGGAGAGGGCTGGTTGAACAGTAGCCGGTGGAGTAGCGCGCGGTGGAGGCTGGATGAACAGGAGCCCGTGGATGAACAGTCGCAGGTGGAGGCTGGAGGAGGTCGACGATGGATGAACAGTAGCTTGTGGAGGCTGGAGGGGGTCGACGGTGGAGATGAATAGTATCTTGTGGAGTCCTGTTTTGTGGTACGCCACACCCCTCCCGATGAACAGGACCCCTGTTTCAACCGTAGCACTCCAACACAAGTCTGTTTCCTCCATTTTGCGGTATGCCACACCTCTGCCGATGAACATGACCCCCGTTTCGACCGTAGGAGGTCCGTTTCCTCCGTTTTGCGGTACGCCAGACCCCTCTCGATCGTCAGGACCCCGTTCCAAACGTAGGAGGTCTGTTTCCTCTGTTGTGCGGTACGCCAGGCCTTGTTTCCATTGCCTGTTCCGTCCAAGCCCTCCCGATGAACACGACCACGCATTCCGTTCCGACCCAGCCGGTTGGCTCCCACACGTTCCGTTGCCTCCCGATGAACACGACGCATTCCGTTGCCTCCTGATGAACACGACGCATTCCGTTGCCTCCCATGAACACGACGCATTCCGTTGCCTCCCCATGAACATGACGCATTCCGTTGCCTCCCCATGAACACGACGACGACGCTGTTTCTCCGTTCCAACACAACCATGTACACGAGCCCTGGCCGTACGTATGCGCGAGTAGGCGTTCGAGACCCCGCCTGTGTGTACACATACGTGGCCGTATTTTCTTTCTTGCACCCTGGCCGCTGTACGTACGTGTACATGCTACGTGCACGTCTCTACTACGACATGTGTGCGCCTTTACATCGACCAGTATGTACGTACACGTTCGCGACCAGAATGACAATGCTACATACGCTTCAATCAGGTGGGTCCCGATTGTCAGGCACTTCCTTGCGTGCGAAGATGTAGCTGGTGGGTCCCAGCAGTCAGGGGGCGAATCATTTTTTTTGCCCGGACGCACTTCCTTCTGTGCGAAGATGTAGCTGGTGGGTCCAGCAGTCAGGGGGAAACATTTTTTTCACGAAATACAGTGGACCGTCCGGTGGGTCCCAGCTGTCAGGTGGAGGAATCATTATTTTCCACGTAATAAGGAGGCACTTCCTTGCTGCGGCCGTGGACCCAGCTGTCAGCCTCTCCACGTACAGTCCACGTCCGATGGAAGTTGTTCCTTGACCACATTGACCACACCGCGCCGAGAGCACTAGGGCGATGGACCACGGCGAGGCCTAGGAAGGGGACGACACGGAGGCATGGAAGACTCGGTAGTTTTTTCCCACGCAGAGGGGAGTATGACTGTATGAGGGTTTACTGGTTCGTCTGCCGTCGCCGGAGAATAACAGCAGGTGTGGGTGAGTAGAGGGATGGCTAGGTCAGCGATGGGAGAACGGTCGGGCGGTGAGGCCTGCGCGGTAGCAAAGCCGGCCACAAGGAGGAGGGTGCAGGCAGTCCCACCGGCGCTTGTTTGAGCGGCTGGAGCAGGAAGAGCAGAGATTGAAGAAGCACGACGGCCGTTGGATGGACATCCAACAGTTAGTGCTTGTGCATCAACCTCTTTTTAGGAAAGCCTCAAATCTGTGGAAAACAGCATACAGCCCATCTGCCATTATTTCTAATAATTTACAGCCCATTTGCTAATTCTTAAGGTTTTTCTTGGAGCCCATATTCTTTTTGTTAGCATTACAACCCATATTGTGGCAACAGTTAAAAAATTATACGAAATTTTGCATATTTCGGTGCGGTTCGAACTGCTTTTAATCCCGAAATTTCGACTCACATTCAAACTGTTTTAAAAATAAATGTATATCAATATAAAATCCAACAAATTCTCCACGCATAAAAATTTATGTAATTTAAAATCTTGAAATGAAAAAAAAAGATATTTGAAACTAATTGCCGGTTTGATGTGTTTTAAAAATGTACAACCCATTTCTCATTACTGATGGGCCATTTTCTCGGCCAGCCGAATGAAAGCTCTCCTCGTCCTGAAAGATTTGCAGACCAACAGGCCTGACAAAGCGACTTACTTGGCAAATCACAAAAAAACTGGGCTGTGGCGGTGGACCCAGCTGTCAGCCTCTCCACGTACAGTACTCTTCCGATGGAAGTCGTTCCTTGACCACGTTGACCACGCCGCGCGGAGAGCACCACAGTGGTGGACGACTGCGAGGCCTAGGAAGGGGACGATGCAGCATTGGAAACCCACGCGGAGAGGACTATGAGGGTTCACTGGTTCGGCTGCGGTGTGAGGCTGCCGTCGCTGCAGGGCCTGGCCAGCGGTGGGAATAGTAGGGAGCGGTGAGGCCTCTGCGGCAGCACAGCCGGCCACGGGAGGCAAGAGCATGCGGCACGACCAACGCTACTTTGGGCGGCTGGAGCAAGAAGACCAGAGGTTGAAGAAGCACTATGACCGTTGGATGGACATCATACGGTTACTGGAGCTAGAATCATTCATATTGACTAAGTTGACAAAGCCCTTCGTCCCCGTCAACTTAGTAGGCCCACAAGTCAGCCTCCCAGCAAGGTGGGTCCCAGCTAGCCGGGGGAGTATTCATTTTTTTTGTGCGTAATAAGGAGGCACTTCCGGTGGGTTCGAGCTGACAGCGGGGGGGGGGGGCGTTTTTTTCGCGAAATACGGTGGCCCGTTCGATGGGTCCCAGCAGTCATGGGGAAACGATTTTTTCACAAAATACTGGTGGCCGGTCCGGTGGGTCCCCGCTGTCAGGTGGAGGAATAATTATTTTACACGTAATAAGGAGGCACTACCTTGCTGCGGCCGTGGACCCAGCTGTCAGCCTCTCCACGTACAGTCCACGTCCGATGGAAGCCGTTCCTTGACCACGTAGACCACGCCACGCCGAGAGCACCAGGGCAGTGGACGACGGCGAGGCCTAGGAAGGGGACGACGCGGAGCCGGGGGAGACGCGGTAGTGGATGCCCACGCGTAGAGGAGTATGAGGGTTCACTGGTTCGCTGCGGTGTGAGGCTGCCGTCGCCGCAGAATAACAGGGGGTGTGGGTGAGTCGAGGGATGGCCTGGCCAGCGGTGGAAGTAGTAGGGGGCGGTGAGGCCTCCGCCACATCGCAGCCGTCCACGGGAGGCAGGAGCACGAGGCACGACCGGTGCTGGTTTGGGCGGCTGGAGCAAGACGACCAAAGGTTGAAGAAGCACTACGGCTGTTGGATGGACATTGTACAGTCACTGGAGCTAGAATCATGCATATTGACTATGTTGACAAAGCCCTCCGTCCCTGTCAACTTAGTAGGCCCACAAGTCAGCCTGCCACTAAGGTGGGTCCCAGCTAGAAGGGGGTATTCATTTTTTTCATCATAATAAGGAGGCACTTCCAGTGGGTCCGAGCTGACAGCAGGGGGAATGTTTTTTTCGTGAAATACGATGGCCCGTCGGGTGGGTCCCAGCAGTCAGGGGCAAACGTTTTTTTCGCGATATACTGGTGGGCATCCGGTGGGTCCCTACTGTGAGGTGGAGGAATAATTATTTTCCGCGTAATAAGGAGGCACTACCTTGCGGCTGCCGTGAACCCAGCTGTCAGCCTCTCCACGTACAGTATTCTTCCGATGGAATTCGGTCGTTGACCACATCGACCACGCCGAGCCGACAGCACCACGGCGGTGGACGACAGCGAGGCCTAGGAAGGGGACGACGTGGAGCCGGGGAAGACGCGGCAGTGGATGCCCACGCGGAGAGGAGTACGAGGGTTCACTGGTTCGGTTGCGCTGCCGTCGTCGCAGAATAACAAGGGGTGTGGGTGAGTGGAGTGGAGGGATGGCCTGGCCAGCGGTGGGAGAAGTATGGGGGCGGTGAGGCCTCCGCGGCAGCACAGCCGGCGATGGGAGGCGGGAGCAGGCGGCACAGCCGGCGCTGCTTTGGGCGGCTGGAGCAAGAAGACCAGAGGTTGAAGAAGCACCACGGTCAGTCGAGCTAGAATCGTGCATATTGACTAAGTTGACAAAGCCCTTCGTCCCCGTCAACTTAGTAGGCCCACTATACTGGGTCCCAGCTAGCAGGGGGAGTATTCATTTTTTTTGTGCGTAATAAGGAGGCACTTCCTTGCATGCGAAGATATAGCTGGTGGGTCCGAGCTATCAGCGGCGGTAACGTTTTTTTCGCGAAATACGGAGGCTGTTTCGGTGGGTCCCAGATGTCAGGTGGAGGAAATCATTATTTTGCGCGTAATAAGGAGGCATTTCCTTGCGTGCGGCCGTGGACCCAGCTGTCGGCCTCTCCACGTACAATCCCCTTCAGATGCATGTCGGTCGTTGACCATGCTGACCACGCCACGCCGAGAGCACCAGGGCGGTGGACGACGGCGAGGCCTAGGAAGAGAACGACATGGAGGCAGGGAAAACTCGGCCGTTGTTTTTGTTTCCCACGCGGAGGGGAGTACGACTGTACGAGGGTTTACTGGTTCGTCTACCGTCACCAGAGAATAACAGCAGGTGTGGGTGAGTAGAGGGATGGCTAGGCCAGTGATGGGAGTATGGTGGGGCGGTGAGGCCTGCGCGGCAGCACAGCCTGCCGCGGGAAGGAGGGAGCAGGCAGTCCCCCCGGCGCTTGTTTGAGCGGCTGGAGTAGGAAGAGCAGAGATTGAAGAAGCACGACGGCCGTTGGATGGACATCCAACAGTATACATGCCATTTGTGGAAAGCCTCAAATCTGTGGAAAACAGCATGCAACCCATCTGCCATTATTTCAAATAATTTACAGCCCATTCGCTAATTCTTACGGGTTTTTTGGAGCCCATATTCTTTATGTTAGCATTACAGCCCATATTGTGGCCACGGTTAAAAAATTATACGAAATTTTGCATTATGTCGGTGCGGTCTGAACTGTTTTTAATCCCGAAATTCCGAGTCACATTCAGACTGATTTTAAAAATAAATGTATATCAATATAAAATCCAATAAATTGTCCATGCATAAAAATCAATGCAATTTAAAATCTCGAAATGAAAAAAAAAGATATTTCAAAATAATTGTCGGTTTGATGTGTTATAAAAATGTACATCCCATTTCTCATTACTGATAGGACATTTTCTCGGCCAGCCGAATGAAGCTCTCCTCGTCCTGAAAGATTTGCAGCCCAGCAGGCCTGATAAAGAGACTTACTTGACAAATCACAAAAGAACTGGGCTAGCCATTTTCAAAAAGAAAAAAAAACTATTGGGCTGGTCTGTGGTAAACATAAAAGAAAAGGTTGTCTAGACAGGCCAGAGTGTCCCGCACAGCCCAGTTGACACCCTGCTTCTGTCTCAAAAACAAATTAGATAAATGCCACTCCAATTATGGTGATTCACAAAAATGCCACTGCAGTTTCCAAACTATGAAAAATGCCACTGCAATTTTTGTAAACATTGAAAAACGCCACTGCAGTTTGCAAACTTTGAAAAATGCCACTCCTGACTTCGAAAAATGCCACTAGAAATGGCATGAAATGGCATTTTTCAAAGTTTGGAAATTGCAGTGGCATTTCTTGGATACACCAGATTTGGAGTGGAATTTATCAAATTAACCCAAAACAAAAATAACTGGGCGAGCTGTTGGGTCCCTGGTGTCAGCCGCTCGTTGTGCAATTCTCTCGTTTATTGACTACGTTGACAATGGCATGGGACCTAGATGTCAGAAATCCATTAGGAGGAGCCATTTTATTGGCTTGAAATAAGGAGGCACTTGCTTGCGTACTGCCATGACCTTGGTGGGTCCCTGCTGTCATCCTATCCACGTACAGTACCAGTTAGTCGTGCTTCAAAACTGATCGGCATGCCATTAAAAAAATAAAGGTCGATAACTAATGCGGCGCCTCGGGCCAACGCGGCCAGGTCGCATTTTGCACGAGAAATTACACACCATGTTTCATTGACATGTGGTCCTGTTCCAACATATCAGTGAGACGGCGGCGAGTAGTAGGAGTATTTCCGAACGGACGTGTAGGCTGGGGCGCCTCTTCGTGAACCGTGGCAAACTCGCAACCGTCCACTGACTCTTCGCCTTTCCCTCTCGATTTGGAACTGCTGTCGCACGCTCTTCCTCTCCCTCCTCCATTTTCCTTCAGCCCTTCACCCTTTCTTCTGTCATTGTTCGATGGTCTTCTCCATGGAGGGAACAGGCCGGAAACGACCCCGTTATTCTTGCCCCGATCTAAAAGATGACGTGGTGGAGGAACTCATTGATCGGTGCGACGTCATCACCCTGGCTAGCATGGAGGGTTCGTTTAAGCCCATTCTCGACTCAACTAATAACATCATTACAAAGAACCCAAGAGTCAAGGAGCGGTTTGATCTCCCCTATCTTCTTCGCTATGACCCTGATGACTGGCACCGGCACGACGGAGGTCTCGCCCTGTGCAAGTTGATGCCGCTTGATAATGATATGTATGATGTTAAGATGCCATCGCTTGAGGGCAAGGCTTGGGCGGGCGCAAATGGAGATTGGGTTGTTTACATTGGGTCCAACTGCGAGTGGGAATTTGTGAATGTGTACACTCGTCACCGGGTTCCACTTGCAAAAATCTCAGCACAATGCCCAGAGGTTGAGCACACCGGTAATGTACGCGCGTTCAAATACGATCATGGTGACTGTCTTCTACGGAAGATAGCAATTTGTCGAGTTCCCAACTGCTCTTGGAATTACAACAACTATGAAGTTGTTTCTATCTTCGACAAGCTTGTTGCCATCCTTAGTGGTTTGACTCAATGGACATTGCTCAAAAATTAGTTTCTGTGCATGAATGAGTACTGTGATGCAATTCAATATGAGGGCCTTGTGTTTGCTGCCACCACTCGTGGCACTCTTTTTGCATGCTACCCTCGTAGTTTCGGTACGTTTTTCTTCCATCGTAATTATAATTGTTACATCCACATGCATCAGGTTAGCAAGTTTCCCTTTACTAATTAACCTTCTTCTTGTGTTTGCATGGTCCTGTGAACATCCCACCACCTATACTTGAAAAATTTTATAACCAAGGGGGAGATGCCGATGGTGATGATCATGAGCAGCGCCCATATACTCTATGGCGCCTGGCAACTAATTCCGATGGATCACCTATTCTTGTGTGTATATAGCCCAATGATGATGTTACTGCTAAGGAAGCAGGTGTCTCCCATGGTCGCACTCTCCGGACCTATTCCAACACCCGTTGCATGGTATTCGGGATGGATACTAGTGTGCTAGCGCCAACTCCTTCTCCCTGGCACAGAACTGATAGTATTGGAGAAAAATCGCTCTTCCTTGGATAAAACTATCCGATGATGGTGAAAGGCGATCCAACTGCTATTGACACATTTATGAGAAGCAACTGTGTCTATACCTCGGACATTTGGGTGGCTCCCTACCCTGGTACTGATATAGTAGGCCGCTTCAGCCTGGATGATCAGTCCTGCGTTGGTCTCCAGATCGACAACGAATGGCCCATCCCAGAATATCACTTGTGGTTCAAAGCAAGCGTTTCCAACGCCGCGGAATGGTTGAGTTGAAGTTCATTGCATGGCTTATTATTTGTTGTGTGGTGAAAACTTTAGTATTTATAATGTATCCTCGTTGTCGATGTGGGTTGATGACCTGTTGTATGTAATAAAATGATATGCCTGTGATAAACTTACTAAATTTATGAATGGCTTTCGAGTCGCTTCTCTGAGTGAGTGGTGCGACAAGGCAAAAAAATATTTTCTGAATACATAATTGTACGTGCATTGCAACAGGTTATTGGATGAGGCCAATCAACAATAGTAGTAAACTATTTGTACTATCTGCACATGCTTCACGCGTCGGGCGGGTGTTTTTACTGTAGCCATATGTTAATGTGTTCGCTGTATGTAACCAGCACCTCGAATCCTTGATACTAGTACTATATAGTAGGAGTAAGTAGTAGGAGTAGTAGGGTGGCATGGGCTAGAACAAGCATTCACGTCCAGGAGTACGGCACACGCCACCACCACGACATCCATCTGACACCATATTATTTCTTGGAGTCCGTGCTAGAGTAATCTCTTCAACCTCGTCGTTTCTCTAACTTTAGCCATCGCGCGACAGGCGAGGTGGGGGTTTGCCGATAGTCGGTTTCCTTAACTGTGGTCCCACTTGTAAGGCCAACTCCAACGCACGACCCCAAACATACCTCCGTTTTGCACGAACTCCAACGATAATTTTGACCACAAAAGCAAGACCAAAGAAAACAAGAACCACAAGAATACATTTTACTACTCTTGTAAGTTGGATTAGTGCCTTCTCGATGCATTCATTGTTGATCTGCGGAGGCTCGATCTTGCGTGCTTCTTTCTTCTTCGAGTGTAAAGAAGTAGACGTTGCTTCCTTGCATCTAGTCTCATGTCTAGCCTCTATTCTAGTAGGAGTATCAACAAGTGCACTAATATCATCCGAGAGCAGAACCGAAGATTTGGTCGGGTTCTTCCTCCTTTTGCCGACACGTGGGACATCCAGCATCTAGGTCGTGTCATGAAAGAAAATAGAGTGGTAGTTGAAGCCACGAGATGTGCATCTTGGGTTAAACTGTAAATAGAATCTTACTACTCTTGAGTAACTCCAAAAGCAGCCACCGAAGATCTTTATTGGATTTGTTTTTCATCACCAGCACGTCGAGGTGAAAGATGTGCAGGTTCAGTGGGTCCTCTTGCGTTTTCTCTGACATGCGGGGCCGCATGTGAGCAAATAGACGATGGGCTCCGAGCTTCCGCTGGCTGGCTGAGAAGAGAGATAGAGGAGGGCTGAGCAAGGACTGCAGGAAATTTGTTCTACGTACCTCGATATAGGATCGGTATAGTGGGGTGGCATGGGCCATAACTAGCATTCACGTCGAGCAGTACGGCACACGCCACCCACACGAATCCCATCTGACACCAATTTTCTTGGAGTCCGTGCTACAACCATCTCTTCTCCCTCCTGTTTTCTCAGCCATCGCGCGGTGGGCGGGGTGGGGGTTTGCCGATAGTCGGTTTGCTCAACTGCGGTCCCACTTGTAAGTGAAAATGCAACACCACACGCATTCCCGCTTGAGCGGTGTGCCGGACCAACCGTGTGGGGGTGCGACGCGAACACGGCAGGATTTTCCTTTTGAACTCGTAACTTGTAAAATTTGGTTCTGCTCCATGCGCGACCGATAGATAGAAAATAACGATTTTGCCTAGAGTAATGAGAAGTTTGGTTCTGGGGCCGTTCATGCGTGGAGTACGTACGAAAATTACGAAGTTGATGCGAAAGGTAAGATAATTACTGTAGTATCATATACTACTATATGGATTTGACGGAAAGATAAAAATACATATGGATCCATCAACGTTCAACGACATCCTCACGCCCTAGTGCGTCGGGTCACCAACCGACGTGTGAGGAGCAGCGGCGTTGGCGGCGAGCTCAACGTGCTTCTGAACAGTGTCGTCCAAGGTTGCCCTGTGCTCCAAGAAGGCCAGCATCCTATCGTCCTCCTCTTGCATGTAGTAGTCCTTGTGGACGATTTGCGCGTAGACGTGGGTGATTATGTCGATGGTGTCTTGCTGCGCCAGGCGCTGCGTGGCGAGCGCGACCTCGAGGTGGACATTCTCCGGCGCGACGGCGGGTAGTCACAGGGCCACCAGTACGTCGAAGAGGTTGTTACCATAGTGGCCGTTGAGGATGGCGAGCATCGCAGAGCCTGGGCATGTCGGCTGGAGGCTTATGTCAAAGTCGTCTGCAAGCTTCTTGACGACGGTGAACTTGTCGAGGAAATCGACAAGGACCTCGTCGAACAAGGAGACGAAGCTGTCATCCAAGCGGCCCCTCGCCCTGGCGGCCTCAAGCAATACTACCTGGAGACGTTCCTCGGTGCCGGGCCGCAGGCCGGCGTCATGGACCATCTGGCATAGCCGGCTGATGCTCGCGCTCATCGCCTCCATGGGTCTAGCGTAGCTTCTTGTCAACTGATCTTGCGATTTGAGTGATCACTCAGCCCTAGGTTAGCGTGCGTAGGTGCGTAGGATTTTGTACTACTCCTCGGCCCTCTACTGCACCTGCCTTTGGCTGTATGATAGGTGGGCTAGCCACCCCCTGGGGCCGGGTGTCATTCACCCAAAGGCAGTTCCTCACAGTGAATATCCGTTGGTCAAATTATTACGTGTTGCTCCTCACAGTGAAGTGACAAGACCCTGCGCTGGAGATGACACCTGAGTATAGGCGCCGTGTTTGGCATACCATAGTCAGCCTCACATTCTGTAGTCACTATCGTCATGGCTGTAGAGCTAGCCTGCTTACAACTAGCCCTGTTCGACATAATTTCTCGTGCGTAGATGCCCGTGCATTGCACGGAACAGCAAGATTGGGGGTGGACAGCTCCGGCAGCGGCCATCGCGCCAGATTTTTCCATGGCCTACTCCTAGATGTGGTGGGGAGGAGATGAGGCTGATTGTGAGAGACAAGGAGTTGTTTGTAAATAGGGAACAAGTGCGGGCATCTTTTTGCAAAAATGGAGAAGCTGGGTTTGTATCCATCAGATCTAGATCCGACGGCTATTGGTGAAAGATGGGAGGCACAACATCATCACCAACTCATGACGTGTTTGATTCTCAGGATTTTGAAAATGAAGGAATAGGACACGGCAATATTACAAGTTTCAAACTGATATTACAAATGTTAGGAGTAATGCTGCACCTACGAAGAGGGAATTACTAGGAAGTTTACGTAAGAACTGTCATTACTTTAGGTGGATGCAGCATTATCATACAAACTAAAATCCACCGCCCTGACAAGTCACTAATGGGCAAATAAGTTTTCGAGTCTCTGGCCACTTGATGTGTCAAAAACAAATACAGCTTCTACAGAGAAATGAGCTCCACCGTGTACTCGCGTGGGTGTAGCTGGGCACAAAGCATGAGTACGTGCACGGTGCACCTATTCTCTTCTTGTATACGTACACGACCTACGTGGGGTTGTGTGAGAGATACAAACCTAGAGAGATATAGTGTGTGTGTTCTTGAGAGTTTTTTTTGTGTGGGGGGGGGGGTCAATCAAAAAATTTAACATATGCAATGTGTGTGAAATAGAGTCCTGGATATAACATATATATAGAGGGGGCGATCCACGAGAAGAGAGTGGAGGTATCATCGGCTTGAGGTGTCCATAGAATCGAAGAGAGGGATGATGTGTGTGCGTGTGCGCGCGCGATCAATAAAGAGTGCCATCGAATTTGTGTGTGCCCATGTCAAAGATATAGAGTGGCTGGCCTACTGGAACGTGAGATGGGACATGTGCAGTTTGTCTCTGTGGCATGGATACCTACCTGCAGCGCTCGACTATCGATGTGTGGTGGGGGAAGAGGGAGGCCCAATTAACTATAGAGGTGCAATGGCTGGTATATGTGTGGAGGAGGAGAGAGGCCTACCTCATGTATTAAGGAGATCGATCTGCCTCATGTATTAAGGGAGATCAATCGGCATCCATGCATATGTGCAGGAGATGAATAAGGTTGGGAGAGAGACAGAGATAGCGTGTTGGAGGGGGTGGTAGTGGAGTTGCTTCTAACAAATGGTGGTGTAGGCTTGCTAGACAAACAGAGGGCATGCCCGCAATATCAATAAGAGAGGAGATGGCTGCTTGTTGTCTGTGCACGTGCGTGTGAGAGACGGGTCAGGAGGCATGCACGAATGATGAGGGGGGACGATGTGGCTATGGTAAGCAGACGTAACTACATAGGCAGATCAATCGCCCTTTGTAAGAGAAAGGAGAGACATAACTTGTGAGGTACGTCGATCGATGGGGGGGTAGTTAAAGTCGATCTAGGTATATGTTTGGAGATCGATCGGTATACATGCATGTGTGTGTTAGAAGCAAATGAGGCACGAGGACAAGGATAGAGAGAGAGGGATGCATGTAGGAGGTGGTACGAGAGGCATACTATAACGAGGGGGAGGAGTGTGCGAGTACGAGAACGATGAAAAGAGTGGTGGGAGTGAGGCATGGACGGTGACAAGAGAAGAGGGGAAGCTTGTGTTTGTGCTAGGCACACCTAGCTAGAGAGGCATATCATCGATTTGTGCCGTAAAGAAGGAGCTGGGGGGCCTACACACACCGTGGGTGAACAACCTAAAGTGAAAAGACAAATTTGCGCGATGGAGCTAGAGAATGCTGAGGGAGGGTGAGAGGGATGCGGGCATGTGCATGCACAAGAGAAATTTAGTGCTAGCTACAAATATAAGAGGGTTGTGTGGGTGTAAAAGACGAATAGAGATCATATATACTTCATTATAAAAAGTGAATTCGGAAATTTGAAGAATTTATCATAGTGTTTCAAACCGACGGATGTGTGAATATATATAACGGTGATACACATGGTGTGGTTATGAACATGGTATATTACATTTAATATATTTTATCTCTACTCTTATAAAAACGGAGTTGTTGATGATGGTGTGCCTACCATCCTGCATTATACGCCGTCTGATTTATATCTGGCGGATAGAAAGGAAACTATGATGGTTGAAGTTGGCAACAATCATGATTGTAGATTCTTATTGAAATAGAGAAACAAATTCAAATTTAGTTCGAATTGCACTGGTAGTATAGACATTTGGAATGCACTAAAATGTTGGTATGAGTAGGTTACATGCATTATACAGCAAGCAAAAAAATTTAATCGGACATAGCATGGATTCATACTCCCTCCTTCCATCTATATAGGGCGTAATGAGATTTTTAAGACCGCCTTTGACTATCGACAAGATTAATAGTACATGACATGCACAATGTGAAAACTATATCATTGAAAGAACCTTTCACAGATGAATTTAATGGTGTGCTTTGTGTAAGTTGCATGTCATATATCATTGCTCTAATATTTGGTCAAAGTTAGCATCGAAAAATGCATTAGGCCCTATATAGATGGAAGGAGGGAGTAGCTTTGAATAGCATTTGTATAGTAAAACGGGGCAAGACTCTCTCTTTGTGTGGTGTGAATAGTTTTATTTTTTTGTTTTCTTTTTGGTTGAGGGAAGTGCGAATTGATTTAGTACGTACAAGTACAATATTACTACATGTTAGGCTTGTCCCTAAAATTCAACCCGCATCTTGTAATATCCCGAAAATTCAGATATCGTGCTCCCAAAACTGGCGCCTTCACAACCCGCGCCTTGCTATCCCGAAATTACAACGTGCGCGAAAACTCCCTCGAGCTGCCAAATCCTGACACGCGAAATCCCCCTTCTAACCCTGAGCTGAAAGGGCCGCTAGTTCAAATCGATGGGGGTTACTTTTGTAACACACCCTACATTTTGGACAAGCGCGTTCCTAAGTCATGCTTCACCCCCTCCCATCGCCCCCTTTTCACCATTCGAAATCCCAGGCCGCCATAACCTCTCCGCTCCAGCCACGAAACCCCACCCTCCTCCATCCGCCACGTCACCGCTGCCCAGCTGGAGCCTCTTCCCTGACGATGTCGTCCACCGCAACAGCTCAACATCCCTCGTCCACCTCCCCGGATGAGGATCCGTCGTCCATCTCGCCGTCCCGCCGGTTCAGCCGCCCCGTCCTCCACCTCCAAGGAGCTGCTCCAACAATCGCCTCCTATCGCGGCTGCTCCATCCCCACAGTGCCGCCTTAACCTGCTCAACCAGAACCGCAGCATCCTCACTGACTCCTCGGACGAAGCCGAGGCCTACTCGATGCCACCAAAGAGGTTGTACACTCATCGCATCGCACTTTCTCCTTAACTCGACCTCCCGGCGCCGACGGTGCTCCACCCCGCACCCCCATGGAGCGGCTACCTTGAAGCCGGCGCCGCGGGCAACATCTCCACGGCGGCTCTTCCCCAGTGCGAGGCCCCTTCGGCGGCGGTATCCATACCAGCCGGATCTGCTGCTGCTGCTCCGGCTCTCGCTCGATCGCTCGCTCGCCCAGCTGCTGCTGCTGCTCTCCCCCTCGCTCATGCTGCTGCTCTGCTCCGATTAAGCCAAACTTCAGTCGACTGAATCGACTTTTGGGTCAGTCAATTTTCAGGGGTTGGGGGGCTCGCTGGATTTAAGGAAGAACCACCGGCAGTGGGGACGGGGGCTCGCCGGAGAGGTACCCCACTGTCAGGACCCCGATTCCAAGTCACATCGATCTAGCCGGTAACACCTCATATCACATTGCGGCCTCACGCACGGTATCCCACGGGTGTCGCCTTACCATGGCTCGGGACCGTTTGCGCCTTTTGGTTCACGTATATGATTGTGTCGCTAGCATCCATATGACAGAGAACCCGGGCCGACATGGCTAGTCGTGAACCCAAAGCGGCACAGACCTATGGAGACAGGCATATGTGAATCACATCGAGCATGTCGGTTATCAGCGAGTGAATCCGGGCTGTAGCACTGGGCTAACAGGACTCCGGGGAACCCGGGCTGTAGCAGGGCTAGGCAGGACTCCGGATGTCACCGCGTGATATTTCCCCGAAGGGACAGACATAGGAATGAAGTGAAACACATGCCGGCCAGTCAAGTGCCCTGAGCAGTAGTGCTGGGCTAGCAGGACTCCGGTGAACCGGGCTGTAGCGGACTACTATGGCTCGAGGAACACTAGACTACATTTCCCCATAAGAAAGGCTGCCAAGGATAAACAACTAGATTGTCGGATCCCACTCATACCAAGCATTTCAATCATACACACAATATGCCCGATATGAGTACATACAACATGGCATCACAACAAAACTCTACAACTCAAGTACTTTATTTAAAGGCTCCAGAGAGCCATACACAACATGTTCATACAGATAGGGGTCACATGACCCGACACTCAAGTCATACAATCATACAAGCACAAGCGGAAGTAAATAGTCTGAGTACAGACACTAGAAAGCAAGAAGGCTTCTCGAAGCCTGTCTATCTACATAGGGCCCTCCATGGCCAGGATCACCACCTGGGTGGCTAGTCACTCGTTGACGTCAAGGTCTACGTAGAACCCATCGGAGGGGGCGGTGTTGTCGTCTGAAAATAGTAATTAAGCAAACATGAGTACAAAGGTACTCATTATGTCTTACAACAGAACCTACTATACATGCTCATTCTCAAGAAGGTGGTGGGGTTATTGCAGCACGCCAGCTTTGACTCTTGGCTAAGCTATCCTACGGAACTCCACTAGTAAAATAGTTTTCGCACACGAGTCCACTACTCACCAACACAGTACTCCACCGGGGATCCTCTCTCATCATCCTACGAAAGGGCCATCCTCGGTACTCACACTTATCTTGAGTCTTTTAGTAGTAACCATTAACTTGTCTATGAACTGTATAGGCAACCAAGTAGTCCTTTACCGCGGACGCGGCTATTCGAATAGTTTTATACCCTGCAAGGGTGTACTTCTTCATACACGCTTTTACCACTTACCGCCGTTTACACGACATGTACTCGGCAACCTTCAAGCGGAGGCCCAACGAGGGTGTCGGCCATGGCCTACCTAAACACTCAAGTCTCTAGTCCAGGTTCATCGCCTATCTAGGTTCCATCCGCAGGGAGTCCAGCCAAGGTTTCCACATAGGCCCCGAACGATGTGAACAGGGTTCCCGAGACACCAAACGGGTGACTCGATACACCGTGCCACGGTGTACCTACCGTAACATAGCCCACCCCTAGGGTCAGCGCTATGCACGGCCACCAACACATAACCTACAAACACCAGAAACTATTTGCAACTCCTGGACAGAGTACTAGGGTGATTAAGAAGCCGAGAGGGTCCATTGGTTTCGGGCCCAACGTATGGTAGTAACTGCATCTTAAATCACACATACAGATCTCAGTTCTTATGGATGGCCTCAATGAAACAACCCACCATGTACTCCTACATGGCCTCTCATCGATACGTTTACCAAAACATGTTCATCACATCCCTCTCATTACTGATATAACCATTTCACTCTATCCCATTACCCAGATGGACCAGACCTGACACAACTCTAAGCATAGCAGGCATAGCAAGGTAGGAAACACATACATGGCTCAATCAACTCCTACACGTGCTAGTGGGTTTCATCTAGTTAATGTGGCAATGACAGGTCATGCAGAGGAAAAGGGTTCAACTACCGTAGCACACAGCAGTTTGAATCGCGTTGTCTTAATGCAGTAAACAAGAGCAGAAGCGAGAACATGGGTTGTATCGGAATGATCAATGGTTGCTTGCCTGTTGTAGTGGTAGTAGGGTACTGCCCTTCAGACAGATACTCGGGGTTATCCTCGGAGGCAGAACCTACCACGAAAATCACACCGAACATAATCAACACATGGCAATATGCAACAATATGATGCAAGCTATGACATGGCAAGATGGAAGTGTCTTGGCCTAATGCAAGCTAAAACAGAGGGGGATGAACTCATTTGAATCAAAGATTCAAATATTAGCTCATTAAACCTGGCCTTATTAGTGCAATACCTTATTCTGCTTAAACAGCAAGGTTAACTTGTTTTGTCATGCATGAAACCATTACAGATGGATAGATTGAATTTTTCTGATCATTTTCATATATAAATCTTTGCATTTGGAGCTATGGTTGATTTTCTATGATTTTTAGAAGTTTTGGCTATTTTCCGGAATTTCCTATATAAGAATAATTCCAATAATTGAATTAATGCGTCAACATGACATAAGTGTGACGTCAGCGGTCAACTGGGTCGGCCAGGTCAAACCTGACTGGTGGGCCCTCTCTGTCAGTGTCACAACTAATTAACACAATTATGTTAGTGCTAATTGACTGTCAGTGGGGCCTGGGCCCACATGTCAGTGACTAAACTAAATTAAATTAGTTAAAACTAATCTTAAACTGATTAGCAGACCGGCCTGACCTGTCATAGACTCAGGGGGGTCTACCTAGGCCCACACGGGGGACAAACAGGGTCAACTCGCTGGCGGCTTGACGCCGGCGACGACAGACGCGGCGGAGGGGCTCGGGTTTGCGTCTCCGGCGACCAAATCGATGGCGGAGAGCAGCTACGTGACGCGGGGAGTAAGCTGCGTCGTTTGGTGGAGAAAGTGGAGCTCGGGGAGGCCGAAAACGACGCCGGCGACGACCTTGGCAGTCGCCGGAGTTTGGGCGAGGACGTGCTAGTCGCTAGGGGGCACGGCGAGGGGCGTGCGAGGGTGCTACGGGCTCCTGCGAGTGCGTGGAAGACGAAGGCGTGCTCGGTGGCGTCCCAACATGGTTGTGGCCACGACGGTGACGTGCGGTGGCGGCAGAGAGCTTCGGCTTCGATGGAAGAGGTGGTTAGAGGACGCGGACGAGCGCGGGGAGAGGGGAAAACGGTGGCGGAGCTCACAGCAGTTGCAGGGGAGCGAACGGCGAGCTCGGGGAAGCTTGGGAGGCGGCAAAATATCGAAGACGATCTCCGGTGACCGACGAGGGGAACGGCAGCGGTGACGGTGTTTCAGCGCGTCCGAGGCCTCGTGGCTCATCAAGGAGGTCGAGGGAGATGTTGCAGAGCTCGTGGGCACGATGGGGTGACACGAGGACGACGGTGGCTGCGGCTACGGTGGCAAGACGATGGCGGCTGCATCGGCAGGAAGATGGGGAGAGAGCCAGAGAGGGGGAGAAGCCACGGGGAGAGTGGGAAGAAAGATGGGGAGACGTGGGGGTCGGCGTGGAACTCGTAGACGCCTCCAGGGCGTCGGCGGAAGCAGGAGGTGGCCCGCGTGTGGCCACGGGCGCCGGCCACGCGCTCCTCGTCCTCCTGGCGAGAGGAAGACGACTGGCAAGGCCAGTCGGCTGGGCCGAGCTAGGTGGGCTGGTGGGCTGCGTCTGGTAAGTTTCTCTCTCTCTCCTTTTTTCTGTTTTTCTTATTTATTTATTATTTCTGTAACTTCAGGGCTTTATTAAAAATACCAGGGCATTACCATAAATCATAAAATTAATCATGGCCACTGCTTAGAATATATCCAACAGCAAACATTTTAGTTTATGATTATTTGAGCATTTAAAATATTTTATAGCATTTAAATGCCCAAATGCAAATACCATAAGGATTAATCCAATGACCTTTGATGTCCTAGAAAAATGTGCACCATTTTTGTCAAAGGTTTTAACCCAAAACAAAAAGGGTGGGTTTTTTAGAAGGCCATTTCAGGTTCATTGGAAAAGATTTTAATAAACCCTAGTTGTTCCAGGGGGGTGCTAGGGGTTCTGTCATCCCCATTTCAAAATTTAAAAGGAATTTAAACATGATGCACACTCTAATGCTTGAACTAATTAGGGTGTGACAACTCACCCCCACTCAAAAGAATCTCGTCCCGAGATTTAGGATCCTTCTGAAAGAAGGTGGGGTACTCGAGTCGAAGACGATCCTCCCTTTCCCAAGTGGCTTCTTTCTCGGAATGGTGTGACCATTGAACCTTGAAAAACTTGATATTATGACGTCGAGTACGCTCGGCTTGATCAAGGATACGAACATGATATTCCCGTTATGAGAGTTTATCTTGTAGATCAAGCGTTTTGTGGTCCACTCCACGGATAGGATCCGTGAAGCAACGCCTGAGTTGAGAAACGTGGAAGACATCGTGAACTCTGGAAAGATGCGAAGGTAGTTCCAATTGGTAGGCAACTTCTCCTCGTTTGGCAAGAATGCGAAAAGGTCCAATGTAACGAGGAGCTAATTTGCCTTTGATACCGAAATGATGGGTACCCTTTAACGGAGTAACTCGAAGGTAGGCCTTCTCGCTGACTTCATAAGTCATAGGCTTATGTTTACAATCATATTGACTCTTTTGACGAGATTGGGCTGTTTTCAATTTCTCACGAATAACGCGAACCTGTTCTTCTGCTTCCTGAATCATATCCGGGCCAAAGAGTTGTCTTTCCCCGGTTTCTGACCAGTTAAGAGGCGTTCGACATTTTCGTCCATAGAGAACTTCGAAAGGAGCCTTGCCTAAGCTAGCTTGATAACTATTGTTGTAAGCAAACTCCGCGAATGGAAGGCATTTCTCCCGACCCATTCCGAACGAGATGATAGAGGCTCGGAGCATATCTTCTAGAATTTGATTGACTCGTTCTACTTGACCACTTGATTGAGGGTGGAAGGCGGTGCTAAAAGAGAGACGAGTTCCCATAGCATTTTGGAAACTTTCCCAAAATCGAGAGGTGAAGAGACTCCCACGGTCTGAGTTAATTTCCAATGGAACACCACGAAGAGACACTATTCGGGAGATGTATAAATCGGCTAGCTGGCTAGCAGTGATACTCTCACGAACAGGTAGAAAGTGGGCTACTTTGGAAACACGGTCGATCACGACGAAGATGGCATTATTCCCTCTCTTGGTATTGGAAAACCCAGTGATGAAATCCATACTGATTTTATCCCATTTCCACACGGGAATAGCCAAAGGTTGAAGGGTGCCAGCAGGCCGTTGATGCTCTGCTTTAACACAACGACAAACGTCGCAATTAGCAATGTATTGAGCGATTTCTCTCTTCATCCTAGTCCACCAAAACCTCTGGCGTAGGTCTTGATACATTTTAGTACAGCCGGGATGAATGGTGAGAGGGGATTCATGAGCTTCCTTAAGGATCAGCTGCCTCAGGTTTCGTGCCTTGGGAACCACTAAGCGATTTCCAAAGTATACGAAACCTTGATCATCAACGAAGAAACAATTCGTGACTCCTTTCTTAATGTTACTCTTAATACGGGTGATTCCCGGATCTACCTTCTGTGCCTTGATGATCTGATCCGTAAGGGTAGGTTTCGCCACCAGGGTGGATAGGAATCCTCGAGGAACAATGTGAAGATTAAGCTTATGAAATTCCTCATGGAGAAGTGGTTGACTTTGTTGTAACATCAGGTTGTTACAATAGGACTAACGACTTAGTGCATCAGCCATGACATTGGCTTTGCCCGGGGTGTAAGTTATTCCTAAGTCGTAATCCGAGATCAACTCGATCCAACATCTTTGCCTGAGATTCAAATCTGGTTGGGTGAAGATATATTTCAAACTTTGGTGATCGGTGAAGATCTCGCAATGATTACCGAGGAGGTAATGTCGCCAAGTTTTGAGTGCATGGACTACAGCTGCAAGCTCTAGATCATGTGTGGGATAATTTTCCTCATGAGGGTGTAATTGCCGTGAAGCATAGGCAATTACCTGACGATCTTGCATGATCATGCAACCTAGTCCTTGTCGCGAGGCGTCGCAATAGATAATAAAGTCCTTGGAGAAATCTGGTGGTACCAGTATGGGAGCAGATGTCAGGCGTCTTTTCAGTTCTTGAAAGCTGAACTCGCACTGTGGAGTCCACTCGAACTTTTTATCTTTCTTGAGGAGTTCAGTTAGAGGTTTAGCAACCTTGGAGAAATTCTCGACGAAGCGGCGGCAATAGCTTGCTAAGCCAAGGAAGCTCCGAACTTGCTTGACCGTCTCAGGTGGAGTCCAATCAAGGACGGCTTGAACTCGCTCGGGATTGACAGCAATACCCTTACCAGAGAATTTGGCATAAAGGTGATGCTCTCGAAGTTTCATCAATACCAACCTTAGATGTTCGGCATGTTCCTCTTCATTCTTGGAGTAGATGAGTATGTCATCGAGGTATACTACGACGGATTTATCCAAGTACTCCATGAAGACCGAGTTCATTAACCGGGAGAAGGTGGCTGGGGCATTGGTTAAACCGAAAGACATAACGGTGTACTCGTATTGGCCATAACGAGTAACAAAGGCCGTTTTAGGAATGTCCTCGTTTCTGATTTTGATTTGGTGGTAGCCCAACCTCAAATCCATCTTGGAAAAGACTGAGGTCCCAGCGAGCTGATCATATAGATCGTTGATCCTGGGAAGCGGATACTTGTTCTTGATGGTGACCAAGTTGACAGGTCAGTAATCTACAACCATTCGATCCGTTCCATCCTTCTTCTTGACGAAGAGGACGGGGCAAGCCCAAGGAGAGGAACTAGGACGGATGAAACCCTTTTTCAAGGACTCATCGAGTTGGTACTTAAGCTCAGCTAGTTCTAAGGGTGCCATCTTGTAGGGTCTTCTAGAAATTGGAACGGTTCCTGGAACAAGGTCTATCATAAACTCGACATCCCTGTCAGGTGGAACACCTGGCAGTTCTTCTGGAAAGACATCCGGAAAGTCTCGAACTACCGGAACATCTTCAAGGTTTGGAAGGGGGTTGGCATTTAGAGAGTAAAGTTGGCGCTTGGCCACTCGAGTTAAGACATAGACTGTCTTGCCCGATGGGTGAGTAAGTTGAACGGTTCTAGTGGAACAATCAATCTTAGCATAATGAGCTGACATCCAGTCCATACCCAAAATGATGTTTATGTCCGAGGACTTGAGAGCTATTAAGGATGCAAGGAAGACAAGTCTATCGACAAGAATTTCGTTCCCATGGCTTACTCTAGAAGTTTGCCATTTGGAACCCGGAGTTTGAATTACCATGGAAGTGGGCATGTCACAGAATGTCATGTTATGCAATCGAGCATAGTTCTCGGATATGAATGAATGAGATGCTCCAGTATCGAAAAGAACAGATGTCGGATGGCAGTTAACAAGGAGCGTACCAAGGACGACGTTAGGATCCTCATGAGCCTCCTCGGCTGAAACATAGTTGACATGGCCACGTGTAGTAGTGATCGGCTTGGCGTAGAATGTCTTTCCCGCGGGCTTACCACGGCCAACGGACTTTCCAGTTTGATTGGTGTTGTTTTTCTAGGGACACTCTCGGCTATAGTGACCCGGCTCTCCACACTTGAAGCATGTCACCACATTGGGGCGTGGAGCAGCATTAGCAGCGGGGCCACCATAGGGCTTGGGCGGTGCAAACTGCTGGTTGGGACGAGGCGCCTCAAAGGATGGCCTCGGGATGAACCTGGGCAGTGCCGTGCTTGGGATCCACACCCGACGCTTCTGAGCTCCAGAGCCGGATGAAGAGCCAAAATCACGTGAGTGCTTGCGTGAAGCGTCATAATTAGTCTGGCCTGTCTAAGCACTGATGGCTTTATTGACCAACTTCTGAAAGGAGGTGCACTCGTGCAGACGAAGATCGCGGCGAAGCTCAGGGCTGAGTCCCTTGCGGAACCTTGCCTGGTTCTTAGTGTCGGTAGATACCTCTTCGGGAGCATAACGTGCCAGATTCCCAAATTCACGACTATATGCATCCACAGTCAGTCTTCCTTGGGTGAAATTGCAGAACTCCTCCCTCTTGCGATCCATGAGACCTTCCGTAATGTGATGCTCACGGAAAGCTTCACTGAATTCAGCCCAAGTAGTAATTTGGCCGACCGGGCGCATAGCTTTGAAGTTTTCCCACCAGAGGCTAGCAGGGCCTTCGAGGTGATAGGCAGCATAAGTAACCTTGTCGGCTTCGGCTACGTTGGCAGAACATAGCTTGTGGGTGATGCTGCGAAGCCAGTCATCCGCGTCGAGGGGCTCGACGGAATGGTTAAACTTTGGTTGGTACAGCTTGATAAAGTCATTGATTGACACCAAGTCATTTTGCTGATGGCGTGCAGTGTTATGCTCAATCCGCTCTAGCAGGCGGTTAGTCTCACGCTTGTTTCTTTCCGCCTCCAGCATTACTTCGGCCAGAGAAGGCGGGTGAGGCAGATTTTCACCCCTAGCTGCACTGGCTTCCCCCTGCTCCGGGGCAGCAGGGTTGCTGCGGGTGTTGACCATCCTAGGGGAAAACAAGACAACAGTTTAGATAAGGATGACTCAAACTTAGCAAGGAAGTGCGGAATGTAATGGATAACACGGAATGCAGAGATGTTCATTCGTATGTCATGGTAATATAAAACTGCCATATATATACCAACGGTCATACACATCATACATAGTTTAGTACAAGGCCAGGCTACAATACAACTATGATGAAAGACGTTACATCTCATCGGAGGCATTCCAAGCTCCTATACATTATTTGTCTACACCTCCGGAACTGATTACACACAAAGTCATATTCCACAAGTCACGCAGGACAGTGGAGATACAACTATTACAATACTAGTGATATTACTACTAACTCAGACAGCTCCGTAGTAGTCCTCATAGAAGTCACCTCCATAGCCTGGAAGTTCAACGTGATCATCTGGGAACAGACGGTCCTGAGGAGCTTGTGGACCAAAGGGGCTAGGATGAGGTCTTGGACCAACAAACAGTGGCCTGCGGGGACCACAGGGTGGGGTGATGCCTCCCACATCACGCCAATCCACCATGTCTGGTAGAGCAGCTCACAGGATATAGATCCCTTGTATCCATACATCCAGCTTGCACCGCAGGTGCAAACCGAGTCAATGTGGCCCAATGATCAGCACGGGTATTGAAAAGCTCCAGCCTCAAGGCCCGATTCTCTAGGTCCTTATCCTCGAGCATCTCGACAGTGGTACGAGTTAATGAGTCCTCCTGAGTGGAGTCAGCGTAGATAGCCTGAAGATACCCTTGCGCTCCCGGAAGTGAAGCTGGCATGTAACGGAAGTCGGTGTTCCGAACCAGGCCAGTCCGGACTCGCATGATGGTCATCATGGAATAGGCAGCATCCTGCACAGCCATCTCAACAGTAACCCCGAGTCCATAGGAACAGTGAAGGGGCTCGGTAGATCCAGGATAAGAAGGAAATATCCTGACGGTGCAGAAATATTGGCTTTGATTAAAATCTCGGAATTGCTCCTCGACGGTGTATTCGGGATACCAACGGTAACCCGTCTCGATCATTATCCGGACTAACATAGCAGTATGACCGGGCACGTCGAGGCATCGGGTCAGGCGAACCACTTGGTTTTGAACACGGTTGGCCATCTGAAAGCACAACCACAATGCAAAGAGATTAGAATTTCTAGGAAAAATTGGACAGCATAACAGCTGTAAATGCTCAGAAAAAGATTTGAGACATCCACAACAGTTTGCAATACCACTCACAACATCATATCAAGGTTCTGATTCAATTAGCAACATACTAAAATAGTAGAAACTGAACTGGGGCTTGTAACAACAATCCTATAAGCTACTACGGATTAGTAACACGTGAACCTGATAGAAGAAGAGAGCCTAGTCGTTAACCCACGTTGAATGAGAAGAGAATGACTCAGATCAGAGGACATAAGGTAGAGGAGTAAAAGAGCCTTACGTTCCCTTCCACAATCAATTCCTCTACATATAACTAAAGCATTTCTAGACTCGACATCGACCAGTTTGGCTCAACGAACCTACAGGCAGTCCGGCTCTGATACCAACGCTGTCAGGACCCCGATTCCAAGTCACATCGATCTAGCTAGTAACACCTCATATCACATTGCGGCCTCACGCATGGTATCCCACGGGTGTCGCCTTACCATGGCCCGGGACCGTTTGCGCCTTTTGGCTCACGTATATGATTGTGTCGCTAGCATCCATATGACAGAGAACCCGGGCCGACATGGCTAGTCGTGAACCCAAAGGGGCACAGACCTATGGAGACAGGCATACGTGAATCACATCGAGCATGTCGGTCATCAGCGAGTGAATTCGGGCTGTAGCACTGGGCTAACAGGACTCCGGGGAACCCGGGCTGTAGCAGGGCTAGGCAGGACTCCGGATCTCACCGCTTGACATTTCCCCGAAGGGACAGACATAGGAACAAAGTGAAACACATGCCGGACAGTCAAGTGCCCTGAGCAGTAGTGCTGGGCTAGCAGGACTCCGGTGAACCGGGCTGTAGCAGACTACTATGGCTCGAGGAGCACTAGACTACATTTCCCCATAAGAAAGGCTGCCAAGGATAAACAACTAGATTGTCGGATCCCACTCATACCAAGCATTTCATACACACAATATGCCCGATATGAGTACATACAACATGGCATCACAACAAAACTCTACAACTCAAGTACTTTATTTAAAGGCTCCAGAGAGCCATACACAACATGTTCATACAGATAGGGGTCACATGACCCGACACTCAAGTCATACAATCATACAAGCACAAGCGGAAGTAAATAGTTTGTGTACACACACTAGAAAGCAAGAAGGCTTCTCGAAGCATGTCTATCTACATAGGGCCCTCCATGGCCAGGATCACCACCTGGGTGGCTAGTCACTCATCGACGTCAAGGTCTACGTAGAACCCATCGGAGGGGGCGGTGTTGTCGTCTGAAAACAGTAATTAAGAAAACATTAGTACAAAGGTACTCAGCAAGTCTTACAACAGAACCTACTATACATGCTCATTCTCAAGAAGGTGGTGGGGTTATTGCAGCACGCCAGCTTTGACTCTTGGCTAAGCTATCCTACGGAAATCCACTAGTAAAATAGTTTTCGCACACGAGTCCACTACTCACCAACACAATACTCCACCGGGGATCCTCTCTCGTCATCCTACGAGAGGGCCATCCTCGGTACTCACACTTATCTTGAGTCTTTTAATAGTAACCATTAACTTGTCTATGAACTTTATAGGCAACCAAGTAGTCCTTTACCGCGGATGCGGCTATTCGAATAGTTTTATACCCTGCAGGGGTGTACTTCTTCATACACGCTTTCACCACTTACTGTCGTTTACAAGACATGTACTCGGCAACCTTCAAGCGGAGGCCCAACGAGGGTGTCGGCCATGGCCTACCTAAACACTCAAGTCTCTAGTCCAGGTTCATCGCCTATCCAGGTTCCATCTGCAGGGAGTCCGGCCGAGGTTTCCACATACGACCCCGAACGATCTGAACAGGGTTCCCGAGACACCAAACGGGTGACTCGATACACCGTGCCACGGTGTATCTACCGCAACATAGCCCACCCCTAGGGTCAGCGCTACGCACGGCCGCCAACACATAACCTACAAACACCAGAAACTATTTGCAACTCCAGGACAGAGTACTAGGGTGATTAAGAAGCCGAGAGGGTCCATTGGTTTCGGGCCCAACGTATGGTAGTAACTACATCTTAAATCACACATACAGATCTCAGTTCTTATGGACGGCCTCAATGAAACAACCCACCATGTACTCCTACATGGCCTCTCATCGATACCTTTACCAAAACATGTTCATCACATCCCTCTCATTAACAATATAACCATTTCACTCTAGCCCATCACCCAGATGGACCAGACCTGACACAACTCTAAGCATAGCAGGCATAGCAAGGTAGGAAACACATGCATGGCTCAATCAACTCCTACACATGCTAGTGGGTTTCATCTAGTTACTGTGGCAATGACAGGTCATGCAGAGGAAAAGGGTTCAACTACCGTAGCACACAGCAGTTTGAATCGCGTTGTATTAATGCAGTAAACAAGAGCAGAAGCGAGAACATGGGTTGTATCGGAATGATCAATGGTTGCTTTCCTGTTGTAGTGGTAGTAGGGTACTGCCCTTCAGACGGATACTCAGGGTTATCCTCAGAGGCAGAACCTACCACGAAAAGCACACCGAACATAATCAACACATGGCAATATGCAACAATATGATGCATGCTATGACATGGCAAGATGGAAGTGTCCTGGCCTAATGCAAGCTAAAACAGAAGGGAATGAACTCATTTGAATCAAAGATTCGAATATTAGCTCATTAAACATGGCCTTATTAGTGCATTACCTTATTCTGCTTAAACAGCAAGGTTAACTTGTTTTGTCAAGCATGAAACCATTACAGATGGATAGATTGAATTTTTCTGATCATTTTTCATATATAAATCTTTGCATTTGGAGCTATGGTTGATTTTCTATCATTTTTAGAAGTTTTGGCTATTTTCTGGAATTTCCTATATAAGAATAATTCCAGTGATTGAATTAATGTGTCAGCATGACATAAGTGTGACGTCAGCGGTCAACTGGGTCGGCCAGGTCAAACCTTACTGGTGGGCCCTCTCTGTCAGTGTCACAACTAATTAACAGAATTATGTTAGTGCTAATTGACTGTTAATGGGGCCTGGGCCCACATGTCAGTGACTAAACTAAATTAAATTAGTTAAAACTAATCTTAATCTGATTAGCAGACCGGCCCCACCTGTCATAGACTCAGGGGGGTCTACCTGGGCTCACACGGGGGGTCAAACAGGGTCAACTCGCCGGCGGCTTGACGCCGGCGACGACAGACGCGGCGGAGGGGCTCGGGTTTGCGTCTCCGGCGACCAAATCGACGGCGAAGAGCAGCTCATGACGCGGGGAGTGAGCCGCGAGAAAGTGGAGCTCGGGGAGGCCAGAAACGACGCCGGCGACGACCTTGGCGGTCGCCGGAGTTCGGGCGAGGACGAGCTAGTCGCTAGGGGGCACGGCGAGGGGTGTGCGAGGGTGCTGCGGGCTCCTGCGAGTGCGTGGAAGACGAAGGCGTGCTCGGTGGCGTCCTAACATGGTTGTGGCCATGACGGCGACGTGCGGTGGCGGCGGCGAGCTTCGGCTTTGATGGCAGAGGTGGTTAGAGGATGCGGACAAGCGCGGGGAGAGGGGGAAACGGTGGCGGAGCTCACAGCTGTTGCAGGGGAGCGAACGGCAAGCTCGGGGAAGCTTGGGAGGCGGCAAATTGTCGAAGACGATCTCCGGTGACCGACGAGGGGAACGACAGCGGTGGCGGCGTTGCAGCGCGTCCGAGGCCTCGTGGCTCGTCGAGGAGGTCTAGGAAGATGTTGCGGAGCTCGTGGGCACGGTGGGGTGACACGAGGACGACGATGGCTGCGGCTACAGCGGCAAGACGACGGCGGCTGCATCGGCAGGAAGATGGGGAGAGAGCCAGAGAGGGGGAGAAGCCACGGGGAGAGTGGGAAGAAAGAGGGGGAGACGTGGGGGTCGGCGTGGCACTCGTAGGCGCCTCCAGGGCGTCAGCGGAAGCAGGAGGTGGCCGGCGTGTGGCCGCGGGCACTGGCCACGCGCTCCTCATCCTCCTGGCGAGAGGAGGAGGACGACTGGCAAGGCCAGTCGGCTGGGCCGAGCCAGGTGGGCTGGTGGGCTGCGCCTGGTAAGTTTCTCTCTCCTTTTTTCTGTTTTTCTTATTTATTTATTATTTCTATAACTTCAGGGCTTTATTAAAAATACCAGGGCATTACCATAAATCATAAAATTAATCATGGCCACTGCTTAGAATATATCCAACAGCAAACATTTTAGTTTATGATTATTTGAGCATTTAAAATATTTTATAGCATTTAAATGCCCAAATGCAAATACCATAAGGATTAATCCAATGACCTCTGATGTCCTAGAAAAATGTGCACCATTTTTGTCAAAGGTTTTAACCCAAAACAAAAAGGGTGGGCTTTTTAGAAGGGCATTTCAAGTTCATTGGAAAAGTTTTTAATAAACCCTAGTTGTTCTAGGGGGGTGCTGGGGGTTCTGTCATCCCCATTTCAAAATTTAAAAGGAATTTAAACATGATGCACACTCTAATGCTTGAACTAACTAGGGTGTGACACCCACTATCTATCTTAGGGTTCAGGGTGGGGGCGGAGGCCAAGAGGGCTGGCCGGGGCAGCGGTGGCGAGTTGTTTCGGGGCGGCGAGGCGGCGCTGGGGCCGGCGGTTTGTCCGGTGGTGGCTGGCGGCTCAGGGGAGTGCAGGTTGAAGATGAACTGCAAGCCCTCCCTAAACTACATGTCAAGTGCCTCTCTGCTACCATTGCGTTCAGTTTCGACAGTAGCATTCAGATTCCACAGTAAATTTCAGTTTCGACAGTTAAGTTCAGAGTCAACAACTTTTACCTCATCTGTTGTAGTCAGGTGGTTTTTGGTGATGTTAATTTTACATCCATTTTACATCATCTATTCGAGATGCTATTAGAATCCCAATTGAGATTGACGATGTCTGTCTTGTGCTGCTTCAGCCTTGACGTCTTACGGCTCACCGGAGCTGCTCCAACGACAGAATGATCTATCACAACAGAGCAGTGCCCTGGACGCCGTCTACAGATTCCTCAGATCTTCCTCCACACCTTCGACAGCCACCTCTGCCTCAACTGCTTCAGCGACCAACCCAATGATGCTGAGGTCGACATGGCTACGGCAAAGAGGTTGTACACTTGTTGCATCACTTATTACAATACATTCATGTTGATCCATTAGGACAATTTTGGTTCAACAGAAAAACATCGATCCACTGGTTGTTACCATCACTCTAAATTTCTGCATGCTCTCCTTACATAATCTCACCATATTTTTTTCGTATGCATGTCAGATATTGTACACAGTCATGTTGAACATGTAGAGAAAAAGAGAAGAGTTTTGCGCGGCAATACAATGTCATGCAAACATCGCTCCATGGTGGGTTCAATGGCAAACCCTCCCCACCCCTCTCCAGATTGTAATCCAGAGGAAGATATCTGTTCTGAGGCGGATTCGGACGCCGCTGACCACTCCTATTTACCCCCCAAGGTGTTTGCTCTACCTTGGCATGATGATGTAAGTCATATCATGCATATGTTGCCTTGCAGTGCCTACTTTTGACATCATATATGTCATCTGCTTAGTTTAGACATGTTCAGTAATGCCACCTATTTAGTTTCTGTATCATATATGGGAATTATGCAGTCTCATGTCTTTTAGCCAGCCATAATATATGTAAAATGTGCAATGCCATCCTGTTTAACCAGGCATCATATATTTGAATGATATCTTGCCCATCCTTTTCTTCATTACATTTCCACTTGTCGGCAATGTTTGTACGTTAAAGTACTCTTCCTGTGAATCAGCCATTTGGGTGGGAGATGGAAAAATCTGGAGTGAAAACAAGGCCTTCAGAGCAGACAGTGCTACCTGTCGAAGAAGATCTCTTGTTGGGTCCCGATAGCTCCTCAGAGATGGATTCAAAGATAGATGACCAGTCCTATTCCCCCACTGAGGTGTATGCTCTAACTTGGCACGGTTATACTGCTCATATCATGCATACGGTGTCTTGCATTGCATAGTTTAGACATCATATACACTATTCAACACCATGTTCTTAGTTCAGACATCATATCGAATGCCCTCTTTTTAGCATATAAATCACATATGTGAATTAAATGATGCGATCCTGATTACTTAGATAACATGTAGGTGAATTATGTCATGCGATCCTGTTTAGTTATTCATCATATCTTTGAATTATGTTATGCTATGTTATCCAGTTTAGATAGACATCATATATGTGAAATTATGTCATGCTATCCGTTTTAGTTAAACAATATACATGTCAACTATTTCATGCCCTCTTTTTTCCACACTATCTATTGCATTTGTCTCTCATACAATGTCTGTACATTCAACTATGTTTCCTGTTTATCAGCCATTTGAATTGGAGCGGTTGATGCCAGTATCTAGCGGACTAAAAACACGGTCTTCAAATGAAACAGTGCTACCTCTTGGTGGAGATAGCACCCCGGTTATACATGCACAAGAACCAGCCCTACCACACATAACCCAAACTCTCGCAGATTGTACCCCTACTACGGTGGACAGTGAACCAGCTTCACCCAATCTAACCCCAACCCCAACCGATAGTAACCCAGTTCCTATTGACACAACACCATCTCCACCACAGAGCTCCCAAACAAGAGCAGTTAGTAAGGCAGCTCCAGTTCCCAAAGGGCCAGTACTATCACGGTGAACCCCAACTCCACCAGTTAGTACGCCTATTCCTGTGGTGGAAGCACAACCAGCTAGTCGTAGTTTAGCATCTATCGCATTTGATGTTGTTAAATCGTATGTGCGTATCTTCCCATCTTGGAAATATTATACTGAAGATGAAGGAAAATGCCAGTTGCAGGTGTTTGTCCAGGAGTTATGTGTAAGTAATGTTATTCATGGCAATTACTTTGCTTCGTCCCATACATCCTACCTCCATGATGGTTATAATACATAAAATTTTCCCATTTTTCTCTATAGAGAAGGACCTATTTGGAAACTCAGGATGAGGTAACCTGTGCTAATACCTCTGCTATCTTCAAGAATGCTTGGTGGCAGTATCGGAATTACCTGAAGAAAACATACTTCACCGGCAAAGAAACTCATCAAATTCCCTTACGTTCTCCTGAGACACATTTACTGGACGATGACTGGGAACGCCTTGTTCTGTACTGGTCCCGAACCAAGAACGTGGTAAGGTCTATGAGCTCATTTTCTTTTTTAACTATTATTTTCTTGCGTCTTACTGTACTCTGTTCATGTAGAACAAGTGCCTAAACCTGAAGAACAATTGTTCTAATATAAGATTCCATTGCTACCATAGGACATAGATATATGTTTGTTTGATGCTTTTATTATGTACTAGTACTTGGCAATAGAAGACTTGGTAGTTTAATCATGTCCACCTTACTAATGAACTGGTTCACCGAAATGAGTTCCATATACTAGTACATGTTAAACTTGTTATGTGTCTGCTTGTTTCTTCTTTTAGAATGCTGACAGAATATTGGGGAAGAGTGCCTTATTAAGCAACGGTAAATGAAGTAATGCAGATAAGGTTCAGGATAGTGACACATCCTGTCTTGGTTTAGTGTTGGAGTTACTGGCCACTACCGCTTGCACAAGCTATTCAAACTCACTGTCTGAATCAGTTCGGTTTCTTGAGTCTCAACTACAAGCTGAAAGACATCGATCAGCTGTGCTGCAATAAGAAGCGGAAGGACTGCGGAAGTCCCTGGAGCATTCTGATGCATACTTTCTGGTGCAACAACAAGCGTTGGAGGATTTTAGCGCCAAACAGGACAAAGCTAATCAGCTTGCTAAGCTTATTGCCAGCATGGTGCATACCCAGGATAACGTTTCTTGAACTCTTCTGAAGTTGTTTCAGTTATGCTCTTGTTTTGCTGCCGCGTTTATTTGCACTGGTGGCCAATTTTGACGGCCAGTGTATATGGTATGATGCTTTGTTCCCTATATTTGCACTGGTGGCGAACTTTGATGCCCAGTGGATGTAATATGTGTAATAGCCATGATAGCCTAGCGTTAGTTGCTTGCTTATTTATTTCCTTGTTGTCTTGTTTATTTGTTTGCTTGTAGTCATTGCAGCTCTTTTTCTGCGGTTAACTAGTGGCTGCAATAACCTATTTTTTTAAAACTAGGCCACAATAACCATGGGCTAATATTTACTATAGTGACACTGGGCCTCCTACGGGCCGTAGAAATAGTGGGCCTTCTACGGGCCGTAGAAACAAAGGGCCTTCTACGGGCCATATCATCAATGTGCCTTATACGGGCCGTATGATCGATTGGCCAAACATGGGCCAATAACAGGCCGCATTATGGTCGTAAACGGGATAGAGTTGGAATCGTCCGTTCATGGGCCGACCGTAACGGGCCATCGTCAATAGGCCGTATTTGATGACGCTATGAAAACGGCCCAACGTATTAACGGACCACAAATGGGCCAATTGTAACCATGGGCTGAATTTGGCCCACAAGCAGAAAATGACAGTAACGGGCCGTAAGTAAACGAATGCTGGAAATGAGCCCATGAATAAATGGGCTCTCAGAAGGCCGAAAGATAACATGGGTTGGAAACGGCCCAACGGAATAATGGGCCGTTAATGGGTATAAAGTGACACACTGTTCATTACGGGCCAGTTTCACCACAGGCCGTTAATGGATGTAAAGTGATACACTGTTCATTACGGGCTAGTTTCACCACGGGCCGTTAATAGGCCAAGAGTTACATAGGGCCTCTCATATGGGACGAAAGACGTCATGGGCCATACATGGGCCAGAAGTGAAAACGGGCTAGAATCATATTGGATGGCCCAGATGACGCTACTGGGCCTAATTCGGATAGGGCGTAACGAGCCTTGGGTTAGCGGGCTGTAAATGGGCTATATGCGAACAGTCCATTAACAGGCTTTACATGGGAAGGCCCGCCACCTTTTGACTAAGTCAAACGGGCCGGCCTTTTCACAGGAATGGGCCTCTGTTGGGCTGTGCCACGTGTCGACGTAACATAGGCGCCTATCTGACCCATTGACAAGCTGACACGTGTTTCATCCGGCCAATAAGAATTTTACACGTGGAAATTTCCCATTGGTCGGGGCTGTTAACAGGTTATCGGATCCAAAACCCGACCCAATAGCTTAACAGCATTCCGTTACGGTGGATGCCACGTGTCGGTCACCCTTGATAAAAGCACTTCTATGACGCATGATTTATCGTCATGGAAGTGGACACTCCTGTGATGATAATTTGGGTAATGTCATGGAACACTTCTATGACAGCACATGTATGACTATCTTGATTCTGTCATAAATTTGTCATGGATGTACATGCATGACAAAAAACGAGACCTACTATGTCAAACACGTATCATCACGGAAGTGTATTTTTTTTTGTAGTGGCGCGCACGGATTTCACCGTTTGGCTGGTACTGGGGTGGGGGCCGCATTGCTATGAGAGCTCGGAACATGCCAGGCGGTCTTGTTGCCGATTACTCCAGGCGCGCTTGAAGGTGTCCGGGTCTTGAATCGCCGAACTAGTGGAGTGCCTTAAGAGGCTACTTTGTGCTTCTGCTGCGAGGGCCGCAGTGTGCTCCTCCGTACGGAGATAGCGCTCTGTGTTTCCATTAACTGTGATGACCCCCCGAGGTCCTGGCATCTTGAGCTTAAGGTATGCATAATGCGGTACCGCATTGAATCTTGCAAATGTGGTTCGCCCGAGCAGTGCATGATAGCCATTGCGAAACGGGACTATATCGAAGATTAACTCCTCGCTTCGGAAGTTGTGCGGGGATCCGAAGACCACTTCCAGTGTGACTGAGCCTATGCAATGGGCCTCTACACCTGGTATGACGCCTTTGAAGGTCATTTTTGTGGGTTTGATCCTTGAGGGGTCTATACCCATTTTGCGCACTGTGTCCTGATAAAGCAGGTTCAGGCTGCTGCCGCCATCCATAAGGACTCGAGTGAGGTGAAAGCCGTCAATGATTGGGTCTAGGACCAGTGCAGCGAATCCACCATGACGGATACTACTGGGGTGGTCCCGGCGATCGAAGGTGATCGGGCAGGAGGACCATGGGTTGAACTTTGGGGCGACTGGCTCCAACGCATATATGTCCCTTAGCGTACGCTTCCGCTCCCTCTTGGGGATGTGGGTTGTGTATATCATGTTCACCGTCCGCACTTGTGGGGGGAACCTCTTCTGTCCTCTGGTGTTCGGCTGCCGGGGCTCCTCCTCGTCATCGCTATGTGACCCCTTATCTTTGTTTTCGGCATTTAAATTGCCGGCCTGCTTGAACACCCAACAATCCCTGTTGGTGTGATTGGCTGGCTTGTCGGGGGTGCCGTGTATTTGACACAAGTGGTCGAGTATACGGTCCAAACTGGACATGCCCGGAGTGCTTCTTTTAAATGGCTTTTTCCGCTGACCGGGTTTAGAGCCTTTGAATCCGGCATTGACTGTCGTGTCCTCGGTATTGTCGCTGTTAATGCGGCGCTTGTGTTTGTTGCGACGTGACCTGCCATTGCCATCCTTGGTATCCGAAGTACCATGGTTCTTTGATATGTTATTGCTGCGAGCCAGCCAGTTGTCTTCTCCCGCGCAAAAGCGGGTCATGAGTGTCGTGAGGGCTGCCATAGATTTCGGTTTTTCCTGGTCAAGGTGCCGGGCGAGCCACTCGTCACGGATGTTGTGCTTAAAGGCTGTTAGGGCCTCTGCATTCGGACAGTCGACGGTTTGATTCTTCTTTGTTAGGAACCGTGTCCAGAATTGCCTGGCCGATTCCTCTGGCTGCTGAATTATGTGGCCCAAGTCATCGGCGTCTGGTGGTCGCACATAAGTGCCCTGGAAGTTATCGAGGAATGCGGCTTCCAGATCTTCCCAACAGCCAATGGACTCTACTGGCAAGTTGTTGAGCCAATGCTGAGCTGGTCCTTTGAGCTTGAGTGGGAGGTATTTGATGGCGTGTAGATCATCACCGCGGGCCATGTGGATGTGCAGGAGGAAATCCTCGATCCGTACCGCAGGATCTGTTGTGTTGTCGTATGATTCTACAGGTTTGAAACCCCCTGGGATTTGATGATCCATTACTTTGTCTGTGAAGCATAGGGGGTGCGCGACGCCTCTGTACTGGGCTATATCGCGACGCAACTCAAATGAGTCTTGTCTGCTGTGTTCGGCCCGGCCGGATTTACTTTTACTGTATCCGGCGTGACGGTTATCGTCTCGCATAGTGGCGCGCCCTCGTGATCCGTAGATCGATCTTGCATGTTTTGCTTTGTCCTCCAATACGTCTCGCAGGTCTAACATGTTTCCCCGTGCCTTGTCATTTTTATTTGAGTGGCGTCGGAGTGCGGGCTGAGCTTTTGGCTGAAATGCCTCTCTATCATGGCCACGAGGTGGCCGGTCAGCCGCATCATATGCTGGAGATGTAGGTTTGAGTGCTTCCTCCTCTAGTCGGGGTAGCAGCCTACGCTTTGCGTAACTCTTGGAGGGCCGTTCGAGTTTATATTCCTCGGCCGCGAGGACTTCGGTCCATCTGTCAACTAGCAAATCTTGATCAGCTTGAAGCTGCTGTTGTTTTTTCTTAAGGCTATTTGCCGTGGCTATAAGCCGGCGCTTGAAGCGCTCTTGTTCGACGGGATCCTCAGGCACGACGAACTCGTCATCGTCGAGGCTTGCCTCGTCTTCGGAGGGAGGCATGTAATTATCATCCTCCGCCTCTCCATCTGCCACTCTCTCGGGAGGGCTGGCTTCTCCATCCTCCTGCCCTAAATCTTGCTGGAGGGGATTGTTGTCGTCTTCGGCACTGTCCAGAGTGGTATTATCTCCTGTGCCGGTGTCACCTCTTTTGCTTTGGCGAGACTTAGAGCGGCGCCGCTAACATCGGTGCTTGGGTTGCTTCTTGGAGGGGTCATCCTCTGTTGTCTCGTCGCCATTGCCTTCTTTGGGTGTGTCCACCATGTATATATCATCTGATGAGGTGGTTGTCCAGTGCCCCATGGGAAGTGGTTCCTCTTCGTCTCACGCATCATCGTCCATACCGTCGATGTCTTCGGAGTCGAAGTCGATCATGTCAGTTAAGTCATCGACAGTGGCTACTAAGTGGGTGGTGGGTGGGCGGCGAATTTCTTCGTCATCTGCATCCCAATCCTGCCGGACATAGTTCGGCCAGGATTCTCCTGACAAGAAGAGAGAACTTAATGAGTTCAGTATGTTGCCGAAGGGCGAGTGCTGAAAAATATCCGCGGAGGTAAACTCCATGATCGGCGCCCAATCGGATTCGATAGGCGCGGGCGCAGGCGGTTCGAAGTCCGTGGCCGGGGAGGAATCCGGTAATTCGGCGTCACGGCTCTTGTGAAGGGTAAGGTCGATACTTGGCTCGATCGCCGATGAGAGTGCGGCCTCCGTGGCGGGGTCTATCCACCCGCCTATGGAAGGTGCAGCTGGCTCCGAATTGAGGGTCAGAGTGGTTGCCGGCGCGATCTCCTGGACACTGTCCGATGGCAGAGCTAAATCATGCTCATCGTGGTCGTGTGGCGCACTAGGCAGGGGCTCGAATCCGTCAAAGATCAAGGCTCCGCGGATATCGGCCGTATAGTTTAAGCTTCCAAACCTGACATGATGGCCAGGGGTGTAACTCTCGATCTGCTCCAGATGGCCAAGCGAGTTGGCCCGCAGTGCGAAGCCGCCGAATACAAAGATCTGTCCGGGGAGGAAAGTCTCACCCTAGACAGCATCGCTATCGACGATCGAAGGAGCCATCAAGCCCAACAGCGACGGCACAGAGGAACTGTCAATGAAAGCACCAATGTCGGTGTCAAAACCGGCGGATCTCGGGTAGGGGGTCCCGAACTGTGCATCTAAGGCGGATGGTAACAGAAGGCAGGGGACACGATGTTTTACCCAGGTTCGGGCCTTCTTGATGGAGGTAAAACCCTACGTCCTGCTTGATTATTCTTGATAATATGAGTAGTACAAGAGTTGATCTACCACGAGATCGGAGAGGCTAAACCCTAGAAGCTAGCCTATGGTATGATTGTATGTTGTCCTACGGACTAAAACCCTCCGGTTTATATAGACATCGGAGGGGGCTAGGTTTACACAAGGTCGGTTACAAAGGTGGAGATATACATATCCGTATTGCCTAGCTTGCTTTCCACACCAAGTAGAGTCCCATCCAAACACGGGACGAAGTCTTCAATCTTGTATCTTCATAGTCCAACAGTCGGGCCAAAGGATATAGTCCGGCTGTCCGGAGACCCCCTAATCTAGGACTCCCTCAGCATGTGTGCACGATATCAAGCGGCCCCCAAAGAATGTCATCTTAAGGTTGTCAAAAGGATAGTGAGATACTTGATACATACACCAAATTTTGGCATTTCGTATCCTAAGAGTTCTTCTTTTGATCTTGTTGGCTATTCCGACTCGGACTATGCCGGAGACAAGGTTGATAGAAAGTCCACTTCGGGTACTTGTCAATTTCTTGGTAGATCTCTTGTATCTTCGTCCTCCAAGAAACAAAACTCGGTATCCTTATCCATCGCCAAAGCAGAATACATTGCCGCCGGTTCATGTTGCGCTCAATTATTGACCCAAACTCTTAAAGATTATGGGATCAATGTGAAACATGTTCCTTTGCTTTGTAACAATGAAAGTGCTATTAAGATTGCTCACAATCCCGTGCAACATTCTCGAACTAAGCAGATTGAAGTTCTACATCATTTCATTCGAGATCATGTTGCTAAAGGGGACATTGATCTTAAACATGTTCGTACCGATAAGCAATTGGCGGATATATTCACCAAACCGCTTAATGAGAAAGTCTTTTGCCATTTGAGAGGTGAATTGAACATCATTGATGCTTCGAAATTGGAGTAGTAACTCCATTTGGATACATGCAAGACATGAATCTATGACTAATCCTTGATACTTCTTATGATGATATTCATATGTCTTGGATATACTTGCACCCTTGCATGCTATCTAACCCTTGTAGGTACTTGGATGAATCTAAATCTATGAGATTGCAACTCGCTCACATCTTGAACAATCTCTACATCACCAAGGCTCTACACAATGGTGGTTGATGACGAGGAAGCATGAAATCCTTCAACATATCCTTTGACAAATTCTATGTATCAAATTTCATGATTGTCATTTTGGATACACAAGTGCTCTTCCTTGCAAAGCTAACTCATGTAGGTAGATGAACTCAACTCCAAGTGGTGCTCCCAACCATTCTTGCGCTACATCAACCTTGAGCACCCCACACAAGTTCAACTACATTATCAAGATCAACGCCACCACCAAGGTATGTCATTCCATCTTAGAGAAGCTTCACCTCAAGTCATAGGTCAAAGCAACTCAACAAGATGAGAATACATCAAATGCTTAAACGAAAAAATGGTAACCCCATTTTGAGCTTAAACGATGAGTATGACTTATGATCAAGTGTTCTCACTTGACTCCTCAGTCAATATACTCTAAGATAGGTGACTTTGTCACCGCCCAATTCTAAATGAAGTTCTCTAGTGTTTCGTTGAGTTTTTGCATTTGCAAACTTCATCTAGATTTCTTTTCTCTGTGTTGTTCTGCATTCCCTCCATCCAATTCATTGCAAATCTTTCAGTTAATTCCTTGCAAATCTTTGTGAGATCTTACTTAACTAGTGAGCTAAGATGACAAGTGTTCTCTCTATGTTGAACTCGGTCATACCGATCTGTTGCTTTCGGTCACACCGAACCAATTCGGTGCCTCCGAAGACTACGACTCGGTATCACCGATTTCACTGCAGAAAAGACAATTTGCATATGTTCCTATAGTTTTGTTCCAGCTCCACTCGATGATTCTTGTCCTCTACCAGCATCATGATCTATATGTTGCTTTGCTCTGTGGCTCAAGGACCAAACCTATTTTGGCTCACACTCCAGAATATCCCTTCTTGGAAATTGATGTCAAAGGGGGAGAGAGATCGCATCAAAGCTTATTCTCTTCAAAGGGAGAGAGAGAGAGAGAGAGAGAGAGAGAGAGGTAATCACATCAAAGGCCCCAGATGCTTGGTGTTCAAGAGGAGAGAAGTCACATGTCTTTAAGAGGGGAAAGACATGTCTATGTTATGTTTATGATCTGTTTTGCTCTAATTTTGTTTCCCTATGTTCTCCCATTATCCAATAGAAGATTCAGAGGGAGAAACACTGCTAGGGAAGGAAATCTTTGAATTCATTGCATATCTTTACCTTTTGGGGACATGTCTATATCAAATAGAGTACTCAGAACTCACTCTCTACATGTCATCCCAGTCTTGGTACTCTTGTTGTTTCTTTTGGTTGCTCTGTCTTGTAGATGTATCTTTGTTATCTAACCTTGTTTACTCAGGTTCATTCCAAGACCACAAGCTAAGTATATGCATCACACTCATGTGCATGATGATTTCTTGCTGATGTACATATTGTTTGCAAGAAGGACTCATGAGCATGTAGGTACATCTCCTATTTTCACATCTTTTGCTTTGATGCATATAGCCAAGATACATGTAACATATTGCTTACTCTGTCATGCCTATGCATTCACATGCTCTTCTTTTCCATATTTACATGATTGCATACATATAGGGGGAGCCTATGCATGTTACATGTCTTTCCAAAGCTTTACTTGTTATTCTCTATATCTTTATCTAAAGCTTTGATGTATGTTGTCATCAATTACCAAAAAGGGGGAGATTGAAAGCACAAGTGCTCCCTGGGTGATTTTGGTAATTAATATCAACATATCTCTTGTTGGACTAATGCTTTCATCTAGTATGTTTCAGATAAGTTCAACAATGGAATGGCATGGACTAGAGGATGTGGAACCCTTTCGAGATTATAAGGAAAAAGGATTGGCTCAAGGTCGAAGCTTAGGACTCTACTTTTTCTATTTCAGTGATCCAAGATCACATTGAGTCCATAGGAAAGCCAATACTATTAAGAGGGGATGAGGTGTTGCTTAATGGCTTGCTTGCTCAAAGTGCTTAGTGATATGCTCCACAGCCCTCAACTACTTTCTCAAATTCACATATGTCCCAAATCAAAAGTCAAACTCGGCCCTACAGAAATTTCCTATCCGGCGCCACCGAGTTCTCTTGACATAGCCACTGCCAGAAACCCTAATAAATTCGGTCTCACCGATGGGATCTCGGTCTCACCGAGATGGGCTTGCAAACTCTCTATTGCCTATTGCATTAATTTTGGTCGCACCAAAATATGCAATCAGTCTCACCGAGTTTGCTTGGCTAACTCTCTATTTTGCTTATTACCAAAATTGGTCCCACTGAGTTTGTGTAATCGGTCCAAGCGAGATGAGGCTTTACCCTAACCCTAGCACATCGGTCCCACCGAGTTGATCATGTCGGTCCCACCAAAAAGCCTAACGGTCACATTATGAATCAAATCGGTTCGACCGAGTTTTATGATTCGGTCCCATCGAGTTTGGTGATTTGTGTGTAACGGTTAGATTTTGTGTGGAGGCTATATATACCCCTCCACCCACTCTTCATTTGTAGAGAGAGCCATCAGAACATGCCTACACTTTCTACATACATTTTCTGAGAGAGAACCACCTACACTTGTGTTGAGGTCAAGATATTCCATTCCTACCACATAAATCTTGATCTCTAGCCTTTCCCAAGTTGCGTTCCACTCAAATCATCTTTCTACCAAATCCTATCCTATGAGAGAGAGAGCTGAGTGTTGGGGAGACTATCATTTGAAGCACAAGAGCAAGGAGTTCATCATCAACACACCATCTATTACCTTTTGGAGAGTGGTGTCTCCTAGATTGGTTAGGTGTCACTTGGGAGCCTCCGTCAAGATTGTGGAGTTGAACCAAGGAGTTTGTACGGGCAAGGAGATCGCCTACTTCGTGAAGATCTACCCTAGTGAGGCAAGTCCTTCATGGGCGATGGCCATGGTGGAATAGACAAGGTTGCTTCTTCGTGGACCCTTCGTGAGTGGAGCCCTCTGTGGACATGTGCAACCGTTACCCTTCGTGGGTTGAAGTCTCCATCAATGTGGATGTACGATAGCACCACCTATCGGAACCACGCCAAAAATCTACGTGTCTCCAATTCCGTTTGCACACTCAAATCCCATCCCTTTACATTCTTGCAACTTGCATGATTTACTTTCCGTTGCTCATATACTCTTGTCATACTTGCTCGATATGTATTTTGAATGTTTGAACTTGTGCTAAAACTCCACTTCAACTTAAATAATTTAAAAACTGCAACTTTCCTTGCTAAGAGTCTATTCACCCCCCCCCCCTCTAGAAACCTCTTCTAGATCCTACAGGAAGCGAGGTCAAGCAGGAGGAAGACACTAGGTGCGTGGATCCTGGAGGAGTGGAGGCGCCTATGCCGGACGATGTCGGCTGCAGCTTGAGGCAGGATCGGCTGCTCGGAGAGGGCGGTGGCTAATCCTCGCCTCCTCCAACGAGGGTAACTAGGGGAGGGTAAGAAGGAAGGGAACGACCCTAACCTAAAATGCCCAGTTTTGGGTTAAAGGAGGGAACAAGACAAAATTTTGGAGCCAAAATTTCTCTCTATTTAGTTAATCGGCTTGACAACCGATTAATCAACTAGACTAGACAATTGCAATGGACTTGGTTATCACATCCGTGACCTGTGGATTTAGGATTAACTGCCCGATTAACTTGAATATTTTCTAATATTTAGAATAGTGATATGGACTACTAGATAAAAAACCCATCTGTGATGATGTTAATACATCATTGGCTAGAACGAGAAGCTCAAGCATAAAATTTCCAGGCTTTATCCACTGGGTAAACAAAAATATATTCTTCTTATCCAGCTGATTGGTTACACCATCTTGTATAATCTATTATTCCCTTTTCTTGTAGTCGGAGAAGTTTTTTAATTTTAATATATGTAGTTGGAGAAGTTTGGATGAAGATGCCGACTTGCATTTGTAAGGTGGCCTCGGAGAAGTTTGGAGTGTCCACTGAGGGAGAAGTGACTCTAAGGATACCTGGTGGTGGAATGATGATGTCGAGAAGGCGATTAAGGAGAAGAAAGATTGATTCAAAAAACATAAAGAAGTTTAAGCTAGCGAAGAAGGCCGCAAAGCATGATGTTAGTGAAGCAAGGGGTCGGGTGTATGAGGACCTCTACCAGCAGTTAGACACGAAGTTAGGCGAAAGGGACATCTATAAGATAACCAAGATCTGGGAGAGGAGATGAGGGATGTTGGCCAAGTCAAATGCATCAAGGATGGAGCAGACCAACTCCTGGTGAAGGAAGAGGACATTAAGCATACATGGTGAGAGCACTTCAACAAGTTGCTCAATGGGGAGAATGAGAGTTCTACCATAGAACTAGACGACTCCTTTAATAATACCAGCAAGCATTTTGTGCGGCAAATCCAGGAGTTTGAGGTCAAGTTGGCTTTAAAAATGATGAAATGAGGCAAGGCGATGGGCCCTGATTGTATCACCATTAAGGTGTGGAAAGGCCTCAGAGACATAGCGATAGTATGGCTAACCAAGCTTTTCAACCACATTTCTGGGCATACAAGATGCTAGAAGAATGGAGACGAAGTATATTAGTGCCAATCTTCAAGAACAAGGGGGATGTTCAGAGTTGTAGTAATTAATGGAATTAAGCTGATGAGCCATACAATGAAGTTATGGTTTTGAGTCACTGAGCACCGCTTAAGAAGAATGACAAGCGTGACCAAAAACCAGTTTGGTTTCATGCATGGGAGGTCGATCATGGAAGCCATTTTCTTGGTACAACAACTTATGGAGAGAAACATGGACCAAAAGAAGGACCTGCATATGGTGTTCATTGACTTGGAGAAGGCCCATGATAAGATATTGTGGAATGTCATGTGGTGGGCCTTGAAGAAACACAAAGTGCAAGCAAAGTACATTACCCGCATCAAGGACATTTATGATAATGTTGTCACAAGTGTTCGGACAAGTGATGTCAACATTGATGACTTCCCGATTAAGATAGGACTACATCAAGAGTCGGCTTTGAACCCTTATCATTTTTGCTTTCGTGATGGATATAGAAGGCATATATCCCCCGTATATAAAGGAGGGGAGGAGGAGGCTGGCCGGCCCTAGGGGACGTGCCCAAGGGGGGAGTCCTACTCCAAGTAGGAATCGGCTCCCCCCTTTCCTAGTCCAAGTAGGAGAAGAAGGAAAGGGAGAGGGAGAGGGAAAGAGGGGCCACACCCCCTCCCCTAGTCCGATTCGGACTCCCCTTGGGGGGGCGCCACCTCCTCGCTGCTGCCCTCTCTCTCCCCTAAAGCCCACAAAGGCCCATTACTTCCCTGGGGGGGGGGTCCGGTAACCCCTCCGGCACTTCAGTTTTATCCAAAACTATCCACAACACTTCTGGTGTCCGAATAACATGGTCTGATATATCAATCTTTATGTATCGACCATTTCGAGACTCCTTGTCATGTCCATGATCTCATCCGGGACTCCGAACAACCTTTGGTACATCAAATCACATAACTCATAATACAAATCGTCATCGAACGTTAAGCGTGCGGACCCTACGGGTTCAAGAACTATGTAGACTTGACCGAGACACATCTCCGGTCAATAACCAATAGAGGAACCTGGATGCTTGTATTGGTTCCTACATACTCTACGAAGATCTTTATCGGTCAAAGCACATAACAACATACATTGTTCCCTTTGTCATCAGTATGTTACTTGCCCGAGATTCAATCTTCGGTATCCTCATACCTAGTTCAATCTCGTCACTGGCAAGTCTCTTTACTCGTTCCGTAATGCATCATCCCATAACTAACTCCTTAGTCACTTTGCTTGCAAGGCTTATAGTGATGAGCATTACTGAGAGGGCCCAGAGATACCTGTCCGAAACACGGAATGACAAATCCTAATCTCGATCTATGCCAACTCAACAAACACCATTGGAGACACCTGTAAAGCATCTTTATAATCACTCAGTTACGTTGTGACATTTGATAGCACACTAAGTGTTCCTCCGGTATTCGGGAGTTGCATAATCTCATAGTCATAGGAACATGTATAAGTCATGAAGAAAGCAATAGCAATAAACTAAACGATCAGTGCTAAGCTAACGTATGGATCTTGTCCATCACATCATTCTTTAATGCTGTGATCCCGTTCATCAAATGACAACACATGTCAAGGCTAGGAAACTTAACCATCTTTGATTAACAAGCTAGTCAAGTAAAGGCATACTAGGGACACTCTGTTTGTCTATGTATTCACACATGTACTTAGTTTCCGGTTAATACAATTCTAGCATTAATAATAAACATTTATCATGATATAAGGAAATATAAATAACAACTTTATTATTGCCTCTAGAGCATATTTCCTTCAGTGGTGCTAGCTGATGACAGTCGTACGAGGGTTTATAGGACGTTAGAGTTATGGAGACAAACCTTGGAATTGAAAGATTTTAGTCTTAGTAGAACTAAAACCGAGTACATGAGGTGCGGTTTAGGTACTACTAGGCACGAAGAGGAGGAGGTTACCCTTGATGGGCAGTTGGTGCCTTAGAAGGACACTTTCGATATTTGGGGTCAATGCTGCAAAAGGATGGTATTGAGGAAGATGTGAACCACTGAATCAAAGCCGTATGAATGAAGTGGTGCCAAGCTTCTGACATTCTCTATGACAAGAGAGTGCCACAAAAGCTAAAAGGCAAGTTCTATACGATGGCGGTTCGACCTACAATGTTGTATGGTGTTGAGTGTTGGCCGACTAAAAAGCGACATGTTCAAAAGTTAGGTGTGGTGAAGATGCACATGTTGAGATGGATGGGTGGCCACACGAGGAAGGATCGAGTTTGGAATGATGATATACGAGATAGAGTTGGGGTAGCACCAATTGAAGAGAAGCCTGTCCAACATCATCTGAGATGGTTTGGGCATATTCAACGCAGGCTTACAGAAGCTCCAGTGCATATAGAACGGCTAAAGCGTATGGATAACGTCAAGAGAGGTCAGGGTAGACAAAAATTGACATGGGAGGAGTCCTTAAAGAGAGATCTAAAGGATTGGAGTATCACCAAAGAACTAGCCATGGATAGGGGTGCGTGAAATCTTGTTATCCATCTGCCACAAATATGAGTTGGTCGCGAGAGATAACATGCCTGTGGGAGTAACAGTAGACAGTTTGGGTGGTAACAGATCATGAAGAGTAAGAGAAGTACTTTGGATAACACACTATGGGGAGTGACAAACATATGTTGGATTGTAACAGTAACACATTATGGGGAGTGACAGTCATATGTTGGGTTGTAACCGGCCTTGTGGAGTGACATAAATTATATTGTGTGGTAACATACCATGAGGAATAACGAAATGTCTTTAGACAGTAACATACTTTAGGTAGTAACAGTCATACACTGTGTGGAAACAGATCATTAGGAGCAACATAATTACTTTGGACGGTAACATATCATGGGGAGTAACAAATTTACTATGAGAGGTGACAGACCTGTAGGAGTAACAACACACGGTTTGGTTGGTAACAGAAGTACTTTGGACACGATGAGTAACATGGGGAGTGACAAACATATGTTGGGTTGTTACAGGACATGATGAGTAATATAAGCACAGATACTTTGCTACCCAAGGTTTGATTTTTTAGGTGTTGCATGGTATTGGTGATGTTCCATTTCCATATCATTTCTCCACAAGAAAGGATGAGCTCTTTGTGTAGAGCCACGTCAAGATTTCATTAGTGCACCTTGTATATAATCTACAATTATAGTTTATATTTTTATTACATGTTTATTTTTGCTGCTATTAGAGAGGCATCATGCTAATGTACAGTTTACTGGCTTTAGCGCCCTACTGAGTGGCTATTTACCATAACCTGCTAGCCAATGTGTATGTGTGATCCTTGTTATTACCAAGTACGTATAAGATTACTATTTAGTATGGACTAACATATGGTTTCGTTCATGTAAATTTAACTAGGTTTCATGCGGCCATATATTTACAGAAATTCCTATAATTTTATTTTATAAATGGACGGGCGCGCCATCACACGCCATCAATGATCTAGTATATATATTACACAACAGGAAGGGCCACCAATTTAGATAGGCAAGCAAGCAAACAATTGCATTTGTATGAGAGTATGATCATGATACATATTTGATAATGATTTCTTCTAACTTCTGAATATATTTGAATAATTATTTAACAGGAGAACTAATAAACGAAAAATTATGGAATGCTCTCACTAGACTTGAAAAGGGGCAGAGATACTTACCAACGATTTGCTATAGCAACTGCCTTCCCAGCTAATCAGCTGAAAATGACAAAGAAATATAAAGTAGCAATAGCAACATAATTATAGAAAGATGATAGATGATTTGTACTTACTTTAATATTTTCTAGTTGCTTCTGTTTCCTCTAACCACCCTTGGTCGTACACTTCAGCTGAAAGGGACATAAACAAAAAAGAAGTTGCATTAACAGAAGTACATAGTTTCTTACATGTTCGTTTTCATACCTTATTCTTTCTCTTACGCTGAGGAGGTTCAAACAAAAGCTTGCTGACCATGGCATCAATATACAAATTAATTCTATAAGATTTTCCCATGTCCAAATCATTATCCTCAATGCAGTCCATAAGAACAATCTGTAAACCAATGATTCTATAGTTAGTACTTACCAATGTCAAAGAAAAAAGCTATTAGTTGCATCAACTCCTACTGAGCTTCTAGTACATACCAATGGCACAACCACACAACCAGTCATATTAGCCTTTTCTTATCTTGTTTCTTATGAAACTCATAGCAAGCTTTCTTAAAGCGATCAAAGACTACATGTGCCCAGTCAATGTCTTGCAATTGTTCGAACTCATTCACAGCTTCAATGTAGCTGGGGTTATATAAAAAGAGAGTCCTAACAATACAAAATTTTCTAGTACCATCCCAAGGATAAGCTTGACGAGTATATCCTTGTTAGTAACTTTGGGGAGTTCCCTGTCTTGACATTTATCGACCAACAAACGAATGTTTTTCTTGGTGAACACGTTTCTTTTTTGTCGGTTTTCATCTGATTGGCCTCGAAGTTTGCCTCATTGTTGTCCTCGGCCGCCTCATCAGTATTGCCCGCGGTGTCCGCCTGATTGGCCTCGACGTTTGCCTCATCGTTGTCCTTGGCGTCTGCCTCATTATTGCCCTTGGCGCCCGCCTCATCATTATTGTTTCCAGCCTTTCTTTTTGCACCTTCTTTGAACTTTCTAGCTACGTAATTCAGTATTGTGTACATCTTGTCATATTCTTCAGCTATTAGTGGGCTATCAGTGGGCTCTAAGAAGGAGCTCCCAAGTTTAGCATCAGCGAATATGACAAGATGTACACAGCGCTGAACTACGTAGTTAGAAAGTTCAAAGAAGGTGCAAAATGAAAGGCTGGAAACAATAATGGTGAGGCGGGCGCCAAGGGCAATAATGATGAGGCGGGCGCCGCAAACAATGATGAGGAAAACGCCGAGGCCAATCAGGCGAACATCAAGGGCAAAACTGATGAGGCGGCATTCGAGGACAATAATGAGTGAAACGCCGAGGCCAATCATGTGAAAGTCGACAAAAAAATAAAAGTGTTCACCAAGAAAAACATTCGTTTGTTGGTCGATAAATGCCAAGACAGGGAAGTATCCAAACTTACTGACAAGGATATGCTCATCAAGCTTATCCTTGGGGTGGTGCTAGACAAATTTCTACTGCCAGGACTCTCTTTTTATATAACCCCGGCTACACTTGAAGCAGTGAATGAGTTCGAACAATTGCAAGACATTGACTGGGCATACGTAGTCTTCGATCGCTTTAAGAAAGCTTGCTATAGTTTCAGAAGAAACAGTTGCAACTAGTAGCTTTTCTTTGACATTGGTAACTACTAACTGTAGAATCATTGGTTTATAGATTGTTCCTATGGACTGCATTGAGGATAATGATTTGGACATGCGAAAATTTTGTAGAACTAATTTGTATACTAATGCCATGGTCAGCAAGCTTTTGTTTGAACCTCTTGAGCGCAAGAGAAAGAGTAAGGTATGAAAAGGAACTTGTAAGGAACTATATGCTTCTGTCGATGCAACTTCTTTTTTGTTTATGTCTCTTTCAGCGGAAGTGTACGACCAAGGGTGATCAGAGGAAATAGACGCAACTATAAAATATTAAAGTAAGTACAAATCATCTATCATCTTTCTATAATTATGTTGCTATTGCTACTTTATATTTCTTTGTCCTTTTTACTTGATTAGCTGGGAGGACAATTGCTCTAGTAAATTGTTGGTAAGTATCCCTGTCCCTTTTCAAGTTGAGGGAAAGCATTCCATAATTTGCCCTTTATTAGTTCTTATGTCATATAATCATTCAAATATATTCAGAAGTTAGAAGAAATCATTATCAAACATGTATCATGAATTCATGATCATACTCTCATACAAATGCAATTGTCTGCTTGCTTGCCTATCTAAATTGGTGGCCCTTCCTGTTGTGTAATACACTAGAGCATTGATGGCATGTGATGCTGCACCTGCCCATTTGTAAAATAAAAGTATAGGAATTTCTGTAAATATATGGCTGCATGAAACTTAGTAAATTTACATGAACAAAACCATATATGTTAGTCCATATTAAATAGTAATCTCATACGTACTTGGTAATAACAAGGCGACATACACATTGGCTAGCAGGTTATGGTAAATAGCCACTCAATAGGGCACTAAAGACGGTAAATTTTACATTACTATGATGCCTCTCCAATAGAAACAAAAATAAGCATGTAATAGAAAATATAAACTATAATTGTAGATTATATACAAGGTGCACTAATGAAATCTTCACGTGGCTCTACACAAAGAGTTCATCCTTTCCTGTGGAGAAATGATATGGAAGTGGAACAACACTAATACCTTGCAACACCTAAAAGAATCAAACCTTTGGTAGCAAAGTATGTGTGCTTATGTTACTCATCGTGTCTTGTAACAACCCAACATATGTCCGTCACTCCCCATTGTACATTACCGTCCAAAGTACTTCTGTTACCAACCAAACCGTGTGTTGTTACTCCTACAGGTCTGTTACCTCTCATAGTAAATTTGTTACTCCCCATGATATGTTACCGTCCAAAGTAATTATGTTGCTCCTCATGATCTGTTTCCACACAGTGTATGACTGTTACTACCCAAAGTATGTTACTGTCTAAAGACATTCCGTTATTCCTCATGGTATGTTACCACACAATATAATTTCTGTTACTCCTCGAGGCCTGTTACAACCCGACATATGTCTGTCACTCCCCGTAGTACCTTACTGTTCAATCCAACATATGTCTATCACTCCCCATACTGCATTACTGTCCAAAGTACTTCTGTTACTCTTCATGATATGTTATCACCCAAACTGTCTACTGTTACTCCCAGGCCTGTCATCGTCTAAGAGAGAGGCACGAATTAGGACACTAGGGGAAGGAACAACCGGCGTGTAGGGAGGGAGGAAGCGCGATGACCATCTATACGATTGCTCGCCTAGGACACCGGTTCTACTAGCGGAGTTTCCAAGTCATGGTGGCCTCTACCGCTCGATTTCAAGCTTTTAGGAGGGGGCGCACTCGCTTACATGGCGTTGATCCGGGTCACTAGGAGGGGGTGGTTCACCGTCATCGCCGTCCACCTCGGCTTCGCCGGTGCAACGATTTGCATCTACTATTAAGCACTCTTATGTAATTTGGTGTTGAGCACTCCTATGTACTTTGGATTTTGCAGTCCTATACTTCTGTTACTCCTCCTAGATGTTACCACCCAATATATGTATGTTACCACACAATATATTCTGTTACTCCTCAAGGCCTGTTACAACCCAACATATGTCGCTTGGTTACATGGCGCTGATCCGGGTCGCTAGGAGGGGGTGGTTCGTCGTCATCGCCGTCCACCTTGGCTTCGCCATTGCGGCGTTTACCCCTATGGCATGAGTGGAAGAAGAGGGGCAGGGGATGCGGAGTGGCCGCGTCGCGTTTTTCGGGACGATGATGAATCGGTCACATGGGAAAGAGGCAAGGCCCAATAGGCCCAAGTAAAGACAGACCATGGATTTTGTCACGGGAGTAGCGGACAACCTGTGCATCACGATATTCACCCTAGGCGCTCTAAAAAGGGTAAAAGGGATTAAGCGAGGGGGTGGTTCACCGTCCACCTTGGCTTTGCCGATGCGGCGATTACCCCTAGGGCACGAGTGAAAGAAGAGGGGCAGGGGATGCGGAATGATCGCGTCACATATGCCGAATTAACGACAAACCATGGATTTTGTCACGGGAGTAGCGGACAGCCCCTAGGCGCTCTAAAAAAGCAAAAATGGATTAAGCGAGGACGGGTGGTTTGCTATCATCGCCGTGCACCTCGGCTTCGCCGGTGCGGCGATTACCCCTAGGGCACGAGTGGAAGAAGAGGGGCAGGGTATACAAAGTGGTCGCATCACGTTGTTCGGGACGATGATGAATCGATCACATAGGAAAGAGTCAAGGCCCAATAGGCCGAATTAACAACACACCATGGATTTTCTCACAGGAGTAGCGGACAGCCTGTGCATCATGATATTCGCCCTAGGCGCTTTAGAAAAGTATAGACGGATTAAGCAAAGATCCAATGCTTAGAAACGACCACAAGTTCAGATCCCACGGCTAGAAATGCTAAAGGACTAAGAGGGCAGGAAAAGTGCTCAGTTATAATGTATCTAAATGCTACAACCCAAAGTGGGATGCGGAGTGGCCGCGTTGCATCTTTCGGGATGATGATGAATCGGTCACTCCTCAAGGCCTCTTACAACCCAACATATGTTGCTCGGTTACATGGCGTTGATCTGGGTTGCTAGGAGGGGGTGGTTCGCCATCATCACCGTCCACCTCGGCTTCGTCGGTGCGGCGATTACCCCTAGGGCACGAGTGGAAGAAGAGGGGCAGCGAATGCGGAGTGGTGGCGTCGCGTTTTTCAGGACAATGATGAATCTATCACATAGGAAACAAGCAAGGCCCAATAGGCCAAATTAATGATAGACCAAGACGGATTAAGTGAAGATCCAATATCTAAAAATGATAACAAGTTCAGATCCGACGACTAGAAATGCTAATGGCCTGAGAGGGCAGGAAAAGTGCTCAGTTATAATGTATCTAATAAATGCTACCACCCAAAGTGGGATGCGAAGAGGTCGCATCACGTTTTTCGGGACGATGATGAATCAGCCACATAGGAAAGTCTAAGGCCCAATAGGCCGAATAAAAGACAGACAATGGATTTTGCCACGGGAGTAGCGGACAGCCCGTGCATCATGATATTCGCCCTAGGCGCTCTAAAAAAAGCACAGACGAATTAAGCGAATATCCAACGCTTAGAAACGACCACAAGTTTAGATCCGACGGCTAGAAATGCTAATGGCCTAAGAGGACAAGAAAAGTGCTCAGTTATAATGTATCTAAACAAATGCTAACACCCAAAGTGGGATGCGGAGTGGTTGTGTAGCATTTTTCGAGACGATGATGAATCTGTCACATAGGAAAGAGTCAAGGCCCAATAGACTGAATTAATGACATACCATGGATTTTGTCACAGGAGTAACAGACAGCCCGTGCATCATGATTTTTGCCCTAGGCACTCTAAAAAGCACAGACGGATTAAGGGAAGATCCAATGCTTAGAAATGACCACAAGTTCAGATCTGATGGCTAGAAATGCTAATGGCCTGAGAGGGCAGGAAAAGTGCTCTGTTATAATGTATCTAAATGCTACTACCCAAAGTACTTCTGTTACTCCTCCTAGATGTTACCACCCACCACACAATATAATTCTGTTACTCCTGGTTGCGTCGCGCTTTTCTTAAGCGAAGATCCAATGCTTAGAAACGACCACAAGTTCAGATCCAACGTCTAGATATGCTAATAGCCTGAGAGGGCAGGAAAAGTGCTCAGTTGTAATGTATTTAAATGTTAACACCCAAATAGGGATGCAGAGTGGCCACGTTGTGTTTTTTGGGACAATGATGAATCAATCACATAGGATAGAGTCAAGTCCCAATAGGCCGAATTAACGACAGGCCATGGATTTTCAGAGATGTCTCACTACATTTGTGCTACTTAGCCATAAATATGAGCCACCTGGAGTTAAGAAGCCCACAGAGAGAGTCCAAGGGTTAAGAAGCCAGATATAGGTTAAGTCTTAATCCTACTAGAACTCTACATGTAACCCGCCCCTCCGCAACGAGCCCATTGTTGGCGTGCTTCTTCACCAATGATGCACTAGTAATCCCTCACTCCTCCTCCGCCTCCTTTCTCCAATACGGTGGCAGTGCCCAGGTGATGGCAAGGCTAACCAGCTATGGCATTTTCAGAGATGTCTCACTACAGTTGTGCAGTTTTGGCGCTCCATAATTGTCATGTGCAAGGGCATAGACAGGATGCGACTTATAGTGTCTCATTGAGTCTTAGGACAAAACCTCGGACTATGTTATGAGGGCATTGTAAACTTCACATTCTCTCATTTTATGACATAGTTGCCAAGGATATTAATCGCATGTCGGAAGCCAACATCAAATATGTTATGTTGAATGCAGCGAGGGTGGGACGAAAAATTAAAATATTTATGAAGAACTTGAAATGACACTACTCTTTACCTGGATAGACGGTATTTACCCCACTCCTACTTATTCTTTGCCCCACTCCTACTCTATTCGTTTTGTTTCTTAACTTGATGAAACTTTGCATTCCAGAATACATGCCCTCCCAGTAGGACTGAATTTGGTTCATTATTAGGCCGTTTTGAAGAAAGAAGTTCACGTTCTACTAGTGTGTCAAACAGAAGAAGGAAGAAATTCACAAAACACATTGACAAACACACTTCACTGATGTATTTGGATGAACATGGTTGCGGCAACGTTCAGTTAGTGAAATATAGATAACTACTAGCGGAGAAAGGATATCTTGAGGTGTTTCTAATTAAGGACTTTAGTCAATAGTGACCATAGATAGGCGAACATTTGAAAGTTCACAAGAGCACGACAAAAAAGGAAGGAAGAATCTGGTGTGGCAGGATTTGCCTTCCTGTCATTAACTCAAGAAGCAAAACCATCAGAGGAAATGTTGCTAGCTAGTTCCACCTTTTTTTTAATTCTTACAGGACAGTTTTAATTTGCATAGCCACCTATATACCAGCACCCATTGGCATTTATCGGCAGTCGTAGGTCTTCTATCTTCATAGCGAATGAGCTCCTTGGGCCTACCCCGTTGGGCATTCCCCCGTCAGTAGTCCCCAATTTTGTCAGGGATCCGACGAAGGCTTTGATCTAGTGGCTGCATGTGCGAATGCCTCAATGCATCTCACTCACCGCGTGATCCCGGGTTTACCTGGTGGATTCCAGTCGGTTCCAGAGACCGATTGGGCATATACACACTTCTTGGCTTCCACCCTCCATGCGCCTTGTGGCCCACCCACCGTAGGTCTTCTATCTTCATAGAGAATGAGATCCTTGGGCCTACCCTATTGGGCATTACCCCATTAGTAGTCTTCGAGTTTGTAAGTGGTCCGACGAAGGCTTCGATCTGGTGATCGGCATGGGTGATTCTAGAAGGAGGGCGAGGTGGACCGCTTGGCAAACTCTGATGCAAACCAGCAAACCTGAAATGAAGTAGAGCCACTCGACATTTATAGCCATTCGGCGTATCCCAATCGAACTGCGCCACTCGTTGCTTAGAACCAAGGTAGTGCATCATGACCTCCGTGGAATAACTCATCACCCTGTAACGCGTGAACATTCTTCCCGATGACACATCGTGCACACCCTGGCAATAGCCGCAATGCTCTCTTAGATCACTCCCGGCTAAAGGTCTTAGCTCATCGTGGCTACAACAGGGCCGCAAAGGGCACCATCTTTCTCACCGGTCGATGGGACAGGCTCTGGACCAAGCTTCCTGACAAACTCCAGAGAGAACATTATGAGTTTCTTAGGAGGCTTAGTCCAGAGCCCGTCCCACCGATCGATGAGAACGCTGGTGCCTGCAGCGGGCATGTTGCTGCCACGGCAAGCTAAGACCTTGAGTCAGGTGTGATATGAGAGAGTGTTGCATCTATTGCCAGGCTGTGCACGATCTGCAATTGGGAAGAATGTTCACGCATTATGCAACGATGAATTCATCGGGAACGTAAATACACTGAGTTCTTCCACGGAGGTCATGACGCGCCACCCTGGTTCTAAGCGTCGAGTGGCACATTTTGATTGGGATACGCCGACTTGCTATAAACGTCGAGTGGCTCTACTTCATTTTAGGTCTGCTGGTTTGCTTCAGTGTTTGCCAAGCGGTCCGCCTCACCCTCCTTCTAGATTCGCCCATGCTGACCACCAGATCAAAGCCTTCGTCGGATCCCTGACAACTCGGGGACTAGTGATGGGGGAATGCCCAACGAGGTAGGCCCACGGAGCTCTTTCGCTATGAAGATAGAGAACCTATGGCGGGTGGGCCACAAGGCGCATGGCGGCCGGAGGCCCAGAACGTATATAGCCCCAACCGGTCTTCGAAACCGACTGGAGTCCACTTTGTAAACCCTAAGGGATCTCTTGGTGAATGAGATGCATTGACGCATTCGCCCATGCACACCACCAGATCAAAGCCTTCGTCGGATCCCTGACAAACTCGGGGACTACTGACGGGGGAATGCCCATCGGGGTAGGCTCACGGAGCTCGTTCGCTATGAATATAGAAGACCTACGGCTGCCGATAAATGCCAATCGATGTTAGTGTTGGTATATAGGTGAGGTCGTGCAAATTTAAACCGTCCCATAAGAATTAAAAAAAGGTGGAACTAACTAGCAGCATTTGCTTAGATGGTTTTGCTTCTTAAGTTAATGACAAAAAGGTAACTCTTGCCACAACAGATTCTGCCTCCCTTTTTCTGCTATGCTCTTGTGGACTTTCAAATGTTTGCCCATCTGTGGTCACTGTTGACTAAAGTCCTTAATTAGAAAAACCTCCAGATATCCTTCCTTCACCAGTAGTTGTCTATATTTCACTAACTGAATGTTGCCGCAACCATGTTCATCCAAATACATTAGTGAAGTGCGTTTGTCAATGTGTTTTGTGAATTTCTTCCTTCTTCTGTTCGACACCCTAGTAGAACGTGAAATTCTTCATTCAGAACGGCCTAATAATGAACTAAATTCAACCCTACTGGGAGGGCATGTACTCTGGAGTGCAAAGTTTCATCAAGTGAACAAACAAAATGAAAAGAGCAGGAGTGGGGCAAAGAATGAGCGGGAGTGGGATAAATACCGTCTGTCCAGGTAAAGAGTAGTGTCCTTTCAAGTTCTTCATAAATCTTTTAATTTTTTTGCCCCGCCCTTGCTGCATCCAACATAACATATTTGATGTTGGCTTCCAACATGCGATTTATTCCTTGGCAACTATGTCATAAGATGAGAGAATGTGAAGCTTACAATGCCCCCGTAAGATATATATAGTCTGAAGTTTTGGTCTAAGGCTCAAACGAGGCACTATAAGTCGCATCATGGCTACACTGTTGCACATGACAACTATGGAGCGCCAAAACTACACGGCTGTAGTGAGACGTCTCTGGAAACACCATAGATGGTTAGCCTTGCCATCACCTGGGCATCGCCTCCGGATTGGGGAAGAGGAGGAGTGAGGGACCAGTCCATCGTTGGTGAATAAGCACGTGGACAATGGGCTCATTGTGGAGGGGCAGGTTACATGTAGAGTTCTAGTAGAATTAGGACTTAACCTATATATGGCTTCTTAATCCTGGGACTCTCCTCGTGGGCTTCTTAACTTCTTAACTCCATGCGGTTCATCTCCATGGCTACGTAGATGCCGAGTTAGGATCCGAGGTACCATCTGCTGGGTTACAACCGTCTATCGGGTTAGGATCTGTCTGCCGGGTTACAACTGTCTATCGGGTTAGGATCTATTTATCGGGTTAAGTCCAGAGATGATTAAATACGGTTGCTTAAGTCCAAAGATGACTTAACGTCATGAGCCGGGCTAAACCGCAGGTAATTCCCCCAACAAATGCCGAGTGGACCATGATGGAAAATCTCTTATCGAGGAATGGGCTGATGTCAAGGTGGAGCACATGCGAGCATGGCAGCACGGGAGCAAGGTCGACGCTGCAACCCAAGAGGGTCGGGCTTTTGAGGTTAGGGAACTGGACAGATGACATATTGGTTTTTCCCTTCTTCCCCTATGCGAGTCGAAGGCGGATGGAGCTCTGGGACGACCTCGACTCGATGTACAGGGCTTGGTGGAACCTTGGGAGGTCAACGTGTGTGGAAGGCTTCGATCTAGTGGTCTGCATGGGCGAATGCCTCAATGCAAGCCTGTGGGAGGAAGCATCCGCAAAAGAATTATATTGTGTGGTAACATACATATATTGGGTGGTAACATCTAGGACTAACATAAGTACTTTGGGTGGTAGCATTTAGATACATTATATTTTCCTGCCCTCTCAAACCATTAGCATTTCTAGCCGTCGAATCTGAACTTGTGGTCATTTTCTAACCATTGGATCTTCACTTAATCTGTCTGTGCTTTTTTAGAGCGCCTAGGGAAAATATCCTTATGTATGGGCTCTTCGCTACCTCCGTGGAAGAACTCAATGTGTTGATGTTCCCGATGAACTCATCGCCGCGTAACGCATGAACATTCTTCCTGATGGCACAGCATGCACACCCTGGCAACAGCCGCAACGCTCTCTCAGATCACACCCGGCTCAAGGTCTTAGCTCGTCGTGGCTACAACAGGGCCGCCGCGGGCACCAACGTTTTCACCGTCCGGTGGGACATGCTCTGGACTAAGCTTCCAGACGTCACACTCCCCCATCTCTCCACGCACAAATGTACTTATGTCGGGCCGAGTTCGAGACTGAATTTGGAGCCCGAACAACGATCCAGGATCGGGCTTAGGAAAACAAGAATTAGGCTGTGAATAAGAGGAGAGAGATGCTCATCCTGGAAAAAGTAAGACTTACATCGCTACCATAGTTGTCGAGCCCGAAGCCGTGCTTTCAATTCTGTGGCAAATAAAAACTTCTCCGAAAGAACGAGTTGGCAGAAGTACAAGCTTCGGTGTTAGGAGGAGTATCTGGAGCCGAATGAGAGCTGAAGGCATCACCACCGACTTCGGTGTCATCTTCTCGAGGACCGGAGAAGAGTTCGTCGGCCTCCACTTCCCTTTTCTTGATGATGTTGCCTTTGGCACTAAAATACATGTCACTATGGGAATAAAAAAATTGGGCTAATCTGGAGGAGATCGAAAAATTCACTTGCTTAGGAACGAACCGTTTGGTCTCAATTTAGCCAATTTTTGTAAGCAAATGATTTTTTTGATCACCTCCAAATCCTGAACACGTTAGTCCCAAACAACAACACTTTAGTGCCAAACAAGTTGGGGTAGGCTAGAGGTGAAAGCCATAAGATCTCTCGACCAAATCATATTTTTGGCAGATGGACAGCAAGATTCCACGCACCCCTATCCATGGCTAGTTCTTTGGTGATACTCCAATACACAACCAACGGCAAGTGACTATCCACCTTGTCCATGTCGTACAAGTCACTGACTTATATGTGCCGCCTTCAACCAATGGCATACCGATAGTGAAGTGTTCGTATGGCCATACGTACACAAGAAGAGAGCACCCATGAATCATCGAGTATTTATGTATCCTACTGCTAGCCCTACTCCATTCATGGTATGTCGAGGAAAGCATAAGATAGTCAAAGCTAAGTTGAAGGCACCTCCAGGTCGGCATGCGCGATCATCCTGGCTATGTGGATTTTGCGCTGGTCCATGGTGTCGCCACGGGACTGATGAACATCATACAGGTGAATAAAAGCAGAATGAACGCCTCAAGCCGATGACTAATAAGCTCATTACTTGCTTCATCCACATTATAGTTCATGATGCCAACCTACCACAAAAATAACATAACATACATTCCAGACAATATAAAATCGACATCGGTAAAATTGGACAGGGAAAATTTGATAGGATTGGAAAAATATCGTTATACTCAGTTAAACATGGGTCCGTGGTTATTTTTCTTGGGATGTTTGTGGTTTCAATATGTTGTAGGTATGACCCCTCCTCCTGAAATGGTCAACAAGGTATGTGTGCCAATTATCAGGTGCATCTTGCATGTTATGGCTTCCCTTGCTATGGGTAAATCGGTGAGCATCGCATCGGGACACCAACAGTTAGCAAGAGTGGCGGGGATCGATTAGACGTAGTTGAAATGCTTTGGCCAAGCAACTACTGCCTCTATCATCTGCACCAGTGGAAGACGGCCAGTTCTTCACAACCTGATTGATCAAACGTTTTCTTGTAAAACGGTGGTTGCCAAAAATGAGTAGAGGGCAAAGAGTGCCTTCAAGTCTACATGTCCATCCATAGACAATCCTTCCTCCATTTTTCCTTGCTGGTATGCATCCTATATGTCTCTAAAAAATTTACGCCTGCAAAAGAACCACCCTTCAATAGCACGGTGGAGTTGCTCATACTGTTCCATGACAAATATCTCTTCGGGTATTGTCGTTAGGCATTATCATTTTTGAGCAACCACTATCATTTTTAAGAACAAGAATATAAATGATAGACTAACAAGATTATTAACCAGAATAAACAAACTATTCTTAATTGGAGCAACTTATAATTTTATTACTCTACCTCTTGCCTTTTTCTTGTTCTTAAGAATGATTGTGGTTGCTCAATAAAATAATGATAGGGCATAACTGCAATACCCACAGAGCTACTTCCCATGGGACAGTACGAGCTACCGAACAGTGAGATTGACATGCACCACCGATGCAAGCGCAAGAATTTAAAACATTTATGATCCGCACCAGCAAAGAAACACATAGGTTGGAACGTCGATGGATGGACACTCTTTAAGGCCCTCTTTGCCCTTCATGACTTTTTGGCAACCGCCCCTTTTATAACAAACTTTTCATCAACCAGATTGTCAAAAAGCTAGCCTTCTTCCACTAGCATGGGTAATTGAGCCCACAACTGCTCAACTGAAGCACTTCAATTACGTCTCATCAATGGTTGCGGCTCTTGCCGACCAATGGTGCCCCCAAACCAACATGTTTCACCTACCATGAAGGGTAAGATTATGATCACCATACAAGATGTCTCACTACTCACCGGCATACACATACCATGTGAAGTTATCATGCTACAAGATGCATCTATTGACAGGCGCATAGACCTTGTTGACCCGTACAGGAGGGATGTACCGCCAAAATAGCAAAGCTACGAGAATCCAAAAAAACAACCATGGCACATGTTGAAGTGACTCCATCAGTTTAAGATATAATAATATTCTTCCAAATCTCGTTAGGTTTTCGCTATCCAATTTTATCTGTGTCGATTTTGTTTTGTCTAAAATGTATGTTATGTTCTTTTTGTGATAGGTGGGCAATATGAAACGTAATGTGGACGAACCAAGTGATGAACTTGTTAGTCGTCAGCTCGTGGCGTTCATCCTGTTTTTATTCGGTTGAGTGATGTTTGTTAGCCCCCATGGCCATAACATGGACAAGCGCGTGATTCACATAGCCAAGATCATCATTAATGCTGACACAGAGATGCCTTAGCTTAGCTTTAGTTGTGTGGTGCTTTGCTCGATGTACCATTCACTGAGAAAGGACTGCAACAGGAAAAGTAAATCCTCGACGATTTGTGGGTGCCCACTTCTCGTGCAAGTATGGTCGCACGAACACTTCACTATCGACAGGTCGTCGATCGAAAGTGGCTCGTATGGTGGTGAGTTGTACAATGCAGGTGAGGTGGATGGTCCCCTTGTTGGCTCTATCTAATTTTGTCGTCGGGTATTTTTGCGACCATCATTGCATCCACCTGGTTTGCTACTTTTATCTTTCTTTTCCGCCTTTCCTTATGTTTTCTTGCCCATCAGCCACACTGGAAGGGGTGCGCGTAACTACTACTTGGTGTTAGGAATGTCACCTTTTCAAATGGCATATTCAAGACTAAACATCTCCATCGAGACATGACGTATCTTAGTCGCCATCCCAGTTGGCTATGTGTAAATGTTGTCTATTTCTTTACTTATTTCAGTGGAGCTTTGATTTCTCGACATATCACGATCTATGTCGGTGTGAGAGGCCCCCGTATGTTCTGGTCCTGAGAAAGCATATGATGTTCTGAGCAACTAGACCCTGGCGTCCATCTGTTTAATACCAATGGTGTGAAAGAGTTGGCCACACAACATTTTAACTGCTTGTTTCTTCGAGCCATACTTTATTTGCTTGCTTATCTGATGCATACTATATTTGCTTTTTTGTCAGCAACTGAACGAGTTGACTATTGGTCTAAATAGTTTTTCTTGTTGTAAAGGATTTATATGAACTCAACTATGGCATAAAGAAATTCTTGTGTAGTTCATTAGGCTCCCTAAAATTCCTTTGAAGCACACCACACAATGTTCCAGTAAGTTTATATGAGGTACCCAATGTTTAACTACTTCCTTAATTATACACAAGATATGTCTAGTGTTTAATATAGCCATGTGTGGTCTCAATCTGTAACCCATTGGTAATTTGGAGTTGCCCGAACATGTTGTCTATTTCTTTATCATGCTCCTTATTGTGAAAAATGGGAGATTTTTGTACGTGTGCTACATAGGCTACCATCTTTATAATTTTACAATATAACCCCTGCTAATGCTAGCTGTCGTGTACTCTAGTATTAGTCATGTTTGCCATATAAAGGTTAGTCTGCCTTGCTTGGTTCACTATTGTGTGATTCGTGTCCATGAACTACGAGGTGTATGTGTGAAATGCGAAGATGTAACACGGGCGATATATTTTCAATGTCATGTAATAACTTGCATTTTACGAGATCATACTACATTAGGTTTTCTTAACCAAAAAATCATACATGGGTCGTTAACATGCCAAACTATACATGAGCCATCAATGGGCCAGATCACACGTGGGTCGTCATCGAGGCAGACCAAAGGTGGATCGTCTAACACATCAGACCATACGTCGGTCGTCAATAGACCACGCCATACATGGCTCGTCAATGGGCTAGACCATACGTGGGCCATCAATGGGCTAGTCCATATGTGGGCAAATACGGGGCAAGCCATATGTGGGCCCTAACTGGGCAAACTACAAATGGGCCTTGACAGGTCATGATAACCTTGGGACGTCGACGAGCCTAAGGATAACATGGGCCCCAAACAAGTCGAAATCACCATGAGACATAAATGGGTCCAAATACATAATAGGCCACTAGCAGGATGAAAGACACTTCTAGCAAGGAATTTTCTAAATCCACCATAGGCCGTTAATAGGCCAAAAGACACATTGAGCCATAAATGGATCAAGGACACAATGAGACGTTAACATGTCAAAAGTCACATAAGGCCGTAAATGGATTCAAAGACACCACAAGTCATTAATGGACAAAAACTATCAATGTGTCGTCATAACGATGAATGACCAATGAGTTTGTAATGGGCTAAATCCACATAGTTCCTAATGGGCCGTATGAACCCGAGTCGTAAATGGGCCACTGTAAGCAGGCCGTTAAGAAGCTTATCAATGGGCAGTCTGCAAAATTTTGAGTAAGTCTTGTGGGCCATAAGCAGGCATTTGACTGAGCCAACCATTTTAATTAAACGAACCACTGTTGGTTTATACCACGCATCAATTAAACATGGGTGCTTGTCGTCCATTGGATGGGCGATACATGTTCAAATGAAGAGTTGGCGCATGGACCCGTCGAGGAATAAGAAGCATAAACATGGAGGATCATCAGTTGGCCACGTCGTTAGCGGGTATGAGATCCAAAACCCACTCCCGATAGATTGACGGTGACCGTTATGGTGGTTACCACGTGTCGGTTACCCTTGACAAAACTCTTTCATGACGTGTCATTTTCTATCATGGAAGAACACACTTCCATTATGAAAAAGTCACTACTGTCATGGGACGCATCTATGACCGCACATGTATGGCTATCTTGATTCTATCATACAACCGTCATGGACGTATATGCATGACATAAAACATGACCAACTATGATAAACGCGCACCATCACAATTGTATCTTTTTTTAACGAAGAATAAGTTTGCTTTGTGTTTGATTGTCCAAAGGCATTCATGATGGTGTTTTTTATTGGCTATTAATTTTTTGATTTGCTTTGCTATTTTCCCCACCATTTGTCTGTGGGATTTAAAATATATTGCAATTCATACAAGCATTAGTACATTTGATTAAACAAATGATCAATGTACTAATGCATGTTGCATGGAAGAGTGACTCTTGTCCAGATTAAACGATTTTTATTGGACCTAGCTAGCAAATGCTATGGCTACAAAAATTTAGATGATGTGCAAGCACACATGTGCAAGAAAATTACTTTTTAAAGACTTGTAGCAGGGTTTACCTCTAAAATATATTAATAACTCACTACAGAAACCTACACTACATCACATTCATGAAAAAATAACCACTTTCTAGGAGAAGTGGTGTGTTCAAATAGAGTTGGTGATGAGCTACACATGCCAATAAACCCCGAGCTCGCTCCGCCAACTCCTTGATTCTGTATGTCCATTCAATTTTATTTTCATATGGTTACCATCACATACTACTACCTCCCTCCCTCAGGAAGAATGTGCATGATTGGTTCCTTAGCCCTCTATCCCCCTTTACTCGAGTGTCGCCTACTCACCATTGTCCTTTCTCCGCTCCCTTGAGCCTATTCCTAGTGGAATCAATGAACCAGTGGCCATACCCATATTTATCTCTCTATTGCCCCTGGTCCATTCACATCCCTGCATCCAACTTGTGCTCACCACCCTCCATTTTCTTACACCAATACACCCCATAGCCGCAGCTCCCCTCTTTCTCCCCGCTCCCTTAACATCAGCACATCAGATCAGTTTGACTATAAACTATTCTCTTCTTGAAGTTCAGTTATTCCTTCTCAAGTTTTATGTATAAAAAATTCTACCAGTGGTCCAATAAACTTTAATCATGTTAACTCTTTTCTCCTTCCTATTACCGTAGTTTATGTTGTTATTTAGCTTGAGCTTGAGAGATTAGCTCTAGCGAAGTGTATGTGTTGAGGATATGGTACTTGAACTACATTACTAATTGTTCCTCCACTAAGGGAATATGTTTCATTCACAAAAAAATTATACTATGGTTGTCACTAGCATCATCTAATCATTTATAGATTTCTTGAAATGATCTTTGTTGGCGAGATTAGTTTGCTTTTCCATAATGTAAAATACGGACTGGTGTGATTTATTGTATGGCTATACCCACTTGTGCTAGGTTTCCAATTTTTTACATTTAGATCCCCACTAATATGTTCCAAAACTTATGTTCATTTATGGAAAGTGTTTGGCTTCATTTTTGGGCAATGAATTAATGAGGAGCATGTACATACTCCTATTTCCTTTAAGAAAGGTTGACATGTTATTTTACTTATCAACACTTTAACATAACCATATTTCCTTGAATGTAGCCAGTAACTGTGGTTTTGCAATTTTAAAGTTAGAAAGTGTGTGCTCGCTTTGATGCATGATATAATTAAGCGGTTGAGGACATTAACAAGTCTCTGAATTAGTTTTTTCCATACTTCATGTGAAGATGTGTCAAACAAGGTAGATTGTATATTATGAAAAACTATGATTAATTCACCTCAATTGACATACTGCCAATAGTTTTAGAAATTCATTTCGATAACCTGAGAGTCTGCTTCCTCTATTTTGTTCCTGGGCTCCTTTATCTTCGGACTAATGTTGTCGTGACACTTGAAGAGGTCACAAATTTTATCATTGTTGTTATCTAAGTTGGTCATGTTCTTTGCTCTAGCAATAGAAATTAGCGCCGATAGTGATGGCATTACATTTGTGGTCCACCTGCCTTCCTTACGACTGAATGTTCGATATCTTTGTTTCCTATAAATCTTTTTCACCCACAAAAAAACTCTCTTCCAGCCTCGAATGTATTGTCTCATATGTCTATTACCTATAATAGTTGGAGGAGGATGGTCGCATCGTTGCAAGTGTTGATAGTAGGATGCCTACTATTGGTTGTCGGGTCCCTAATACACAGATAGAACAAATTAGGTCCTAACACACAAAAATTGATGGGTGAATCGCGGGAGCAATACTACCTCGTCCGGTGAACAAGTTACAATTTAGGCCTTAGATTTCTTGCTTATATGAATTTGTAATGTATGATCTAAATTACGAGGTCGAAAGATCTTGTACAAGATTAACTACTTCAATGATAGGTGTTGCCTTAATCGCCAACAATGGGCTATGTCTTGTAGCTATGTTTGTCAAGACACAAAAATTATGGTGAAGTAATTGGCGCCATAACTATGGCAAGATTTGGCCAAAAGTATGAGACAATGGCTAGCTTTGGTTCGGCTTTGGTACGCTTTTGTTGCGGCTTTCTGGGCATATAAGCCAAAAGCTGAACTAAATAGAAACCCCACCAAATGTCCTATTGCTCATACACCGAGGCACACAGTTGCTTACTACTCCATCCGTCCCATGATATAAGAGCATTTTTGACAATACTGTAGTGTCAAAAACGCTATTATATAATGGGACAGACGAAGTATTTCTCAAGTGATCGACGTTGTCTAATTATTAGTTAAATGTAAGTGCAAATTAGTGTGCTTATAGTTGAAAGTGTAGTTAGGGTGCCACATAATTAAGTGCAAATTGTGTGCTTAGTAAAGAATCTTTTTATTTAATTAAGTGCAAAATTACTAGCAAGAACTAACTAGAAAATCTATTGTATACAATTAGCTAAATTTAACAATTTATGGCCCAATCTACATTCAATATAACAATTTCTATACAACCCATCAACTCCTCATGTGCATTTCAAAAATTTACACTCACATCCACAACTCCAACAACTAGTGTACCAAATGGCTTCACAATTATCAGAACTCACAACGCACAATTACTTTACCATATCATGCAACCTAAAACTGCTTTCCGTTAAGCAACACCCCAACCCCATAGACCAATGACAAGTGTGGAATCCATCAATTAACTAATTAATATACAGAAATATAATTTATTTTCTTGCATGGATGTGACACCGTGAGTGCTCATAGGATTCACCGTGAATCAATCGCCGGTCGACCGAAGATCTGTAATAAAGTGTCCTCTAAAGATAGATTAGATGCTACCTTGTTAGAGTTTGTATTTTCATGTTATTGAGTTATATACATGTCGCTTTTGTTATTTAGGTATATACATGATTGTTTTGGATTAAATTTGCATGTATGATTGATTATGGATTGTTTTATCCCTTGTACACTTACACATATTAGTTTTATCTATAGCTGATGGTGACCTATGGCAAATATCACAATTATTTGCCGCCATACTGGTGGTAACTAGGATAGCAGTAGAAAGTGAGATAGTTTGGCTTAGCTTGAAGTTTAAATCCTTGAAAAATACAATATGTATTGACTCCTCAGCCACAGAAAATTAATGTAGATCACATAGCCTCACTCCTTTGGATCCTCGTATTACTCATAGTCAACACCCTCGCCTTCATAGAGCTCTGAAGTACCACAAAAGTACTGCCATGAGTACATTACATACTCAACATGCCTCCTAGAGAGGAGACCTATCAGTTACATGTAGCTTCAAAGAAAGTTAACATGGTTCATTTCCAAAACATCCTCTCTTTTTTTGCAACATCACAATAGTTCTGATAAAAGCCTTTTTGGATGAGAAAATGGTTTTTATCTCCGGCATATATTTCATCCTAGGGAGGGTGCTCGACCAACTCACGCTCTTTGTTTGATGCAATAACATACTGAGATTGTTGTTTCCAGAATAGATTCATGTGTCGTCCCTAATTGCAAGTGGCTAATTGCAAGTGGCCATTCAGACAGTTTTACACTCTACAAAGGTTATACACTTAACCACATAATACAATTCCTTCTTATTGCCACTAGTCGTTGCTACCATAGCACACAAAATTTGGTGTGTTGGTGGAGAGGCCATGGCAAGGGCTTTTAGCTAGATCCGCAAAGATGTGAGATACCGGGGCAAAGACCTAAGTGTATGTCACCATATCAGACAAACAGACACCCCATAAGCAATATGGTGGCATCAGCAACTGAGGGTAACGTAGTTGACTAAGCCAGAACTCATATAGTGTGTGATTTTACCGTATTCACGATCTTAAAATCCAAGAATTATCAGGCATCATGTGGTATGGGGGGGGCATATTTCTCTCTTCAGCTTTTGAAGGGTAGCCAATTGCTACTTGAATCCTTGATTCATCTGCCACATGGATAAGTGTTTGGTTGGTAAGTTTCGCCCAAAGTAGATGAACCAACAACTGGCCCAATGTCCTAGCTCGACGGGCTCAATTGTAAGTTTCAAAGTGTCATTGATCCTGGAAACTCATCCGAAGTGGCAACTACATATAGATTATTGAGCATGGCTAAGTATTTCTACTTTATGCATGATTAGTACATAATTACACTCCAACATCAAGTGAAACAAGCAACAAGCAAATCACTTTAAAGTGTCAATTGACACTACCTACAAGATTAAATAGCATGCATGCTTATAAACCATAAAATACTATGCAATATTGAAAGCAAGTTATATATAAGCATGATCAAAGAGAGAGGCATGCCTACGTTGACGAGTCCCTCATCTCCCTATTCCAGGTGGTGCTCCTTCCTGGTCATGTCATCTCCTACTCATTGTAATAACAAATAAAATAATATAAATAAACTAGCAAAATATAATTCCAAATAACATCCGTATACAAATTGAGTGTCATGAGGTAGCATGATGAAGAGGTAAGTAGAGAGGTTTTTCGTAGGGTCTAGGTTCATCGCGGCCAAGCAACAATTCACCAACAAGTCTAACCATTCTACTATGAATTATGCTACTGACCAGTACTATAACCCACTATATACTATTCACACTACTATTTCCCATTGTATACCTAGGCTAGAAACATATCAAGATTGAACATAAGTACATAACACTAAACATAGCATGTCAATACATTAAATAATATTAGACCATGGACATTTCAAGCAACAAGGTGCCATGCTTAAAAGTAATAATTAACAAAAAATAAATACTTAGATGAATCTCAATAATAGTTAAACACCAACTATAAATTTAGCATAGCATAAAATAATTCTATGGATTTTTTCAGATGGAAATGAAGCACAAAATTTGGTTTAGAGGTATATATAATGAGACTACGTACAACACCAAAATTATCAACTCAGAACAATACGTAAAAATGGTTTTAATAAATAAAATAGATCATAAAATAACATTAGTCCCTGCAAAAAAAATAACATTAGGAAATTATTAAATTCTCCAAAAGTAGAAATAACAATTGAGGGATTTCCAAAAAAAAATTGCCGGTGGATTCCCGAATATTCTATTGCCATACCAAAAATAAACAAACACCAAACGAACTTTACGGAACTCAAACTACAAGGGAATTAATCAGATGTGCCCATTTCGACTGGATTTAACATATACTAGAACACAAATTGTACTCAAAGGATTTGAAAACTATCACCACCATCACGTCCTGACATCGCTTCCCTCAAGAGAAAAGAAAAACTCCTGCCATCGCTCAGGTTCATACTACGGGTTTAGGTTTTGGTTTGATTACCCAGCCATGTCGCCGATGGTGATGTATCGAGGTCCGCGTCGGTGTGCTGCGTCGTTGCCGCTGAACTCCGTCGCTGTCCAAGTGGTTGGCATGCCTCCTGGCAACGAAGCGAATCCTGTGATGCGGATGGAATGGCCGGACCGGTCCTCAGGCGACGGTGGTGTCAGTCCCGAGCGGAAGCGGTGGCCTGGCTACGCGAACGTCCGGGAACAGATGTCAGGGAGGTGAGCAATGGCGAGAGGGTGCCGGACCCGGATGTATGTCAAAACGTGTCGGAGTCGGAGAGCTTACCTCCGGCGACGGCGGGCGAAATACGGCGCGGTTTATAGTCTCTGGGGTAGGAAGGTTGCGAAGCGAAGGAAAGAAATTGGGGAAATGAGATCCGGGCGTACGCGTGAGCGTGACGCGGGTGACGTTTGGAGTGATGGCCGGGCGGGCGACGAATGCGTTATCCGGGGCGTCGGTTTCTGGAGGTGGATTTAAACGGACGAGTAGCAGAATCAGTTCGTGGACCGATGGGGCGGCGGGGATCACGCGTGCGTGCATGCTGCCGTTTCTGCTGCTTCGTCTTGTGCATGCGTTTTTTTTAGCATAATTCGTCTTGTGCATGCGTGTGCGCGCACGCTGAAGGAGGAAGCCAGCGAAGCGTTGCACTCGGCTAGGTGTCCGGCCTGCTGCGCTGGCACGTGATGGGGATGGGCCTCCGGCCCGGTAGCTTTGGTGGTTGAACTTTGAAACAAAAAGAAAAGAATAAAAAAGAAAGGAAAAGAGAGAGTGGGTGTCTCAAAAAAAAAAGGAAGAGAGAGACACGATTCGGTGCACAGATGATAGAAATTGCTCTCCATAGGACATTTGGTATACGATTCCCGTCCGATATTAGAGATACGGAAAGATGATGATCGAAATTGCTCTCCATTTGACATTTGGTATACGATTCCCGTCCGATATTAGAGATAGGAAAGATGGGCGACAGTGGTGTGGAGGCGGCGGCAAAAAGATACGGGAAGATAATCTTCCCGTAAAAAACCTGCAGGGAGAAAAGACCACTTTTATGAGATGGGAAATGTTTACATCCGGCAGGCCGGCCGAACGCTCGGCCGGTCGAGCGCGAGTCGCACGATCCCACTGGATCAAATGGCACCTGATAGCCCATATAGCCATGTCGCAGCCTCCTGGCCCACCACCGCTTCCCATCCATTTCGATTCCTCTAGATATTCTTATCCCTCTGCTCGTCCACTCATCCCACTCCTTTCTCATCCCCTATCTTCAGCACCGCTCCCCATCCCCTACCTCTAGCACGAGCGCCCAAATCAAATCGCTGGAGAAATCGCCTCTATTCCCGGCCTCCCTTTTTGCATCTAGATCGGGTCGAGACGGGGCTCTGCTCGTCCACTCATCCACTCCTTTCTGATTCGAGAAGTACTCAGGGGCTGATGCAACCAGGGGAAGCCATGGCCGTCCATCTCCTCATCCTCCCCCTTGGCGAGGTTGGGTGTTTTGCAACCGGCGAGGCTGGAGGTGGTGGCCACCGGTGCTGCGATTTGCTGCAATCGGCACCGGGAAAGCTACCACCGGCGCCTGTATTTGCTGCAACCAGGGTCCACATATTCTACTAGGATCCATATTTTTTGAGTGGTACTTTTGCTGCAACCAATCCGAAAATTTGCTACCATTGTTTTCTTTTTTGCTACTACCGTTGCAGTTCGTCTTTTGAATTTTTTTTTGCTTAATTAGGTCCATCTTTTTGCTGGAACCACTCAAACTTTTTGTTACCATGGTCTTTGATTTTTGCTACCACCACATTTTTTATTTTTTTTGTTGGATCCATTTTATTTTGCTAGAACCACTCCAAGTTTTGCTACAACTGTGTTTGAATTTTGCTACCACCGTCTTTGTTTTTGCTACTCCCCATTTGTGATATTTTGGCTGGAACCACTCAAAGAGAGAGAGAGAAAGGAGACCGTAAATGGCATGGAAGGAGCTGCAAACATTAAAAAAATGCTACAACCAGCGTCCTAGGAAACTTCAATTGAAGGCGACGGAATTTGGGGACCGGCCATCACACAACCGCGAAAGCTAGAACCGTGGACGGAAAAAGCTTCAACCGTTTTGTGAAAAAGCTTCAACCATGGAAAAGCTTCAATGGGCGTGAGAAAAAAGCTACAGTTGACGACATGGCAGTGCGGCGATGTGACGCCCCCGATTCAATCGTACACTAATCATACACGCAAACGTGTACGATCAAGATCAGGGACTCACGGGAAGATATCACAACACAACTCTACAAATAAAAATAAGTCATACAAGCATCATTTACAAGCCAGGGGCCTCGAGGGCTCGAATACAAGAGCTCGATCATAGACGAGTCAGCAAAACCAACAATATTTGAGTACAGACATAAGTTAAATAAGTTTGCCTTAAGAAGGCTAGCACAACTGGGATACAGATCGAAAGAGGCGCAGGCCTCCTGCCTGGGATCCTCCTAAACTACTCCTGGTCACCGTCAACGGGCTGCACGTAGTAGTAGGCACCTCCCGAGTAGTAGTAGTAGTAGTCGTCGACGATGGCGTCTGGCTCCTGGGCTCCAGCGTCTGGTCGCGGCAATCGAGTATAGAAAGGGGAAAAGAGGGAGCAAAGCAACCGTGAGTACTCATCCAAAGTACTCGCAAGCAAGGAGCTACACTACATATGTATGCATTGGTATCAAATGGAATAAGGGTATCATATGTGGACTGAACTGCAGAATGCCGGAATAAGAGGGGGATAGCTAGTCCTATCGAAGACTACGCTTCAGGCCACCTCCACCTTGCAGCATGTAGAAGAGAGCAGAAGGTAAGTCCACCAAGTAGCATCGTGTAGCATAATCCTACCCGGCGATCCTCTCCTCGTCGCCCTGTTAGAGAGCGACCACCGGGTTGTGTCTGGCACTTGGAAGGGTGTGTTTTATTAAGTATCCGGTTCTAGTTGTCATAAGGTCAAGGTACAACTCCAAGTCCTCCTGTTACCGAAGATCACAACTATTCGAATAGATTAACTTCCCTGCGGGGGTGCACCACATATCCCAACACGCTCGATCCCATTTGGCCGGACACACTTTCCTGAGTCATGCCCGGCCTCGGAAGATCAACACGTCGCAGCCCTACCTAGGCACAACAGAGAGGTCAGCATGCCGGTCTAAATCCTATGGCGCAGGGTTCTAGGCCCATCGCCCATTGCACACCAGCATGTTGCGAGGGCGGCCGAAAGCAGAACTAGCCCCCTTAATACAAGAGCAGGCTTACGGTCCAATCCGGCGCGCGCCGCTCAGTCGCTGACGTCACGAAGGCTTCGGCTGATACCACGACGTCGAGTGCCCATAACTGTCCTCACGTAGATGGTTAGTGCGTATAGACCAGTGGCCAGACTCGGATCAAATACCAAGATCTCGTTAAACGTGTTATCTTGAAATAACCACGAACGCCGACCAGGGCCAGGCCCACCTCTCTCCTAAGTGGATCTCAACCTGCCCTGTCGCTCTGCCACAAAGTAACAGACGGGGGCCGTCGGGAACCCAGGCCCACCTCTACCGGGATGGAGCCACCTGCCCCTTCAGCCACCAACTCCGAATAGTACCATAGGTAATGTAACAGTGTAAAGTATATAGTATATGCCCGTGATCACCTCCCGAAGTGATCACGGCCCAGTAGTATAGCATGGCAGTCGGACAAGAGTGTAGGGCCACTGATGGAACACTAGCATCCTATACTAAGCATTAGGATTGCAGGTAAAGGTAACAACAGTAGTAGCAAGGACAAGCTATGGACCAGAATAGGATTAACGGAAAGCAATAACATGCTACACTACTCTAATGCAAGCAGTAGAAAGAGAGTAGGCGATATCTGGTGATCAAGGGGGGGCTTTCCTGGTTGCTCTGGCAAGAGAGAGGGGTCGTCAACACCGTAGTCGATCGGGGTACCAGCAGAAGTGTCAGTCTCGGGGTCTACCGAGGAAGAAGAGGGGGAAGAAACAGTAAATACGGAGCAAATAAAGCATCAAAAAACATAACGAGGCAATACGCGGTGCTAGGTAGGTAGGAGGTGATACCGATGAAGGGGGGAAAACATCCGGGAAAGTATTCTCAGTGTTTCGCGTTTTCGGGCAGAGGAGCCGGAGGGGGAAAGTTGCGAGTTCGGTATGTTAGGGATGTATGGTGGACGAACGGGCTGCGTATCCGGATTCGTCTCGTCGTTCTGAGCAAATTTCATGTAGAAAGTATTTTAGTCTGAGTTACGGATTAAAAGATATGATTTTCTAAAGATTTTATTATTATCCTGAAATTATTTTTAATTCAAAAATAAATGTTAAATTGCTAGGCGCACCCAGCACAATGTACACATAAGTGTACCTAGTGGCTGACAGGTGGGCCAGAGGGACCCAATTGACCAGTCAACGTTTGACTGGTCAACAGGGGTGGGGCCCCCCTGTCATTAACTGTTTTAGTTAATTAGGGTTTAGGTTAATTAGTTAGGCTTAATTAGTTGTCTTAGTTTAATTAATCAAAATTAATTAAGTTAATTTAATCAGAATTAATTAAGTTATTTATTTATTATTATTATTATTTTATTTTATTTTATTTTATTTTTTATTTTTATTTTTATTTTAAGAAACGTTCTGGGGGGGCGGGGCCCCTTTGTCATAGGCTTTGGGGGAGCCTAGCGGGTGTGGGCTACGGGCACAGCCCAAATGGGCGAGGGGGGTACGGGCAACGGGCGGGCGCCCGTTAACGGCGGCTGCGGCGGCCGGCGACGGCGCGCAGCGCGCGAGGCGACCGCGGGCACGGGTG
>NC_041392.1:128270939-128278863 GCF_002162155.2 Triticum dicoccoides | reverse complement strand
AGCAGGCGGCGCCAGCAACGGCAGGCGCGCGGGGGGAAGGCCAGAGCGGGCGTGCTCGGGCGGGGGTAGCCGAACGCGGCGCGGTGGCGCGGGCAGAGCCGTGCCGGGGCTGCGGCGAGCAAGGGGAAGGGGTCCACGGGCACGGGCTCGTCGGGCAGGGTGCGCCAAGCAGTAGCAGCAGATGCAGGCGAGGCGCGGGCGATCGGGTGCACGGGAGCAGGCGAGCGGCGTAGCGGCACTAGGTGAGGGTGGCCCAGAGCGTGAGCTCCGGCATGCGGGCGCTGCGACGGCCACAGCAGAGGGGAGCGGCACGCGTGCGGGCGACAACAGGGGAAGCGGGCGGCAAGGCAGAGCAGGGCGAGGGAGGCGCGGGCGCGGCAGGGCCGCAGTGATCGCGTCCGTGGCCGGAGCACCGGCGCTGATGGGCGCGAGCCCGGCGCGCAGGCAGCAGCGAGCGCAACGCATGGGAGAGAGGAGGGGAAGCTCACGGGGGGAGTAGGGGACTAGGCAATGGGGCTCGGGAGGGATGCCGGGGACGATGCGACGGAGAGGGGCAGGCCGACGAGGGAGGTCCGGCGAGGCGAGCTCCAGGCGTGGCGGGGTGCGGCGTCGGTGGCCTCCTCGATCCCGATCCAAATCGGAGGAGAGGGGGAGGAGATATTTTCGGGGAGGAGTGGGGAGTGTCGGTGGGTACTGAGGGAGTGGGGGGTTTATGGGTGCTGGGTGGGCCGGCCTGGTGGGTCGTGGCCCAGTTGGGCCAGTGGCCTGCTGGGCCGGAGCCCCGGGGATTTTCTTTTTCCTTTTTTGTTTCTTTTTCTCTTTTGTATTTCCTTTCTTTCTTTTATTTCCTTTTCTGTTTTAATCCATTTTAAAATTCTTAGGCACTTTATAAAAATGTGTTTATTACGCCATAATTAAATATGCAATTTATGGCACTGCCCGAACATTTTTGTTATAACTTTTGAAAACTTTTGTTGTTTACGATTTTTTTGAATTGATTTTTGAATTGGTTTGAACTAACGAAGGTTTAGCAACAGTAATCAAAGATGACATGGCAACATTAGGAGAGTTTTACTGTAGCCTAATTACCCGGGCGTCACAATTCTCCTCCATTACAAGAAACCTCGTCCCGAGATTTAAGAGGTGGAGTAAGGGGGAAAGGTCTGGTTATGAAATCCTAATGAATCTTCTCGGTCTTGGTTGCTCTTCTCGACGCTGTCGATCCATAGCGCTGATGTCTTCATTTCTCTGCTTCAAATCATCATGATGAAGTTGTCGTCCTTCCTTCAGGATCTTCACCGTACTTACGAAATGGTAAGAAGGGAAAACTCTATAAGGACGGATTCTAACAAGATCGAGCATCAGACGGTTAACTCAAGGGAAGAAGCATAAGTATCTCTCGAATTACCACTTAAGAAGATATCGAGAGCAAAGTAAGAAGGTACCATGAGAAGTTTCAAATGGATAGGCAGTCGTTCGATGCCTAATCAGGAGGTGAAAGGGTTTCAGGGCAACGAGAATAATTATTGTGTCTGATACCAGAATAGATTAGTAGGACGGTGGACCGTGAATTACATACGAGGCCACGCGCAAGGAATAACTTTGGGAACAAGGGGTGTACAGGAGAGTCAGGTTTCAATCCTGTGGATCTATGGGTTATGGGCCCACCATGTGTGTTAAAAGTAGGAAGGACAGTGACGTATTGCACGATCATGATAGCAAGGCATGTCAGCGGGTAGCTTGTCAGTTATATGTCAGCAACAACGTCGATACCAAGGGTGAGGGACAAAGAGAACCTTTTTCCTACTCATTGAACGAGGCGAACCATCAGGCAAAGTTCTCGTCCATCGGTGGCTACCGGAATATCATTCAACAATAGTAACAGGGTCTTGCTGACAGAATTGTACACCGAGGTGTTCACATAAGCAGGAGAATATTACTGCTTAGATCATATAGATCACAAGAAACGTTAAACCAACCAATGTAAAGGAAAATATTATTATCAGATTAAACAGAACAATGGAAAGAGAATGTGTTTAAACACATATTTCAGGGGTATATCCTTTCCAAGGACAAACAGAACATGATATCCATGGCAGGATAGAAAGTAGAAACCCATTTAGGTAAGGGGAGAGGACTTCATGACATATCCCAAACAACGGTGTTTGGATAATTGAGCAGGAAACATTTAGCATCGGGCTTCAAATGTTCTTGTTGAAAATCGGAGTACCATAGACATGCTTCGAGATAGCATTGACATGGTCATCAGGTGAAGATCAGACGTTGGAAACACAAAGGATCCATCGGGAATAACTTGTAGAATAAGGCTTACAATTTCCTCATGGAAGAATGGATAATCTTGCTAAAAGGAAGAACTATAACAATAGGCCCTCCAGCCAGGTGTGCTAGGCATGACATTACCTTACCGGGTCATATAAAGACCAACGTTATAACTCTTGGAAAATGCGTCCCAACCATCATATCTGGTCGGGATTCATATTTGATTGGTGTTAGGATATCTCAGACTCAGGATGTTTGAGAAGAAAAGGTATAACACAAATTGACGGGATGACATTGTAATATTCTCGGGAAATGTACTATGGAAGCGATTCTGAAACAAGAGTTCATCATTAAACCAAGGAAGAGGGTGAGGGGGTAGCTGATGGAGTCAGCGACAATCCTCGAGATTTCCAAAAAGGTGGATTTCCACAGTTATGTGAACAAGGAGATAACATTTGTCAGATCAAATGATATAATGAGTTATGCTTGAGGAAAACATTCACAGTTAAACATTGTTTGAAAGGTGCCCCTGAAACATGGGCGTAGGTAGCAAGACCGATGTTATAATGGTGATTCGATAACCAATGGTCTAAGAATGAAATGTCAACCATTAACTTCAAAGCAATAGGGTTGCTAGAAGGAAGGAATCCAAACGACACAGTTCAATTGTTGGAATCAACACGAGGACCAAGAAAGAATGGTGATGGTGAGAAGTATCATTATACCAAGGATTCTCAATAGGTGGTGAAATTCTGACGACATCCTTGACATAAAAGATGGTAATACTCCAAGGTAAAGAACAAATGCTGGATAGCAAGGATCTCAAGGTCTAACACGAAACACGAACAAGTTTGTGTTTGAACGGAAGGCAATAAAGTGGTCGATGATAACACAAATCATCGAGGACAAGGATGGTATTTCTCTTCTTAAATTCAATTGATATCCTGGAAGAGTTCAGAATGTTGATAATGATCACGACAAATTTTGTCGAGATATTTCATGAAGATGTAATCGATCAGCGATGACATCAAGTCAATGGAATGATGAAGCAAGAGGTTATTGGAACCACAGTTATGACACAAACTCGAAATCCAGCTTATTGTTTAAGGTGAAAGGGGATGATGAGGAAGATCGACATAAGCTTAGCTATCGTCGCAAATTAGTGCTCTGGGAATAAGGACCAGGTAGCACAGTTAAAATCATCACGACAATGATATAGCCAATCAGGCTAGGAATGACTTGAAGGATTATTAAACTCATAAGCAACGAAAATTACTTAGAGTTAATGAATCAGATTATGGACTCAATTCACTATCGGTGTCCCTGAGTGTCTAACAACTCAGAACCCGGGGAAAAATTGGGATCGGTGAGAAATAATACTTGAAGAAGAAATCATAAGAAGTAATATGGTTCTGTGATTTTATCGAGATACCACGGGGTAATACTCGAAGGTAGAACATAATAGAGGTCGCAGAAGTGTATTAATCTATAGAAGACAAGTGCTTTAACTAGTCCGAGAATTAAAATCAAGGAGAAAATATGACCGGAACCATGATTGCAAAGGACCAAACATAGATACAGGACGAACTTATAACAATGGGATTATTATCATTTACAAGAAACTTCGGTGATAAGTTCCACATCGGGTCCATGGGCATGAATGCAAAGGCTCAAGGTCGACTCCCACTTCTTCCATGCATAACCTTTCATTTTGCTTCTCGCTTTTGATGAAGCTGTAGTGTAGAAATTTTATCTAGCAAAATATCAGAAGAGTATGACTTGTGAAAACTTTCGAGGTCACACATAATAAGGAAGGCATAGGTTCAACCCGTCAGGGTATCGTGGAAACATATACCACAAGCTTCAATAGTAAATACCACCAGCTTGAAAACAGAGCGTGGTTGAGAAAGCAGAGGATACAATTTACCAAAGGCTTTATATATCCGTGGAAAGGCTCACAAGGTTACTTGAATATGAAGGACACTGTTGGATAATAATCCAACAAGAGGTCTGGTGGTCTACAATGGAGCCGATGTGAGTATCGGTACTCTATCAAAGGAAGAAGGAATGCATGTGCATCGGATTATAGAAACAACTGAATAACTCAAAGCTCAAATGCAAAGGAATTATGTATTCCAAGACAAGGAATCAGAAGCAATGCTCTGATTAGGGATGGATAGGTTGAATAGCCTCAATCGATGGCAAAATTTAATTGGTCGAGATCCAACTCATGTTTAAAATGACGTCTAAGCTGGAAGGATGAATTCTAGGATCTGATTGAGGATCGCGAGCATTTGCAACATATTGAATCAATGGAGTCAAAATGATAATGACAAGGGATGCCAATAAGATTACGAGACTTATGGAATTAACCATAACACCAGCAAGCAAGAATTTCAAGAGCAATAGACTCTCAGGATTTTCGGAAGACCGAATGGTATTTCGAAGACTTTTGCGAAACACATGAACACTGGGGATGAGCATGTGCTCGATAAGTGCTAGGAATTATCCATAGGGTTATTCAGGCAGAAAAGAGTTGCATGGCAGTCAGAAAAAGGATTCTCGAAGGTCGGAGAATACTTTCGGGTATCTTGTAATAACAAGGACAACTAGGGATGAAAGTATGAACGGCGAGGGTACACAGTTATTCATAAGGATTCAACGGTGTTAAGGGATTGCAAAAGAAATCAACACAAGTTCTCGGGAGTAGATCAGAGAATATCTTCGAAGTCTTCTGGTGAAGCAGGCAACCATCTGGAATGAAGGGGCTCTTCGGGGAAAGTCGTTACGAGAACCTAATGTAGTTAGTAAAATCATTTAACCCGAATAGAAGAGAGAACATAGTCCCAGAGTATAGACGAGGAATAAAAGATCCTATTACCACCCAATGGCGACGTGGGCCCATGGGCCGCACAGCCATGTTAGTAAAACAGTTTTCACTGGCTAGACTCGACTTCGGCCAAGCAGTGTGGAAGGGGGGTTCCTACAGGCAGTATGCTCTGATACCAACTTGTGACGCACCCGATTCAATTGTACACTAATCATACACATAAACATGTACGATCAAGATCAAGGACTCACGGGAAGATATCACAACACAACTCTACAAATAAAAATAAGTCATACAAGCATCATATTACAAGCCAGGAGCCTTGAGGGCTCGAATACAAGAGCTCGATCATAGACGAGTCAGCGGAAGCAACAATATCTAAGTACAGACATAAGTTAAACAAGTTTGCCTTAAGAAGGCTAGCACAAACTGGGATACAGATCGAAAGAGGCGCAGGCCTCCTGCTTGGGATCCTCCTAAACTACTCCTGGTCGCCCTCAGCGGGCTGCACGTAGTAGTAGGCACCTCCCGAGTAGTAGTAGTCGTCATCGACGATGGCGTCTGGCTCCTGGGCTCGAGCATCTGGTCGCAGCAATCGAGTATAGAAAGGGGAAAAGAGGGAGCAAAGCAACCGTGAGTACTCATCCAAAGTACTCGCAAGCAAGGAGCTACACTACATATGTATGCATTGGTATCAAATGGAATAAGGGTATCATATGTGGACTGAACTGCAAAATGCCGGAATAAGAGGGGGACAGCTAGTCCTATCGAAGACTATGCTTCAGGCCACCTCCACCTTGCAGCATGTAGAAGAGAGCAGAAGGTAAGTCCACCAAGTAGCATCGTGTAGCATAATCCTACCCGACGATCCTCTCCTCGTCGCCCTGTTAGAGAGCGACCATCGGGTTGTATCTGGCACTTGGAAGGGTGTGTTTTATTAAGTATCCGGTTCTAGTTGTCATAAGGTCAAGGTACAACTCCAAGTCATCCTGTTACCGAAGATCACGGCTATTCGAATAGATTAACTTCCCTGCGGGGGTGCACCACATGTCCCAACATGCTCGATCCCATTTGGCCGGACAAACTTTCCTGGGTCATGCCCGGCCTCGGAAGATCAACACGTCGCAGCCCTACCTAGGAACAACAGAGAGGTCAGCACACCGGTCTAAATCCTATGGCGCAGGGGTCTGGGCCCATCGCCCATTGCACACCTGCACGTTGCGAGGGCGGCCGGAAGCAGAACTAGCCCCCTTAATACAAGAGCAGGCTTACGGTCCAATCCGGTGCGTGCCGCTCAGTCGCTGACATCATGAAGGCTTCGGCTGATACCATGACGTCGAGTGCCCATAACTGTCCCCGCGTAGATGGTTAGTGCGTATAGACCATTGGCTAGACTCAGATCAAATACCAAGATCTCGTTAAACGTGTTATCTTGAAATAATCGCGAACGCCGACCAGGGCCAGGCCCACCTCTCTCCTAGGTGGTCTCAACCTGCCATGTCGCTCCGCCACAAAGTAACAGTTGGGGGCCGTCGAGAACCCAGGGACACCTCTACCGGGATGGAGCCACCTCCCCCTTCAGTCCCAACTCCGAACAGTACCACAGGTAATATAACAGCGTACAGTATATAGTATATGCCCGTGATCACCTCCCGAAGTGATCACGGCCAAGTAGTATAGCATGGCAGACGGACAAGAGTGTAGGGCCACTGATGGAACACTAGCATCCTATACTAAGCATTAGGATTGCAGGTAAAGGTAACAACAGTAGTAGCAAGGACAGGCTATGCACCAGAATAGGATTAACGGAAAGCAGTAACATGCTACACTACTCTAATGCAAGCAGTAGAAAGAGAGTAGGCGATATCTTGTGATCAAGGGGGGGGCTAGCCTGGTTGCTCTGGCAAGAGAGAGGGGTCGTCAACACCATAGTCAATCGGGGTACCAGCAGCAGTGTCAGTCTCAGGGTCTACCGGGGAAGAAGAGGCGGAAGAAACAGTAAATACGGAGCAAACAAAGCATCACAAAACATAACGAGGCAATACACGGTGCTAGGTATGCCCTAACGCGGTAGGAGGTGATACCAACGAAGGGGGGAAAACATCCGGGGAAGTATTCCCGGTGTTTCGCATTTTCGGGCAAAGGAGCCGGAGGGGGAAAGTTGCGAGTTCGGTATGTTAGGGATGTGTGGCGGACGAACGGGCTGCGTACCCGGATTTGTCTCGTCGTTCTGAGCAACTTTCATGTAGAAAGTATTTTAATCCGAGTTACGGATTAAAAGATATGATTTTCTAAAGATTTTATTATTATTCTGAAATTAAGATAAATGTTAAATTGTTAGGCGCACCCAGCACAGTGTACACAAAAGTGTACCCAGTGGCTGACAGGTGGGCTAGAGGAACCCAGTTGACCAGTCAACGTTTGACTGGTCAACATGGGTGGGACCCCCTGTCATTGATTGTTTTAGTTAATTAGGGTTTAGGTTAATTAGTTGTCTTAGTTTAATTAATCAAAATTAATTAAGTTAATTTAATTAAAATTAATTAAGTTAATTAATTAATTATTATTATTATTTTTTTTATTTTAAGAAACGTTCTGGGGGCGGGGCCCCTTTGTCATAGGCTCTGGGGGAGCCTAGCAGGTGTGGGCTACGGGCACAGCCCGAACGGGCGAGGAGGATACGGGCAACGGGCGCGCGCCCGTTAACGGCGGCTGCGGCGGCCGTCGACGGCGCGCAGCGCGCGAGGCGACCGCGGGCACGGGTGGCTGCGGGGCGGATCAGGGCGATGGTGCGGGGACCCGGGTCAGTGTGCG
>NC_041392.1:128226142-128270361 GCF_002162155.2 Triticum dicoccoides | reverse complement strand
GAGGCGAGCTCCGGGCATGGCGGGGCACGGCGTCGGTGGCCTCCTTCTCGATCCCGATCCAAATCGAGGAAGAGGGGGGAGGAGATATTTTCGGGGAGGAGTGAGGAGTGTTGGTGGGTACTGAGGGAGTGGGGGGGTTTATGGGTGCGGGGTGGGCTGGCCTGATGGGTCGTGGCCCAGTTAGGCCGGTGGCCTGCTGGGCCGGAGCCCCGGGGGTTTTCTTTTCCTTTTTTATGTTTGTTTTTCTCTTTTGTATTTCCTTTCTTTCTTTTATTTCCTTTTTTGTTTTAATCTATTTTAAAATTCTTAGGTACTTTATAAAAATGTGTTTATTACGCCATAATTAAATATGCAATTTATGGCACTGCGCGGACATTTTTATTTTAACTTTTGAAAACTTTTGTTGTTTGCGATTTTTTGAATTGATTTTTGAATTGGTTTGAACTAACGAAGGTTTAGCAACAGTAATCAAAAATGATATGGCATTATTAGAAGAGTTTTACTGTAGCTTAATTACCCGGACGTCACAGGTGAGGACGGCGCGACCCGCGGCGAGCTGGTGATGCTTGAAGGCAAGCCTCGTAGCGTTCATGGCGGGTGTCCAGGACAAACAGCTGGATGCAATTTTTGTTGAGCAAAAAAACGATGCAAAGGCTGATCTGACAGGTGGGCAAAAAGACAAACTAACGTATCAGATGCGACCGGCCGAACCGTTGCGCCGGTGTGCCGGCGCCTATCAGTCGCCTTACGGGATTCTCTAAAGTTAAGGCCGGTTTACAAAACTATTGGAGAGGGTTTTGGTTTCAACTTCCTGCAAACTGCGGTTAACTTAAAGATAAGGGGGCTGTTGGAGTTACTCTCACTGGTTCCGCAGTCTAAAATGGACACCAGTTGTTGAAGGTGAAAATACAGATGCACCTTATTGCTAATTCTTCCTGCGCTTTGTCCTGGGAGAAATCACAGCAGTTGACGCCCCCACGTCTTGGTGACCAACCATTGAAACTAAGATGAATGAGTTTGAAGGCCAGCAGCTGGAGAAGAAAAGGCACTCATGTCACTGGATTTTCTCTGCAGGCTATGGCAAGGCATGTCGTTACAGGCTTACAGCACCCATGCTCATATTCGCTCCTACTCTTGCATGGTGAACTGCTTGCGGCAGCCAGAGACGATGGCGCCCTGCACTGTTGTTGATATATATCTCCAACAGGGCTCAGCTCTTTGCTCCGCGACTCATCCTGGTCGATACTAAATGGAAGAGGGCCCTTGCGTTTCTTAGGGAGGGTTTTTCAAGAGTAGCAAGGCCATTTGATGATTGAGGTGAGAGCACAACATCAGCGGCATTTGCCAAAGAACTAGACTTCGTATTATTGATTTTGGACGCCTCTCTCCTATATTATTAAATAGAAATTAAAGCAGGTCACCCCATAATATTTAAGATGAATTCTCTGTGCAAGACAAGTAAATACCAAGAAGAAATAACAAGTTCCCCATACTGACTACCAATAATTGATTTTTTTTCTTAAAGATCGTCCAATGCCACAGATGATTACATTGCAAAGCCCTTCCACCGATCAAATAGATGAAGAACTGGACTTCCTAAAACAACTCAACTCTTAAGCTCAGAAGGTTTGTCTGTTGGAATTGAACTTCCTAAAAAAACATGCGCATTGGAGTATTGTACCCATATAACAGTACATACCAAATACCCCATCGTCTCATGGCTTCAGAAGGCTCTGATCACCCAGGAAATCCCCATAATTCATAACAGATCCGGTCTGACCCAACTACTTCTCCCACAAATTTTCACTCTACTACTAAAACACCCGAAATTCCACTTCAATGACGCACCCTGCACTGCTCCATAGCATCAGATGAATCGTAAAAGTCCAATGCAATGATTTCCAAATTCCAAACGATCCAAGCATGAACGAATCCCCAAAATAAACTTGTGGAAGTAAGATTACGGCGCAAGAAGGCCGACGAAGGCGCGACCTTTGCGCGGATTGGGTGGCTGGCCTGAGGGGCAGGGCTTCCTGGAGCGCGTCCATGGTGTCGAAGGGGCCTCTGAGCGAGCTCTGCACCTCCGCCTCGCTCTCCTCCGACTCACCGAGGTGCACCGCCTCCGCCTGGCTGCTGCTGCCCCGCCCAGCCGAAGAGGACCAGGCGCACGCCGCCGGCACCCCGCGGTCAAACAGGACGTCACTCTCCAGCGCGATTGGCATTGCTCTCCCCACTCGCGTCCACGACGAGCAGTGCCTCGCGGTCAGGAGAGGAGAGGGTGGTGGCGGACGGAAGCCAGTGCCCCGTGCGCCGGCATAGTGTGGTTCTTGTGTTGGCCTTGCAGCAGGCGTGTCTCGTCCGGGGAGAGTGGGGGGTTTGGCCGCTCGGCTTTTGTTGGGATGACGCGTGGGCCTGGGTTTAAGGACTAGTTTGGTTGGAGTCCACACAAAAAATTGCCTGGCCTGAAGCCTGCCTGAGAGTAGCCTGGAAGATGTTTGGTTCGTGTCCTGCCCCATCAAATAGTAGCCTGGCCTGGGTCTCCTGACATGCTCATTAGCCTGGCTGCAACCCCAGGCATCAGTGGCGGAGTTACGTGCATGCCTGCAGGGGCCGTGGCCCCCCCAGCCTGAACAAATTTAGTGAAAAAAATTCATACAGGGAGTTTTATATTAGAAAAAATAGAGCTTTTGCTCCCCTTAGAAACTGTATTTTCTTACTGGTCCCCCCCAATCAATCTTGTCTAGCTCCGCCACTGCCAGGCATGGTCATTAGCCTGAACCAGGCGTGAAGAATGGGACGCCTGGTGCTAGCCTGGGCAATAGACAATAGTTTTCTTGGTGGGTCAGCATTAATTTATGAAGTTGAAGCAGAATGATTGGTACGCCAGGCTGAGGACGTAAAGCAAACACATCACTCCCAGGCTGGCCTGGGTCAGGCAACTTTTCTTGACTCTTTCACGTCCAGGCCAGGCTTCTATTTTAGCCAGGCACAGACCCCAGGACACAAACCAAACTAGTCCCAAGTCGGAAGGCAGGTTTAGCTACAACAGTGCACTCTGGTTTCCATGCATCCCTAGCCGTTCGTCCGATTTGGTAGATCCCGACCGTCTATATTTGATGGACATATATTGCTTTCATGTTTTTTCAAACAACATATTCAGTGCATCATTTGCCAAATAAAGAGGAAAGACCATGAATCACGCACTAGTGTCAATTCCTCTTCATATCAGTCACTACCATCTCTTACGAGATCTAGCCCATTAAAGCATACATTATCTTTGATTTTATGATATTTTTTGCGTGTGATCTTTGAATTTATGAAGTTGCGATTGTAATACACAAGAATTTGAAAGTCGGGTATTACTTAGATAGTTAATGAAGGTGGTCGAACATGTACACAAAAGACCAAATGGGGTAGAAATTATGTGAGTGTGTTAGTGTCATGATGTGCGTGTAAACCTATCGTGCTGAATTTGACGTGAAAACAAAGAATTTGACGTTTCTGAAAGAAAAACCATTAGCATGTCCTAATGACATGAGGTTATAGAACATGCAAGGACTTTTTTTTAGAGTCAATTGTCGCTTAGATATTAAGCGAGGCGGTTGAACGCGCACTCCACTAAAACCAGACCAAGTAGACGTCATGTGAGTGTGTCCACATCGTGCATGTCAATCTATGAGGTGTGTGTATTATTGTTTCCGAAAACAAAAACTAACATGTGTGATGCCATGAAATTATGATGGTAAGTATCATGATTAAACATTGCGTGAGTGTATTTCAAGTCGTGGTGTGTGATGTTTCTGAAAACAAACACCAACTTATCATGATGCCATGTACTTATTATGATTGTAACACGCAAGAACATGTTTGAGAGTCAAATATTGCCTAAAAAGTTGATGGAGGTGGTTGAATCAGTACTACACTAAAAACCAAACCGATTAAATGTTGTATGATGCATCTGTGTTGTGATGCACCATAAATCTATGTGTTGTATTTGATATTTCTAGAAAGGAAATATTAACAGGTTTATCAAAAAGGCCAAATTGAGTGAAGCGGTTCACCAACAAAAATAAATGGAATTTCGTCGGTGACAGGTGATGAGAGCAATGATTAACAAGTGCTCTATGCTAACGAGTTTTATTGATTCTCTAGCACATCGATCACATTTCAGTGTTGGTTATAATGAAATGCTAGGTGATCTAGCATCATTCCAACTTTTTATTTTGAAAAAAGAGGGTATAATCCCTGGCCTTTGAGGTTGTATGCTCCTTGCTTTGTACCTACAAAACCCCATGAATGTACCTGGATAATGAGTTCGGTGTGGTTTACGATAGAGTGCAGTAGTGCACCAACATCTTGATGCAAGCTGGCCAGGGTGCACAATACTCTTGTGTCACATGGACTAAACATATATGTTTTGGAGTAACATGCAAGAACATGTTTGATAGTCAAGTATCGCTTAGATAGTTAATGGAGGTGGTTGCATCAGTACTACTCTATAAACCAAACCTAGTAGATGTTGTGTGATGCGTCTGTGTCATGAGGAACCGTAAATCTTTGATTTTCTATAACATATTTATTAACATATTTATCTAAAAGGCCACACTGGCATGGGAATAGTAGATGTTCCCGTGATGAAAATAAAATGGAAACTCGTTGCTAACAGATAATGAGATCAATGAATAAAAGGTGCTTTGTGCTAACAATTTTTATCATCTCTCTAGCACATTGATCACATGCCAGTGTTGGTTATAATAAAATGTTAGATGATTTATCATTGCTCCAACTTTTTTTTCTCTTTTGAAAGGAGTGTATACTCCTGGCCTCTGCAGTTTTATGCTCCGAGATGAAAAATGGCACAGTCATGTGTGTGTTATTACCATCAACCAATCATTGATCTATACCCAAAACACACATGAATGCACCCGGATAATGAGTTGGTTGTGGTCTGCGCTAGAGTGCACCAACTATCTTGGTGCAAGGATTTACGATACTCTTCTGTCTCATGGACCAAACCTTTCTTTTTAAGAGTAACATGCAAGAACATGTTTGAGTATCAAGTATCACTTTAGATAGTTAATGAAGGTGGTTGATTGGTACTACGCTAAAAAATGAACTGAGCGGATGTTGTGTGATCCATCTGTGTTATGATGCATCATAAATCTCTGTGTTGTATTTGACCTTTTTTTAAATGAAATATTGGTAGTTTATCAAAAGAGCCAAGCTGACATGGGAATTGAAGCGGTTATCCTAGCGAAAATAAAATGGAAATCCATTGGCGATAGATGATTAGAGCAATGAATAGCAAGTGCTCTGTGCTAACAATTTTTATTGATTCTCTAGCACATTGATCACATGTCGGTGTTGGTTACGATAAATTGCTTGGTGAGCTAGATTTCCTCCAAAAAAAGAGGTGAAAATGGTCCAGTCATGCGTGTATCATTGCTATCGATAGATCATTGATCTGCAGAGGCATAGCTAGCATAGAAACATTGGGTGTAGATGACACCAACGAAATTTAGTTGATAAAGTAGCGCTTTATTGGTCCTTGGTGTGTGAACCAAACAAAAGATGATAGATGAACCCATTGAATCCCTAGCTGCACTAGATAAAAGCTTTTTAGCCTGTGTATTTAGTGCAAGTTGTGCAAGCCCAAGTAAAACAAATCAATTTGATATCCCACAGTTGGCTAGCCACATGATCTTCAAATCGAGGTGCTTCACAACCGCAATGGGAAGAAGAAAATAAATCCGAATACTCTTGTCTCTTTCATTGCCCTCAAGCTGGCAGCCGGCAGCGACAAGCCGACAATTGTTGTTCAAAATATTGGTACCGTCGCCCTCACGCTGCCAACCTGTAGTGGCATACTGGTAATTGCTATTAAAAATATTGGTACATGCGATAGAACACGCTCTTACTCTTGTACAAGTCTTATCTAACCTTAATTATCTGACTGCTTTTTTGGCCGGACCTTGATCTAGGTCATGGAACAACAATTTGCAAAAAGAACAATCATTAGATCAAGATAATAAAGCAAGTACTTCAAGGCCATCCTTATGCGCAAGCAAACAAATGATGTGCTACTTCTTGTCCTACATAGCCTTATATTCGGATAGAAATTGATTTAGATTAATTTTCATATTCCAACTAATAGAAAGGGAATTCCGGAATGCATAAAAATTCTTGATAAAGCAAGATTGAGATTAGGAGAAGAGTTATGTGATCATTGTAACGTGAGGAGCTTACTAAAGCTAGCTGAGTTATATCCAGACGTAACATCCCAAATTTTCAATTTGGAATGTTATACATTAGAGCATCTTTGCATATCATATTTTATTGCATTTTGGTTGATCCTAGAAATTTCGCGCAACTCAAGGACCCTCGAAGAGAGTTGGGGATTTCGTTATTTTCACATTTGAGTTTTCTCAAATTTTGAAAATAGGATCATTTGATTTTAATTATTTTATCTTCAATTATTTCTATCACAAAAATATGAGAGAGGAAATAAAATGACTTTCCCAAAATAACGAGATATTGAGGATTTAATAATAAAATCAAATAAGATTTTATTTTGGTTTTATTTGCTATTTTATTTGAATTTAGGAAAAATGCATGTTTTTCAAAATTGCATTTAGGCCCCCAAATAAATGTTCATCGTGTGTGGCTTGATTTTAGAAGCCGGGCAAAATTTATTTTGGGATTTTTGGAGTCTGTTTAATATTTCTTTTGTTTGTTTTTCTGCGCGTAATTATTTAAAAAAATACGAACCGACTTCGGGCCGGGATCGGCCGGGACTCCTCCGGCCGGGCCCTTTATATAGCGCCGCCCCGAGCCGCTTTCAGCCCCAAGCAGCCGCGCCCCCAAACCCTAGACGCGTCGCGCCCAACCACAAGCCACAGCCGCCGCCGCGCCGCGCCGCGCCGCCGCCGGACCCGCCCGCCGAGGTTGACCGCCGCCGCCGGTTTTTTTAGAAAATCTTTGGTTTTCGCCGGTTTTCATTCGGGTTTTTTTTAGGTTCCATTTTTTATTAGATCGGTTTTTTTCGGTTTAGGTTAATTAGCGAGCGTTCGCTCGTTTGTTCGTTTTAACAAACGCGTTCATCGTTTAGATCCAGATAACGAACGTTCGTTCGTTAATCTGTTCGTCGTTTTTCTTTTTCTTGGATTATTCTGCGATTATTTCTGATCGCGATTTCTGATCCGATTTTTTATCTAGTATAACTTTTCGCTCGTTTATCGGAATCAGGCGATTCAAGCGCCTGGAGTTTCGTCTCGAAACCCTCCTTTCGTTTAACCAACTCAAACAAGTTTTTGCTTCAGTAAAATTTGACCTAGATCCAGAATAGTAAACGAAGTTTGTTTCTTTCGCCGTTTGACTTTCGTTGTTTCGTTCGATTTGATTCTTTTTGCCAACCGGAGTTCTTAAGTTGACCTTTCTGGTTAAATCTCTTATTTGAGTTTTACCTGTGCATTAGTTGAGTACTTATTGTATGCTTGTTTGTTTTCGATAGAGTACCCGGAGTGCGCCGCTTGCTACTTCGAATCGCTAGGTTTCGCGGATCATCAGCAAGGCAAGTAACACTTTGATCATACCTCCTACTACCCAGTTTTATTGCATTAGATCAATCCTCACACATTGCTTGATTAGGATCTAATTAAATTGTGGGTTTTGGGAAGTAGATGAGGTAGTACCTATTACCTGTTTCATTATCAAACCTTTGGGAGTTACTTCTACGTTTGCTTATTTCCATGCTATGCTAGTAGACGTGGATTGGGTAAGTGTATCCATGACAGATGTGAGATTGTTAAATTAATGGTTTATCTAAGGTGGCAACTTAAACACACATCTGGGTGGATTAAGGCACCTGGGTATTCCAGCGATTGCCTGTTTTTCTTTTGGACCACCACCCAGGCTCAAAGGGATCATGAGATTATTCATACTAGAAACTTCCGTGTGCAGCCACAAGCTACCATGGGCTCTAGCATAGTTGAATAAGTCGTGCGAACTCTTACAGTGGTAGACTAGCAGATGTAGGGGAAAGTAGCTGTAATGGTCTACCCGATCGCAAGGTGCTAGCACTTCTGAAAGACTATGTCTCGGTCGTCCATTTCTGAAACACCTTGTAGTGCGAGAATCCCGACGGAGGAGATCGAGTCTTGTGGGGAAAAGTGCGCAAACCTCTGCAGAGTGTATAAACTAACCATGGTTAGCCGTGTCCCCGGTTATGGTCAACTTGAGTATCTAGTACTTGGATTATCATGTGAATCTCATCATGTTACTCTAATTAATATTGTTGGGTTTTTAATGATGATGTTTAATTGGGATTGAGAAGGTGTCTACACTCTCAATGTTTAACAACTACCATGATAGTTAAATAAAATTTATTCCTTTGCCGTAGGGAAAAATTAGCTTTACGCAAAACTGTAACCATAGAGCTTTCCACCAGCCAAATATGCATGTAGTATAGCATTACTCTTTCATTGCTCTCTATGTGTTACTTTGCCAGCATATTCCATGTACTGACCCGTTTCGGGCTGCAACGTTCATGTTGCAGACTTTTCAGACGACGAGTAAGGTGCCTTAGGTCGTGGTTCTATACTCAGTGATGCCATTGGAGTTGATGGACTCACTTATCATCCAAGCCTTCTGCTGTTATCGTTATTAGATGGCCTTAAGCCATATTTATTGTAATAAGTTCTCTTTTGAGACACTCGTTGTAATAAGTGTGTGATTGCTACTCTGTTATAAATCCTTCAAGTATTGTGCGGTGTCAGCATTACTGATCCAGGGATGACACTGGAGCATAGAGATTGGACCATTTAAGGTCTGGTCGTTACAAGATGGTATCAGAGCACACGCTGACTGTAGGACACGACCACTAAGCTAAAGCCCTAGATCACTACTCACTCTTCCCATTCTGACTCTCCATCTTTTCTACTCTTTTAGGATGGCGGATGCAAGGAACAAGTTCACGCAACCGGATGAAGATACACCCTTTGGACGTCACTTGAAGCAAGTCACTAGATATCTAAACATCAGAGTACCAAGTTTCACCGGAACCTACAATGCCGCTTTACCTGAAGAGGAGCTCTGGATGATTCAAGTTCAAGTTCTAGGAAAGACGTTCATGCTAGTCACTGAACCCATAGAGTTTTCCTTTGATGCACCAACCTGGAGTCTAGGAAAGAGCATGGCAGCTCACATCGCCATGGGACGTATTGGAGAAGTTTACCACAAGGATCTCAAGGATACTATCTACCAGATTTGTGGGCGCCAAGATGAGCACTGGGAGATGGTTAGTACCAAGAAGGATAGATCAATCACAGCTTTTATCCAGGAGTTAAACCAGCACATTCGACGTCAGGAGAACCAGATGTGCGCAGACATGATAGATCTGAAGAATGCAAGGACAAGAATCAAAGAACTGGAGGCTACACGTGAAGATTATGAAGAGGAAATCAAAGTACTAGTGGAGAAGAATGACGACCTAATCAAGAAGATCGTAATATTTATGGGAGGCCCTACACCAGTAGAAGAAGACAAAGAACCCAAGGAGATTCGCCCGGAAAACTACATCATCATCGACGACACCGACTCGGACCCAGACGATAGTGATGATGACTATGTTGATGAAGTTGGAGCAGATATCATGGAGTCTGCAACCGAAGAATATTTCTAGTAGACCACCCCATTAGTAGTAGTAGTAGTAGTCCACCATGTAAATATAGTAGTCCGAGCACTTTTGCGATAGTTAGACCGATTGTATGCCCTTGTTTGATTGAATGAAGTGAATTGTTTGCTTTTGCCTCATGTGCATATGGGTAGTGTTTTCTATTTAGACCCCTCTCTATTCTTAAATCTCATCTTTTCTAAACCCATCAGATGCCTCCGAGACGTGACCCCGGATTTACCTTCCCACCGGAGCTCACTCAGTTGATCCAGTAGCAGAATACGTTGATGCAGTTGCTAGTCCAGAATCAGAATCAGGGGAACAACAACAACAACCCACCACCACCACCACCTGTTGACCACTTAGCCCGTTTTCTTAGGTTGAATCCGCCGGTGTTCTCTAGTAGCACCGAGCCTATAGTAGCAAATGCTTGGCTCCGCAAGACAGCTAGGGAGTTGACCACGGCAGGATGCACAGATGCAGAAAAGGTGAAGTTTGTCGCACATCAGCTTGACGGACCCGCGGCATCATGGTGGGAGAATTTCACAACCACTTTCCCTATCGACACTGTCACATGGGACCAATTTCAGCAGGCTTTCCGTACTGCCCATGTTTCAGCAGGAACTATGGCCATGAAGAAGCGTGAGTTTTGCAACTTGCACCAAGGAGGATGGATAGTTGGCCAGTATGTGGAGGACTTTAGTAAGCTAGCACGTTATGCCCCAGATGACGTTGCTACGGATGCAGCTAAGCAGGAGAAGTTTCTGGAAGGACTGAATGATGAGTTGAGCATGCAGTTGATGGTAGCAACCTTCAACAACTATCAGGAGTTGGTAGATCGTGCTCTTATGATTGAAGGGAAGCAGCAACAAATTGAGAACCGCAAAAGGAAGTATGGACAAGGGAAGTACAATTCTAGAGCTCAGCAGAAGCCACGTTTTACCCCTAGACCGGGAGGGCATTTTCAGCATACCCATGGAGGAGGTAGCTCGCACAATCATAATGGCCCCAAGAATGGTAATGGGAATGGAGGAAGCAACGGCCAGAATCGTACCAACCCATCAACCCCAGCCAAGAGAGACCTGAGCCAAGTCACTTGCTTTAAGTGCCAGAAGACCGGACATTATGCCAATGAATGTCCTGAAGCCCAGAATGGGAATGGCAATGGAAGCTCTGGGAAGGAGCCGAACCCTTTCAATAGAGGACAGATGAACCACGTAAACGTGGAGGAGGTTGAAGAGCAGCCGGATGTAGTAATCGGTAAGTTTTTGGTTAATTCTTTTACTGCAATCGTTCTTTTTTATACTGGTGCATCACATTCATACATATCAAGGGGATTTGCGGATAAGTATAAGCTGCCCACCAAAGTTCTTAGAACACCTATGTTAGTAAGCTCACCAGGAGCGGAGTACATGGCCAGCAAAGGATGTTTTCAAGTACCATTGAGTATAGGTAGGCATGTGTTTCCCTCGGATTTAATCATTTTGGAATCACATGGTTTGGATGTAATTCTGGGTATGGATGGCAATCGTTGTATGCAGGTAACATCGACTACGCCAGTAAGTCGATTTTTGTTGGGCCTCCAACTGCAGAGGTTTGTAGGACAGTAGCAAATTTCCCTCAAGTGGATGACCTAAGGTTTATCAATCCGTAGGAGGCGTAGGATGAAGATGGTCTCTCTCAAGCAACCCTGCAACCAAATAACAAAGAGTCTCTTGTGTCCCCAACACACCCAATACAATGGTAAATTGTATAGGTGCACTAGTTCGGCGAAGAGATGGTGATACAAGTGCAATATGGATAGTAGAAAATAGTTTTTGTAATCTGAAATTATAAAAACAGCAAGGTAATGAATGATAAAAGTGAGCGTAAACGGTATTGCAATGTATGGAAACAAGGCCTAGGGTTCATACTTTCACTAGTGTAAGTTCCCTCAACAAAACTAACATAATTGGATCACATAACTATCCCTCAACATGCAACAAAGAGTCACTCCAAAGTCACTAATAGCGGAGAATAAACGAAGAGATTATGATAGGGTACGAAACCACCTCAAAGTTATTCTTTCCAATCAATCCGTTGGGCTATTCCTATAGGTGTCACAAATAGCCCTAGAGTTCGTACTAGAATAACACCTTAAGACACAAATCAACCAAAACCCTAATGTCACCTAGATACTCCAATGTCACCTCAAGTATCCGTGGGTATGATTATACGATATGCATCACACAATCTCAGATTCATCTATTCAACCAACACAAAGGACCTCAAAGAGTGCCCCAAAGTTCTACCGGAGAATCACGACAAAAACGTGTGCCAACCCCTATGCATAGGTTCATGGGAGGAATCCGCAAGTTGGTCACCAAAACATACATCAAGTGGCACGTGGTATCCCATTGTCACCACAGATATCCATAGCAAGACATACATCAAGTGTTCTCAAATCTTTAAAGAGTCAATCCGATAAGATAACTCCAAAGGGGAAACTCAATTCATTACAAGAGAGTAGAGGGGGGAAGAAAAATCATAGCATCCAAATATAATAGCAAAGCTCGTGATACATCAAGATCGTATCATCTCAATGACACGAGAAAGGGGGACATCAAACACATAGCTACTGGTACATACCCTCAGCCCCGAGGGAGAACTACTCCCTCCTCGTCATGGAGAGCACTGGGATGATGAAGATGGCCACCGGTGAGGGTTCCCCGCTCTGGCAGGGTGCCGGAACAGGGTCCCGATTGACTTTTGGTGGCTATGGAGGCTTCTGGTGGCGGAACTCCCGATTGTAGCGACCCGACCTCAAACGGTCAAGTCTCTATGCTTAAGTGTCATCCCTGGATCGGTATGCTGACACACACAGTACTCGAGGATTTATAACAGAGGTAAATCACATGTATAAAGTAACATAAAATACTATTACCTCAATACAAATAGCGGAAGTAACAACAAGGTTGTGGATTCCCATCAACACCAACGGCAAAGTTGAGTGTAGATATCGTAACCCTAACATATCACTTACTCATCGTAAGATTTCCTGCAACATGAGATGTTGCAGCCACAAAGGGTCAGTACATTGAATGTACTGGCAAATTCACACCATAGAGAAATGATGAACAATGGCTATCACTACATGCATATATGGCTGGTGGAAAAGCTCTATGGTTATAAGGTTTTTGCAGAAAGCCAATTTTCCCTACCGCAAAGGAATATATTTTATTTAACTACAAAGTTGGTTGAAAATATTGAGAAAGTTCCTCCAACTCAATCCCATAATAATAATCATTAACCCAATCAAGTTGATTAAATAGAGTGTTGAGATCAACATGAATGTCCAAAGACCAGAGACTAAAAATTGTCCATAACCGGGGACACGGCTAACCATGATTAGCACTCTGCAAAGGTTTGCGCACTTTTCCCCACAAGACTCGATCACCTCCGTTGGATTTCTCGCACTACATGGTGTTTGAGAAACGGATGACCGAGACACAGTCTTTCAGAAACATTAACTCTCTACTCCGGGCAGACCATACCAAACCTACAACCCTCTACCTGCTGATCCACCTCTTCAAGAGCTTCACGTAACTTACTCAACTATGCTAGAGCCCATAATAGCTTGTGACTGCACATGGAAGTTTCTAGCATGAATAATCTTATGATCCCTTTGAGCCTCGGTGGCGGTCCATAGGAAAATCACACGGGTACTCCGGGATTTCCAAAAATACAGGCAACACTGGGTACTCCAGGTGCCTCAATCCACCCAGATGTGTATTTAAGTTGCCACCTTAAGTTGTACCATTAATTAACAATCTCACATCTGTCATGGATTTCACTCACCCAAACCACGTCTACGAGCATAGCATAGCAAATTAAGCAACGCGTAGAAGTAACTCCCAAGGGTTTGAAAGTAACATGGTAATAGGTTCTACCTCATCAACTACTTCCCAACCCACATGTTAATGACATCCTAATCATGCAATGTTTGAAGATTGGAACTAATGCATAAAAACTGGGTGATAAAAGGGATATGATCAAAGTGTGAACTTGCCTGCAATGTTGATGTAGATGATTCGCACTCAAAACTCTTGATAGTTCTACTCGTCACACTCCGGTCAATCTGCCGTAAGCAAGCAATAGTAACCACACATAAGCAATCACTCAAAAGATCGGGAAGAACGAAGAAGACAATTCGGAAAACATCAAAACCAAGCAAATAACTCTTGCAACATAAAACAATTTCTAACAGTACCAAAATTAAATGAATTTGGCCTTATCAGAAAGTTTAGGTTAAGAGCTTCGATTTGCAAAAAGAATCAACTCAAACGGAGCTACGAAACCCAAGTTATGATCAAATAAAGTTTGAATCTAAATCTGTTCTAATTCAAATTTTAAAATTTTTAAAAACATGTTTGAGTTGGATTACTAGATAGAGGAGATCATAACGAAGAAGTGGGCGTTGGTTTCGTTGGATTTGGACAAACGAGCGAAAAGATGTGGTCGTTTTGAAGTACAGGGACTAATTTGTAAAAGAAACTACTACAAATAGATCCCTAGACAGAAAACTAATGAAATAAAAGAAAAAAAACTAAATAGTGAATGTTCGTTACCGATCACAAACGAACGAAAATTGTTCGCTACGAACTCTAACTAACGAATTGTTCACTAACTAACCAGATCAGGAAAACCGGCTAAAATATAAAACCGAAGTTAATAAAACCGGGTGATTATATCGGTTTTACCGGCTCGGGGCGGTTTTCCGACGAAAAACCAAGGCGGGCGGATCCGGCCGGCGGCGAACTCTGGCACGGCGTCGGGGCGGCGGCGGTTTGCGCAACGTGGACAATGGCGGCGTGGCGCGAGGGAGCAGCGCTGCAGCGGCGGCGCGGCGAGGAATGGTGGCGCGGTGGTGCGGGCGGCGGCAGTGCGGCGAGGAGCGGTGGCACGATGGTGCGGGCAGCGGCAGCGCGCAGCGCGGGGCGACGGCGGCAGCAAAGTGCGGCGGCGGTTGGTGGTGGCGTGAGGCGAGGGGCGCGGCGCTCGAGGGAGAGAGAGGGGAAGAAGAGGGCGGCGGGGGCGGCGCATTTATACAGGGGCCGGGGCGGCTCCTGTCTTGGGGAAGGGGGCGGCCGGCGCCGTGGGTGCGGCGGACTACGGCGGGAGTCCCGCACGGGCACGCGAAGAGGGAGGCGATGCGGTGAGTGGGCCGGCTGGCTGGGCTTTGGCCTAGTTGGCCCGGTCCAGAGAAAAGTTTTTTAAAAAAACATTTTCCAAACAATTAAAATAATAAAAACGAAATAACTAAAAAAAATTATATAGGCATATAATATATCAAAATTTTCAGAAAAAGATTGTCTACAACGTGAACATTTTTCTAGAGTCAAATAGAATTCACACAAATTTAGATAATTCAAAGTGCTATTGGTCTAATAAAATCCAATAAAAATCATTATAAAAATACCAAAATTAATTCAAATTTATGTCTCTCCAATTTTCTGATGTAGGGAATCATGTTACATTATTTTCGGTATATTTTATTTTTGGAGAAGAATAATTTGAAAAAACCCAAATAACTCCAAACTGAAAATAATTTCAAAAGGATTTTAAATTTTGATCCTTTTAAACTCCCAACTCATATTTCATATAATTTGAAGAAGTCATTTTATCTTCTCTCATGAAAATCATTGAGTTGCTTGAAGTTTTGGAATTAAAAATATTTCCAAATGAAATTCAAATCTTTTCAAAACCCTTTTCATTTATTTAAATGGAAGAAGTCATGTCATCTTCTCTCGAGGGTTTTGTATTTGAAAAGAATTTCAATTCACGGAGATCAAAATGCAAAAGGTGAAAGTTTGGGGAAGTCCTTTTATTCCCTCTCATTTAACTTTCAAAAAGTTTCGAATTCACTCACTTTCAGTCAATCAATCAAACAAACAAACAATCTATCTATTTATTATAACATTCCAAAATTTAGAATTTTGGGATGTTACAAACCTACCACCCTTAAAATGAATCTCGTCCTCGAGATTCGGAGAGGCTAGAAAGAAATAGGTTAGGTTTGGGGGTCTTCTCAAAATCCATCAATTGTCGCAGGAGGGGGTCTGGGGTGTTACCACCCTTAGAAGCATGGTTACGGTTCCATCAAAACTCATATACTCCATCCTTATTCTTGACAGGGCCGGTCTTCTCAGATCGTAAGGATAATTCCTTCTCTAGCTCTTCCGGCAGCGGCATAACCTTTTCCTCAATTCTTCTGTACTTTCATCCTAGTAAGGTTATTCTGAGACTGGGTCTTCTTAGCTGACGGGTCTGGCGCCAATACTAATCAACTATCGATATCTCATGGTGGTCAACCATTTATGGTTTCTCTTGTAGGAAAAGGGTCTGGGTTGATCCTCACCGTATGACCTATGGTTGGCAAAATTGCCTTGTACTAGGGAAAATTGCTATACCATTCTAAGGTTTAAACAGGGTTTTGATCGTCGTCTCTTTACTATAGGTAGGTCACTCATATTTACCATCCCACATAGCAAGGCGAATAATAAGAGTAAGTCGGTATGGTGATCAATCCATCCCGCACCCAAATCATTACCTTGTATACGGTTTAGTGAATCTCACATTCTACACTCGGTCATCCTCACAAGCATTGCAGAATTTCTCTTGTCAACGAACTAAATTCGGATAAATCCATTGATTCTGCAAGCCAAAGTAACATCTATCGTTCCTTCCCATCTCTCAGGTTTTGCGTTAGTCTTATAAAATCGTCTGCCGATAAACGTCGTATCTTCCTCCAGGGTTTTTCCTTCAGCAAGAATGTGCTTGCTTCTTGGCAGGTACTGGGGCCTGTGGGTTATAGCCCATCTCATCACTTGTAAACCTTGAACTTATCCTCTGGGCAACTTATCGTTATTCCAACATCCAACTTCCAGCTTCCTAGCATACTTAAAATCCATCCAATTGTATTATCTCCCTTCCTTCTATTTGTACAAGACTAAGACATGATTACTCAAACTCATCATGGAGTTATAATCGTTCCATAATACCAACATCATACCTCCTTTATATCCAATAGTAATTCATCTCTTCATCCTCGTGGGATATCCCACATACCGAGATAAAAATTTATACTTATGAAGTCCATATTCCACTTCGTGGAAGATCATTATCCTTTCCAGGTTCAGGCGTCCGTACAGGGGAATATTGGCCATCTCTGCATGGCACTTCTTCAACTGGGAAACGTGAAACACATCATGAACTCCTGTCAGTCCTTCGGGTGACTCCAACTTGTTGGCCACTTCTCCCATATGCTCCAAAACTCGGTATGGTCCTACAAATCTCGGGGCTAACTGTCCCTTAACTCCAAATCGTTTAACTCCTCGCAGAGGGGTCACACGAAGACATGCTCTATCTCCAATTTCATAGGCTACCTCCTTGCGTTTTTGAGTCTGCATAACTCTTCTGCCTGGACTGAGCTACCTTCAGTCTATCTCGAATCAACTTAACATTCTCTTCTGACTCCTTGATCACATTTGGTCCAAACAACTGACGGTCTCCAACTTCATCCCACACACTCTTGGGGTATCACACATATCGAGACAAAACTCGTATTCATTTTATCCGAAATCCACTCCATGGAGTATCCTTATCTTTTCCAGGGTCAACGGTTCTTACAGGGTACTACCACCCTTAAAATGCACAAATCTTCCATAGACCATATTTCTCATATCCTCAAAATGGCCAAAATCCTTCTTCATAGAGTAACAACTCATAAAATCCATATCAGTACCAACGATGCTAACTTTATTCACTCTCAATTGATTACAATCTCTCGCTTTTCCATTACATGTCTCAACTCAACACCTCAATATAAAAGAAAATGTTCTCACTTCTACTACTCCATTTCTTTTGTTACAAACTCAACTATCTAGCACAAGTTTCCTTCTCCTTAGGGAATTCTCTGGCAAAGTGCCCTGCTCTATTACAACGAAAACATATTACTTCTGACAAGTCTCGAGGTTTCCTTTTTTGGGCAACTGCTGAGGTAGTGCCCTGACTCCTTGCACCTGTAATAGGTGATATGACTCAGGTCCTTCCTGGTATCAAATCTACTTATCTTCCTGGACTTTTCTGTTCCAATCATGGATTCTATTTCTTGTGGGTCGTACTCTACTTCCTCCGTCGGGAATTCTACTAGATCCCCATTCAAACAATTTTGGGAGATGTGTCATTCTTCTCCACATGAATAGCAAGACTTAGTGCAGGGCTTACTCGGGTCTTCTTTAGGTGTGTCCTCCATCTCTTCCTTCATCACAGCTTCTTCAAAATTTTCCATGAGGGCTCCTTTCATTACTTCTTTCTTCTGCTGGATGGTTCGTGGTACCATGGGGTAAATGTGACACTGAGCAGGATAGTGGGTAGTCCCTTCACACAAGAAACAAGCAATCTGCCTAGTTGGGTATTCTTCAACTGGGTGACTTCCTTCACAATTAGGGCATTCATCCTTGTGTTCTTTATGGGTGTGTCCTATTTCTCCACAAATCTTGCATGCACAAGGTTTCTTCATATCCTTTCCATAAGGCTTCAACTTCTGGGACACAAGCCGAGACTTTGGCAAAGTCAACTTAAATTCTTTCCAAGTGGTTACTCCTTTCCATCCATTGATGGTTTGGTACATTCTCCACCAAGTAGCAGCACCTCCTTCAAAGCACTGAAGAGCATGTTGGGTCATATCCTTTCCGACTGTAAGGTTTTTCTTCATGTGATCCTCCATGTTCTGAATCCATTGGTCCGTCTCCAATTGACTCATCAGTCCAGAAAATATAAGCTCATCTTCATTCATCCTCTATTGGGTCCATGGGTTTGGGGTGAGATAAGAGAGATAGAGATGGATAAACACAATACAAACAAAAGTTTTGAAAAGACAGATTTTATTGTGGCTGTCGAAAAACATCAAACAAATGACAGCTCACAAACGTCGCATCTAACGTAGGTATATAACAGGGGTTTGGTCTTCTAAAGGTCAATAAATCTTCAATGTCTCCAAACTCTTCAAGCCTTGTTCATGCCTCCAATGGCTTCTTCCGATCATGCTTGTCTTCTCAAGTTCTTTTGCCGGATCATCTCTGTTGACATGAAATCTCTCATGACATCCTTTAATATTCTGTAGTTGCATTTCAAACTTCTAGGTTTCAACATCCTTGGCATGAACCATGGTCTAGTTCCTGACGAATCTCCGGTTTCTCGAGGTTTTGCTCCTCCAGCTTGGCTACTCTCATCTTCAGGGTCTTGAGTTCCTCGAGAAATACTTCCTTGTCAAAATACTGCTTCTTGTAGGTCCATCTTAACTTCTTGATGTAACACTCCAGATCCTGGTGATACACTTAGATAAGGTTAAAACTTCACCTCTTGCTGATAGATGCTCCATCAGCCTTCTACCATCCAATCCTTCCATGCATATGCATGCTTAACTCGGCATGGTGAAAATATCATAAGCGGGCAATAACCTCATGGATAGCCGTGCTTCTACTCTTGTCATTTCCATGAGCTATCTCTCCATAGTTGATATCTCCTGCCTTAGGATTTTCTTTGACAAAACTTCGAGTTCTCATGCTCCTTGTTTCAGTCTTTCTCCGATACACCTTGATCTCGGGTATTGACAACTTCCATAGTCTGCCAAGTTCCATAAGGGTAGCCTTCTTAGGTCATCCTAATCTAGAAATTCTTCATAGCCTTCAAATTCTCCTTGTCTTCGGTCTTCAACCGTTGTAGTTTCCATTATTCAGATGCACAGTAAAATCCTCTTCATTCCGAAGCGGTCTTAGTTGTCCAATATCTTGTACTTCTTGGAGTGGTCTAATCCGTTGAATCTTCGAGTGATCCAAAGGGAAAAGGGATATGGTCTCACTAAAAGGGAATTTTTGAATAAGCTCAGAAGAGAAGAGAGGTAAAAGATCTTTTTGAAAGGGAAAGTTGTGGAGAAAAATCTTTGTTATGGGCTTGCCAGTTTCTAGGGTCACGTCCTACAGTCAACATGTGCTCTAATACCATCTTGTAGCGACCCGACCTCAGAAGGTCAAGTCTCTGTGCTTAAGTGTCATCCCTGGATCGGTATGCTGACACACACAGTACTCGAGGATTTATAACAGAGGTAAATCACATGTATAAAGTAACGTAAAATACTATTACCTCAATCCAAATAGCGGAAGTAACAACAAGGTTGTGGATTCCCATCAACACCAACGGCAAAGTTGAGTGTAGATATCGTAACCCTAACGTATCACTTACTCGTCGTAAGATTTCCTGCAACATGAGACGTTGCAGCCACAAAGGGTCAGTACATTGAATGTACTGGCAAATTCACACCATAGAGAAATGATGAACAATGGCTATCACTACATGCATATATGGCTGGTGGAAAAGCTCTATGGTTATAAGGTTTTTGCAGAAAGCCAATTTTCCCTACCGCAAAGGAATATATTTTATTTAACTACAAAGTTGGTTGAAAATATTGAGAAGGTTCCTCCAACTCAATCCCATAATAATAATCATTAACCCAATCAAGTTGATTAAATAGAGTGTTGAGATCAACATGAATGTCCAAAGACCAGAGACTAAAAATTGTCCATAACCGGGGACACGGCTAACCATGATTAGTTTATACACTCTGCAGAGGTTTGCACACTTTTCCCCACAAGACTCGATCACCTCCGTTGGATTTCTCGCACTACATGGTGTTTGAGAAACGGATGACCGAGACACAGTCTTTCAGAAACATTAACTCTCTACTCCGGGCAGACCATACCAAACCTACAACCCTCTACCTGCTGATCCACCTCTTCAAGAGCTTCACGTAACTTACTCAACTATGCTAGAGCCCATAATAGCTTGTGGCTGCACATGGAAGTTTCTAGCATGAATAATCTTATGATCCCTTTGATCCTGGGTGGCGGTCCATAGGAAAATCACACGGGTACTCCGGGATTTCCAAAAATACAGGCAACACTGGGTACTCCAGGTGCCTCAATCCACCCAGATGTGTATTTAAGTTGCCACCTTAAGTTGAACCATTAATTAACAATCTCACATCTGTCATGGATTTCACTCACCCAAACCACGTCTACGAGCATAGCATAGCAAATTAAGCAACGCGTAGAAGTAACTCCCAAGGGTTTGAAAGTAACATGGTAATAGGTTCTACCTCATCAACTACTTCCCAACCCACATGTTAATGACATCCTAATCATGCAATGTTTGAGGATTGGAACTAATGCATAAAAACTGGATGAAAAAAGGGATATGATCAAAGTGTGAACTTGCCTGCAATGTTGATGTAGATGATTCGCACTCAAAACTCTTGATAGTTCTACTCGTCACACTCCGGTCAATCTATCGTAAGCAAGCAATAGTAACCACACATAAGCAATCACTCAAAAGATCGGGAAGAACGAAGAAGACAATTCGAAAAACATCAAAACCAAGCAAATAACTCTTGCAACATAAAACAATTTCTAACAGTACCAAAATTAAGTGAATTTTCCCTTATTAGAAAGTTTAGGTCAAGAGCTTCGATTTGCAAAAAGAATCAACTCAAACAGAGCTATGAAACCCAAGTTATGATCAAATGAAGTTTGAATCTAAATCTGTTCTAATTCAAATTTTAAAATTTTAAGAACATGTTTGAGTTGTATTACTGGATAGAGGAGATCATAACGAAGAAGTGGGCGTTGGTTTCGTTGGATTTGGACAAATGAGCGAAAAGATCTGGTCGTTTGAAGTACATGGACTAATCTGTAAAAGAAACTACTACAAATAGGTCCCTGGACAGAAAACTAATGAAATAAAACAAAAAAAACTAAATAGTGAATGTTCGTTACCGATCGCTAACGAACGAAAATCGTTCGCTACGAACTCTAACTAACGAATCATTCACTAATTAACCAGATCAGGAAAACCGACTAAAATATAAAATCGAAGTTAATAAAACCGGGTGGTTTTATCCGTTTTACCGGCTCGGGGCGGTTTTCCGACGAAAAACCAAGGCGGGCGGATCCGGCCGGCGGAGAACTCCGGCGCGGCGTCGGGGCGGCGGCGGTTTGCGCAACGCGGGCAATGGCGGCGTGGCGCGAGGCAGCAGCGCTGCAGCGGCGGCGCGGCTAGGAGCGGTGGCGCGGTGGTGCGGGCGATGGCAGCGCGCAGCGTGGGGCGACGGCGGCAGCAAAGTGCAGCGGCAACGACGGTTGGTGGTGGCATGAGGCGAGGGGCGCGGCGCTCGAGGGAGAGAGAGGGGGAGAAGAGGGCGGCGGGGTCGGCGCATTTATACAGGGGCCGGGGCGGCTCCTGTCTTGGGGAAGGAGGAGGCCGGCGTCGTGGGTGCGGCGGACTCCGGCGGGAGTCCCGCACGGGCACGCGAAGAGGGAGGCGACGCGGTGAGTGGGCCGGCTGGTTGGGCTTTGGCCCAGTTGGCCCGGTCCGGAGAAAAGTTTTTTAAAAAAACATTTTCCAGACAATTAAAATAATAAAAACGAAATAACTAAAAATATATTATATAGGCATATAATGTATCAAAATTTTCAGAAAAAGATTGTCTACAACGTGAACATTTTTCTAGAGTCAAACAGAATTCACACAAATTTAGATAATTCAAAGAGTGCTACTGGTCTAATAAAATCCAATAAAAATCATTATAAAAATACCAAAATTATTTCAAATTTATTTCTCTCCAATTTTCTGATGTAGGGAATCATGTTACCCTATTTTCTGTATATTTTATTTTTGGAGAAAAATAATTTGAATAAAACCCAAATAACTCCAAATTGAAAATAATTTCAAAAGGATTTTAAATTTTGATCCTTTTAAACTCCCAACTCATATTTCATATAATTTGAAGAAGTCATTTTATCTTCTCTCATGAAAATCATTGAGTTGCTTGAAGTTTTGGAATTAAAAATATTTCCAAATGAAATGCAAATCTTTTCAAAACCCTTTTCATTTATTTAAATGGAAGAAGTCATGTCATCTTCTCTCGAGGGTTTTGTATTTGAAAAGAATTTGAGTTCACGGAGATCAAAATGCAAAAGCTGAAAGTTTGGGAAAGCCCTTTTATTCCCTCTCATTTTACTTTCAAAAAGTTTTGAATTCACTCACTTTCAGTCAATCAATCAAATAAACAAATAATCTATCTATTTATTATAACATTCCAAAATTTAGAATTTTGGGATGTTACATCAATCTATGTTGTGTTCTGGAAGTTTTAGGGTATATGTAGTTATATAGGCCGAAGAAGCACGTTAGGGGAGCCACGGGGGCCCCACGAGGCAGGGGGGCGCGCCCCCTACCCTCATGAGCAGCTCCCGTATCTTCTGACGAGGGGTCCAAGTCCATTAAGTGTGTTTCCTTCCAAAAATAACTTCTCCAGTTGATTTCGTTCCGTTTCGACTCCGTCTGATATTCCTTTTCTTCAAAACACTGAAATAGGCATAAAACAGCAAATCTGGGCTGGGCCTCCGGTTAATAGGTTAGTCTCAAAAATAATATAAAAGTGGATAATAAAGCCCAATATTGCCTAAAACAGTAGATAATATAGCATGGAGCAATCAAAAATTATAGATACGTTGGAGACGTATCACCCCCACCCTCGTGGGCAGCCCGTGTCTCCCCTGACGTGCACTCCAAGTTCCCTGGGTTGCTTTCCTTCCAAAAATAACTTCTCCAATTGATTTCGTTCCGTTTCGACTTCGTTTGATATTCCTTTTCTTCGAAACACTGAAATAAAAAAAAACAGCAAATCTGGGCTGGGCCTCCGGTTAATAGGTTAGTCCCAAAAGTAATATAAAAGTGGAAAATAAAGCCCAATATTGCCCAAAACAGTATATAATATAGCATGGAGCAATCAAAAATTATAGATACGTTGGAGACGTATCAAACATCCCCAAGGTTAATTCCTGCTCGTCCTCGAGTAGGTAAATGATAAAAAAGATAATTTTTGATGTGGAATGCTAGTTGGCATAATTTCAATATAATTCTTCTTAATTGTGGTATGAATATTCAGATCCATAAGATTCAAGACAAAAGTTCATATTGACATAAAAATATTAATACTTCAAGCATACTAACTAAGCAATCATGTCTTCTCAAAATAACATGGCCAAAGAAAGTTATCCCTACAAAATCATATAGTCTGGCTATGCTCCATCTTCACCACACAAAATATTTAAATCATGCACAACCCCGATGACAAGCCAAGCAATTGTTTCATACTTTTGATGTTCTCAAACTTTTTCAATCTTCACGCAATACATGAGCGTGAGCCATGGACATAGCACTATAGGTGGAATAGAATGGTGGTTGTGGAGAGGGAAAAAAGGGAGAAGATAGTCTCACATCGACTAGGCGTATCAACGGGCTATGGAGATGCCCATCAATAGATATCAATGTGAGTGAGTAAGGATTGCCATGCAACAGATGCACTAGAGCTATAAGTATATGAAAGCTCAACAAAAGAAACTAGTGGGTGTGCATCCAACTCACTTGCTCACGAAGACCTAGGGCATTTTGAGGAAGCCCATCATTGGAATATACAAGCCAAGTTCTATAATGAAAGATTCTCACTAGTATATGAAAGTGACAACATATGAGTCTCTCTATATGAAGAACATGGTGCTACTTTGAAGCACAATATATGAGACTCGATGTATCATGGTGCTACTTTGAAGCACAAGTGTGGAAAAAAGGATAGTAGCATTGCCCCTTTTATTTTTTTAATATATTTTTTGGGCCTTCCTTTTTTATCTTTGGCCTTTCTCTTTTCTCTTTTTTTGGGACAATGCTCTATTGAATGATGATCATCACACTTCTATCTATTTACAACTCAATGATTACAACTCGATACTAGAACAAATTATGACTCTATATGAATGCCTCCGACAGTGTACCGGAATGTGCAATGATTCATAAGTGACATGTATGAAAGAATTATGAACGGTGGCTTTGCCACAAATACGATGTCAACTACATGATCATGCAAAGCAATATGACAATGATGAATGTGTCATGATAAACTGGATGGTGGAAAGTTGCATGGCAATATATCTCGAGATGGCTATGGAAATGCCATAATAGGTAGGTATGGTGGCTGTTTTGAGGAAGGTATATGGTGGGTTTATGGTACCGGCGAAAGTTGCGCGATACTAGAGAGGCTAGCAATGGTGGAAGGGTGAGAGTGCGTATAATCCATGGACTCAATATTAGTCATAAAGAACTCACATACTTATTGCAAAAATCTATTAGTTATCGAAATAAAGTACTATGCTCATGCTCCTAAGGGGATAGATTGGTAGGAAAAGACCATCGCTCGTCCCCGACCGCCACTCATAAGGAAGACAAACAATAAATAAATCATGCTCCGACTTCATCACATAACGGTTCACCATACGTGCATGCTACGGGAATCACAAACTTCAACACAAGTATTTCTCAAATTCATAACCACTCAACTAGCATGACTCTAATATCACCATCCTCATATCTCAAAACAATTATCAAGCATCAAACTTCTCATAGTATTCAACACACTCATAAGAGAATTTTATTATTCTTGAATACCTAGCATATTAGGATTTTAAGAAAATTACCATGCTACTTAAGACTCTCATAATGATATAAGTGAAGCATGAGAGTTCATCTATTCCTTCAAAATAAAACTACCACCATGCTCTAAAAGGTATAAGTGAAGCACTAGAGCAAATGACAAACTACTCTGAAAGATATAAGTGAAGATCAATGAGTAGTCGAACACTTATGCAACTACGTGAAGACTCTCTAGCATTTAATAATTTCAGATCTTGGTATTCTATTCAAACAGCAAGCAAAGCAAAATAAATTGATGCTCCAAGCAAAACACATATCATGTGGCGAATAAAATATAGCTCCAAGTAAAGTTACCGATGAACGAAGACGAAGGAGGGGATGCCTTCCGGGGCATCCCCAAGCTTAGGCTCTTGGTTGTCCTTGAATATTACCTTGGGGTGCCTTGGTCATCCCCAAGCTTAGGCTCTTGCCACTCCTTATTCCATAGTCCATCAAATCCTTACCCAAAACTTGAAAACTTCACAACACAAAACTTAACAGAAAACTCGTAAGCTTTGTTAGTATAAGAAAACAAAAGACCACTTCAAGGTACTGTAATGAACTCATTCTTTATTTATATTTGTGTTAAACCTACTGTATTCCAACTTCTCTATGGTTTATAAACTATTTTACTAGCCATAGATTCATCAAAATAAGTAAACAACACATGAAAAACAGAATCTGTCAAAAACAGAACAGTCTGTAGTAATCTGGATCAAACGTATACTTATGAAACTCATAAAATTCTCAAATAAATTTCTGAACCTTAGGAATTTATCTATTAATCATCTTCAAAAAGAATTAACTAAATAGCACTCTCCAAATAAAAATGGCAGCAATTCTCGTGAGCGCTAAAGTTTCTGTTTTTGACAGCATGATCAACAAGACTTTCCCCAAGTCTTCCCAAAGGTTCTACTTGGCACAAACACTAATTAAAAGCATAAAACAACATCTAAACAGAGTCTAGATTAATTATTTATTAATAAACAGGAACAAAAAGCAAGGAACAAAAATAAAATTGGGTTGCCTCCGAACAAGCGTTATCGTTTAACGCCCCTAGCTAGGCATGATGATCTCAATGATGCTCACATAAAAGATAAGAATTGAAACATAAAGAGAGCATCATGAAGAATATGACTAGCACATTTAAGTCTAACCCACTTCCTATGCATAGGGATTTTGTGAGCAAACAACTTATGGGAACAAGAATCAACTTGCATAGGAAGGTAAAACAAGCATAACTTCAAAATTTTAAGCACATAGAGAGGAAACTTGATATTATTGCAATTCCTACAAGCATATATTCCTCCCTCATAATAATTTTCAGTAGCATCATGAATGAATTCAACAATATAACCAGCACCTAAAGCATTCTTTTCATGATCTACAAGCATAGAAAATTTACTACTCTCCACATAAGCAAGATTCTTCCCATGAATAGTAGTGGGAGCAAACTCAACAAAATAACTATCATGTGTTTGAAAATTAAGACCAAGATGACAAGTTTTATGGTTATCTTTATTCTTTAAAGCATACATGTCATCACAATAATCATCATAGATAGGAGGCATGCTCTCATCATAATAAATTTGCACATCAAAACTTGGGGGACAAAAAATATCATCTTCATCAAACATAGCTTCCCCAAGCTTGTGGCTTTGCATATCATTAGCATCATGGATATTCAAGGAATTAATACTAACAACATTGCAATCATGCTCATCATTCAAAGATTTAGTGCCAAACATTTTATAGATTTCTTCTTCTAGCACTTGAGCACAATTATCCTTTCCATCATACTCACGAAAGATATTAAAAAGATGAAGCATATGAGACAAACTCAACTCCATTTTTTGTAGTTTTCTTTTATAAATTAAACTAGTGATAAAACAAGAAACTAAAAGACTCAATTGCAAGATCTAAAGATATACCTTCAAGCGCTAACCTCCCCGGCAACGGTGCCAGAAAAAAGCTTGATGTCTACTACACAACCTTCTTCTTGTAGACGTTGTTGGGCCTCCAAGTGCAGAGGTTTGTAGGACAGTAGCAAATTTCCCTCAAGTGGATAACCTAAGGTTTATCAATCCGTAGGAGGCATAGGATGAAGATGGTCTCTCTCAAGCAACCCTGCAACCAAATAACAAAGAGTCTCTTGTGTCCCCAACACACCCAATACAATGGTAAATTGTATAGGTGCACTAGTTCGGCGAAGAGATGGTGGTACAAGTGCAATATGGATAGTAGAAAATAGTTTTTGTAATCTGAAATTATAAAAACAGCAAGGTAACGAATGATAAAAGTGAGCGTAAACGATATTGAAATGATGGTAAACAAGGCCTAGGGTTCATACTTTCGCTAGTGTAAGTTCCCTCAACAATACTAACATAATTGGATACTACCCCTCAACATGCAACAAAGAGTCACTCCAAAGTCACTAATAGCGGAGAACGAACGAAGAGATTATGGTAGGGTACGAAACCACCTCAAAGTTATTCTTTCCAATCAATCTGTTGGGCTATTCCTATAAGTGTCACAGACAGCCCTAGAGTTCGTACTAGATAACACCTTAAGACACAAATCAACCAAAACCCTAATGTCACCTAGACACTCCAATGTCACCTCAAGTATCCGTGGGTATGATTATACGATATGCATCACACAATCTCAGATTCATCTATTCAACCAACACAAGGGACCTCAAAGAGTGCCCCAAAGTTTCTACCGGAGAATCACGACGAAAATGTGTGCCAACCCCTATGCATAGGTTCCCAATGTCACGAACCCGCAAGTTGGTCACCAAAACATACATCAAGTGGCACGTGATATCCCATTGTCACCATAGATACGCACGGCAAGACATACATCAAGTGTTCTCAAGTCTTTAAAGACTCAATCCGAAAAGATAACCTCAAGGGGGAAACTCAATTCATTACAAGAGAGAAGAGGGGGAGGAGAAACATAAGATCCAACTATAATAGCAAAGCTCGCGATACATCAAGATCGTATCATCTCAAGAACACGAGAGAGAGAGAGAGAGAGAGAGAGATCAAACACATAGCTACTGGTACATACCCTTAGCCCCGAGGGAGAACTACTCCCTCCTCGTCATGGAGAGCACCGGGATGATGAAGATGGCCACCGGGGAAGGATTGCCCCCTCTGGCAGGGTGCCGGAATGGGTCTAGATTGGTTTTCGGTGGCTACGGAGGCTTCTGGCGGCGGAACTCCCTGTCTATTCTGTGTTCTGGAAGTTTTAGGGTACGACGATATATATGGGTGCAGGAAGTACGTCGGAGGAGCCACGGGGGCCCCACAAGGCAGGGGGCGCGCCCTAGGGGGTGGGCGCGCCCCCACCCTTGTGGGCAGCCCGTGTCTCCCCTGACGTGCACTCCAAGTTCCCTGGGTTGCTTTCCTTCCAAAAATAACTTCTCCAGTTGATTTTGTTCCGTTTCGACTTCGTTTGATATTCCTTTTCTTCGAAACACTGAAATAGGCAAAAAAACAGCAAATCTGGGCTGGGCCTCCGGTTAATAGGTTAGTCCCAAAAGTAATATAGAAGTGGAAAATAAAGCCCAATATTGCCCAAAACAGTAGATAATATAGCATGGAGCAATCAAAAATTATAGATACGTTGGAGACGTATCAATGTTGCTCACCACCCCAGAAGGAAGAAGGATCAAGTATGTATCCCTACATGTGCCGAAGAGGATTCAAGTAAATTCCCTAACAGGAGTTGTGCAAGAGGAAGTACCAGTGGTAAAGGATTTTCCTAATGTGTTTCCAGAGGAATTGCCAGGCATGCCACCGGATAGAGACATTGAGTTTTTAATTGAGATTTTGCCAGGCACATGATCGATATCTAAAAGATCATACAGGATGCCTGCAAAAGATTTGGAGGAGATTAAGAAGTAGATTAAGGAGTTACTGGATAAAGGATATATTCGCCCAAGTTCTCCGCCTTGGGGATCGCCAGTACTTCTAGTGGAGAAAAAGGATGGATCGTTAAGGATGGTTGTTGATTATCGAGGATTGAACGAAGTAACAATCAAGAACAAGTACCCACTACCAATGATCAATGATCTGTTTGATCGATTGCAAGGAGCTAAGGTCTTTTCCAAGATCGATCTGCGATCAGGATACCATCAGTTGAAGATTTGAGAACAGGATATACCTAAGACAGCTTTTACCACCAGGTATGGGCTGTACGAGTACACCGTTATGTCATTTCGACTGACTAACGCACCTGCATATTTTATGAACATGATGAACAAAGTATTTATGGAGTTTTTGGATAAGTTCGTCGTAGTGTTCATTGATGATATTCTGGTTTACTCGAAGAATGAAGAGGAGCATAAGGAGCATTTGCGTTTGGTACTTGGGAAGCTCAGAGAACATCAGTTATATGCCAAGTTTAGCAAATGTGAGTTTTGGTTGAAGGAAGTTGGATTCCTCGGACACATTATATCCGGAGAAGGTATAGCAGTAGATCCCACCAAGGTTGACACTATGACAAATTGGGAAGCACCAACAATAGTTGGAGAGATCCGGAGTTTTCTTGGACTCGCAGGATACTACCGGAGATTCATTGAAAATTTCTCGAAGATTGCGAAGCCTATGACGGAGTTGTTGAAGAAGGATACCAAGTTCATATGGACTGAGGAATGTGAGGCCAGTTTCTAGTAGTTGAAGAAACGTTTGGTTACATCACCAATGTTGATTCTGCCGGATCAGAACAAGGATTATGAGGTGTATTGTGACGCTTCACGTCGAGGACTTGGAGCAGTGCTTATGCAGGAAGGAAGAGTTGTTTCGTATGCTTCACGATAACTTAAGCCACATGAGTTGAATTATGCCACTCATGATTTGGAATTAGCAGCCGTAGTGCATGCATTAAAGACTTGGAGACATTTTCTCATTGGAAACCATTGTGAGGTGTACACGGATCACAAGAGTTTGAAGTATATTTTCACGCAGAAGGAGTTGAATCTCGGGCAAAGGAGATAGTTGGAGCTCATCAAGGATTATGATATGACATTGCATTATCATCCCGGAAAGGCTAACGTAGAACCTGACGCATTGAGCCGTAAAAGCCATGTCAACACCCTAATGACGGGAGTGTTGGGGAACGTAGCAGAAATTCAAAATTTTCCTACGTGTCACCAAGATCTATCTATGGAGAAACCAGCTACGAGTAGAAGGAGAGTGCATCTACATACCCTTGTAGATTGCTAAGCGGAAGCGTTCAAGTGAACGGGGTTGATGGAGTCGTATTCGTCGTGATTCAAATCACCGATGATCAAGTGTCGAACGCACGACACCTCCGCGTTCAACACACGTACAGCCCGGTGACGTCTCCCACGCCTTGATCCAGCAAGGAGAGAGGGAGAGGTTGAGGAAGACTCCATCCAACAGCAGCACAACGGCGTGGTGGTGATGGAGGAGCGTGGCAATCCTGCAGGGCTTCGCCAAGCACCTACGGGAGAGGAGGAGGAGGAGAGGCAGGGCTGCACCAACGAGAGGAGAGAACTCATGTGTATGGCAGCCCCAAACCTTATCTATATATAGGGGGAAGGGGGGGGCTGCGCCCCCTTTAGGGTTTCCCACCCCCAAGGGGTGCGGCCAGCCCTAGATGGCAAAGGGGAGGCGGCCAAGGGGGGAGAGGAGAGGGAGGCGCACCAATATGGGCCTTAAGGCCCATCTGGACTAGGGTTTGCCCCCTCCCACTCTCCCTTGCGCCTAGCACCCTTGTGGGGGGTGCACCAGCCCTCCTAGGGGCTGGTCCCCTCCCACACTTGTCCCACGCAACCTTCTGGGGCAGGTGGCCCCACTTGGTGGACCCCCGGGACCCTCCCGGTGGTCCCGGTACAATACCGATATCGCCCGAAACTTTTCCGGTGACCAAAACAGGACTTCCCATATATAAATCTTTACCTCCGGACCATTCTGGAACTCCTCGTGACGTCCGGGATCTCATCCGGGACTCCGAACAACATTCGGTAAGCACATACAAGCTTCCTTTATAACCCTAGCGTCATCGAACCTTAAGTGTGTAGACCCTACGGGTTCGGGAGACATGCAGACATGACCGAGACGTTCTCCGGTCAATAACCAACAGCGGGATCTGGATACCCATGATGGCTCCCACATGTTCCATGATGATCTCATCGGATGAACCACGATGTCAAGGACTTAATCAATCCCGTATTCAATTCCCTTTGTCTATCGGTATGTTACTTGCCCGAGACTCGATCGTCGGTATCCAATACCTTGTTCAATCTCGTTACCGGCAAGTCACTTTACTCGTTCCGTAATACATCATCCCGTGATCAACTCCTTGGTCACATTGCGCATATGATGATGTCCTACCGAGTGGGCCCAGAGATACCTCTCCGTTTACACGGAGTGACAAATCCCAGTCTCGATCCGCATAAAACAATAGATACTTTCGGAGATACCTGTAGTGCACCTTTATAGTCACCCAGTTACGTTGTGACGTTTGATACACCCAAAGCACTCCTACGGTATCCAGGAGTTACACGCTCTCATGATCGAAGGAAGAGATACTTGACATTGGCAAAGCTCTAGCAAATGAACTACACGATCTTTTGTGCTAGTCTTAGGATTGGGTCTTGTCCATCACATCATTCTCCTAATGATGTGATCCCGTTATCAACGACATCCAATGTCCATAGCCAGGAAACCATGACTATCTGTTGATCACAACGAGCTAGTCAACTAGAGGCTCACTAGGGACATATTGTGGTCTATGTATTCACACGTGTATTACGATTTCCGGATAATACAGTTATAGCATGAATAAAAGACAATTATCATGAACAAGGAAATATAATAATAATACTTTTATTATTGCCTCTAGGGCATATTTCCAACAGTCTCCAACTTGCACTAGAGTCAATAATCTAGTTCACATCGCCATGTGATTAACACTCACAGGTCACATCGCCATGTGACTAATACCCAAGAGTTTACTAGAGTCAGTAGTCTAGTTCACATCACTATGTGATTAACACTCAATGAGTTTTATGTTTGATCATGTTGCTTGTGAGAGAGGTTTTAGTCAACGGGTCTGAACCTTTCAGATCCGTGTGTGTTTTACAAATCTCTATGTCATCTCCTAGATGTAGCTACCACGCTCTATTTGGAGCTAATCCAAATAACTGTTCTACTTGGAGCTATTCTAAATTGTTGCTCCATTATATGTATCCGGTATCTCTACTCAGAGCTATCCGGATAGGTGTCAAGCTTGCATCGACGTAACCCTTTACGACGAACTCTTTTACCACCTCCATAATCGAGAAAAATTCCTTAGTCCACTAGTTACTAAGGATAACTTTGACCGCTGTCCTGTGAGCCATTCTTGGATCACTCTTGTACCCCTTGACTGACTCATGGCAAGGCACACTTCAGGTGCGGTTCACAGCATAGCATACTGAAGAGCCTACGTCTTAAGCATAGGGGACGACCTTCGTCCTTTCTCTCTATTCTGCCGTGGTCGAGCTTTAAGTCTTAACTTCGTACCTTACAATTCAGGCAAGAACTTCTTCTTTGACTGATCCATCTTGAATACCTTCAAGATCATGTCAAGGTATGTGCTCATTTGAAAGTACCATTAAGCGTTTTGATCTATCCTTATAGATCTTGATGCTCAATGTTCAAGTAGCTTAATCCAGGCTTTCCATTGAAAAACACTTTCAAAATAACCCTATATGCTTTACAGAAATTCTATGTCATTTCTGATCAACAATATGTCAACAACATATACTCATCAGAAATTCTATAGTGCTCCCACTCACTTCTTTGGAAATACAAGTTTCTCATAAACTTTGTACAAACCCAAAATCTTTGATCATCATCAAAGCATACATTCCAACTCCGAGATGCTCACTCCAGTCCTTAGAAGGATCGCTGGAGCTAGCATACCTTTTAGCATCCTTAGGATCGACAAAAACTTTCTGATTGTATTACATACAACCTTTCCTTACGAAAACTGGTAAGGAAACTCATTTTGACATCCGTCTGCCAGATTTCATAAATGCAGCTAATGCTAACATGATTCCGACGGACTTAAGCATCGCTACGGATGAGAAAATCTCATCGTAGTCAACTCCTTGAACTTGTGAAAAACTCTTCGCCACAAGTCGAGCCTCATAGACGGTGACATTACCATCCACGTCCGTCTTCTTCTTAAAGATCCATTTATCTTAATGGCTTGCCGATCATCGGGCAAGTCCACCAAAGTCCATGGATCCGTTCTCGGATTTTATGGCCTCGAGCCATTTATCGGAATCCGGGCTCACCATCGCTTCTCCATAGCTCGTAGGTTCATTGTTGTCCAGCAACATGACTTCCAAGACAGGATTACGTACCACTCTGAAGTAGTACGCATCCTTGTCATCCCACGAGGTTTGGTAGTGACTTGATCCGAAGTTTCATGATCAATATCATAAGCTTCCACTTCAATTGGTGTAGGTGCCACAGGAACAACTTCCTGTGCCCTGCCACCCACTAGTTGAAGAGACGGTTCAATAACCTCATCAAGTTTCCACCATCCTCCCACTCAACTCTTTCGAGAGAAACCTTTCCTCGAGAAAGGACCCGATTCTAGAAACAATTCATATTGCTTTCGGATCTGAATTAGGAGGTATACCCAACTGTTTTGGGTTTCCTATGAAGATGCATTTTATCCGCTTTGGGTTTGAGCTTATCAACCTGAAACTTTTTCATATAAGCGTCGCAGCCCCAAACTTTTAAGAAACGACAACTTAGGTTTCTCTAAACCATAATTCATACGGTGTCATCTCAACGGAATTACGTGGTGCCCTATTTAAAGTGAATGTGGTTGTCTCTAATGCCTAACCCATGAACGATAGTGGTAATTCGATAAGAGACATCATGGTACGCACCATATCCAATAGGGTGCAACTATGATGTTCGGACACACCATCACACTATGGTGTTCCAGGCGGTATTAATTATGAAACAATTTCCACAATGTCTTAATTGTGTGCCAAAACTCGTAACTCAGATATTCATCTCTATGATCATATCATAGACATTTTATCCTCTTGTCACAATGATCTTCTACTTCACTCTGAAATTACTTGAACCATTCAATAATTCAGAGTTGTGTTTCATCAAGTAAATATTCTCAACATCTACTCGAATCATCTGTGAAGTAAGAACATAATGATATTCACTGCATGCCTCAGCATTTATTGGACTGCACACATCAAAATGTGTTACTTCCAACAAGTTGCTATCTTGTTCCATCTTATTGAAACCGAGGCTTTTCAGTCATCTTGCCTATGTGGTATGATTTGCATATCTCAAGTGATTCAAAATCAAGTGAGTCTGAACGGTCCATTTGCATGGAGTTTCTTCATGCATATACACCAATAGACATGGTTCACATGTCTCAAACTTTTCAAAAACGAGTGAGTCCAAAGATCCATCAACATGGAGCTTCTTCATGCGTTTTAAACCAATATGACTTACATGGCAGTGCCACCAGTAAGTGGTACTATCATTACTATCTTTTGGCATGAAAATGTGTATCACTACGATCGAGATTCAATAAACCATTCAGGTTTAGTACTAATCTTGATGGTAGAGGGAGCGTGCGATGTTTGATTATATCAAACTTGGAAACACTTCCAACACATATCGTCAGCTCTCCTTTAGCTAGTCTCCGTTTATTCCGTAGCCTTTTATTTCGAGTTACTAACACTTAGCAACCGAACCGGTATCTAATACCCTGGTGCTACTAGGAGTACTAGTAAAGTACACATTAACATAATGTATATCCAATATACTTCTATCGACCTTGCCAGCCTTCTCATCTACCAAGTATCTAGGGTAGTGCTGCTCCAGTGGTTGTTCCCCTTATTACAGAAGCACTTAGTCTCGGGTTTGGGTTCAACCTTGGGTTTCTTCACTTGAGCAGCAGCTGAATTGCCGTTTCATGAAGTATCCCTTTGTTCCCTTGCCCTTCTTGAAACTAGTGGTTTCACCAACCATCAACAATTGATGCTCCTTCTTGATTTCTACTTTCGCGGTGTCAAACATCGTGAATACCTCAAGGATCATCTTATTTATCCCTGATATGTTATAGTTCATCACGAAGCTCTAGCAGCTCGGTGGCAATGACTTTGGGGAAACATCACTATCTCATCTGGAAGATCAACTCCCACTCGATTCAAGTGATTGTTGCACTCAGACAATCTGAGCACAAGCTCAACGATTGAGCTTTTCTCCCTTAGTTTGCAGGCTAAGAAAATCGTCGGAGGTCTCATACCTCTTGACGTGGGCACGAGCCTGGAATCCCAATTTCAGCCCTCGAAACATCTCATATGTTCCGTGACGTTTCGAAAACGTCTTTAGTGCCTCAACTCTAAACCGTTTAACTGAACTATCACGTAGTTATCAAAACGTGTATGTCCGATGTTCGCAACATCGACAAACGACGTTGGGGTTCAGCACACTGAGCGGTGCATTAAGGACATAAGCTTTCTACTGATCGCATAATCGCTACTATCAACTTTCAACTATATTTTCTCTAGGAACATATCTAAACAGTGGAACTAAAGCGCGAGCTTACGACATAATTTGCAAAAGGTCTTTTGACTATGTTCAAGATAATTAAGTTCATCTTATGAACTCCCACTTAGATAGACATCCCTCTGGTCATCTAAGTGATCACATGATCCGAGTCAACTAGGCCGTGTCCGATCATCACGTGAGACGGACTAGTCATCATCGGTGAACATCTTCATGTTGATCGTATCTACTATACGACTCATGCTCGACCTTTCGGTCTCCGTGTTCCGAGGCCATGTCTGCACATGCTAGGCTCGTCAAGTTAACCCTAAGTGTTTTCGCTGTGTAAAACTGTCTTACACCCGTTGTATGTGAACGTAAGAATCCATCACACCCGATCATCACATGGTGCTTAGAAGCGACGAACTGTAGCAACGGTGCACAGTTAGGGGAGAACACTTCTTGAAATTTTGTAAGGGATCATCTTATTTACTACCGTCGTCCTAAGTAAACAAGATGCATAAACATGATAAACATCACATGCAATCAAATAGTGACATGATATGGCCAATATCATTTTGCTCCTTTTGATCTTCATCTTCGGGGCTCCATGATCATCATCGTCACCGGCATGACACCATGATCTCCATCATCATGATCTCCATCATCGTGTCTTCATGAAGTTGTCACGCCAACGACTACTTCTACTTCTATGGCTAACGCGTTTAGCAATAAAGTAAAGCAGTTTACATGGCGTTCTTCAATGACACGCAGGTCATACAATAAATAAAGACAACTCCTATGGCTCCTGCCGGTTGTCATACTCATCGACATGCAAGTCGTGAATCCTATTACAAGAACATGATCAATCTCATACATCACATATCATTCATCACATTCCTCTTGGCCATATCACATCACATAGCATACCCTACAAAAACAAGTTAGACGTCCTCTAATTGTTGTTGCATGTTTTACGTGGCTGCTATGGGTTTCTAGCAAGAACGTTTCTTACCTACGCAACACCACAACGTGATATGCCAATTGCTAGTTACCCTTCATAAGGACCCTTTTCATCGAATCCGTTCCGACTAAAGTGGGAGAGACTGGCACCCGCTAGCCACCTTATGCACCAAGTGCATGTCAATCGGTGGAACCTGTCTCACGTAAGAGTACGTGTAAGGTCGGTCCGGGCCGCTTCATCCCACAATACCGTCGAAACAAGATTGGACTAGTAACGGTAAGCATATTGAACAACATCAACGCCCACAACTACTTTGTGTTCTACTCGTGCAAAGAATCTACGCAATAGACCTAGCTCATGATGCCACTGTTGGGGAACGTAGCAGAAATTCAAAATTTTCCTACGTGTCACCAAGATCTATCTATGGAGAAACCAGCTACGAGTAGAAGGAGAGTGCATCTACATACCCTTGTAGATTGCTAAGCGGAAGCGTTCAAGTGAACGGGGTTGATGGAGTCGTACTCGTCGTGATTCAAATCACCGATAATCAAGTGCCGAACGCACGGCACCTCCGCGTTCAACACACGTGCAGCCCGGTGACGTCTCCCACGCCTTGATCCAGCAAGGAGAGAGGGAGAGGTTGAGGAAGACTCCATCCAACAGCAGCACAATGGCGTGGTGGTGATGGAGGAGCGTGGCAATCCTGCAGGGCTTCGCCAAGCACCTACGGGAGAGGAGGAGGAGGAGAGGCAGGGCTGCACCAACGAGAGGAGAGAACTCATGTGTATGGCAGCCCCAAACCTTATCTATATATAGGGGGAAGGGGGGGCTGCGCCCCCTTTAGGGTTTCCCACCCCCAAGGGGTGCGGCCAGCCCTAGATGGCAAATGGGAGGCGGCCAAGGGGGGAGAGGAGAGGGAGGCGCACCAATATGGGCCTTAAGGCCCATCTGGACTAGGGTTTGCCCCCTCCCACTCTCCCTTGCGCCTAGCACCCTTGTGGGGGGCGCACCAGCCCTCCTAGGGGCTGGTCCCCTCCCACACTTGTCCCACGCAACCTTCTGGGGCAGGTGGCCCCACTTGGTGGACCCCCGGGACCCTCCCGGTGGTCCCGGTACAATATCGATATCGCCCGAAACTTTTCCGGTGACCAAAACAGGACTTCCCATATATAAATCTTTACCTCCGGACCATTCCGGAACTCCTCGTGACGTCCGGGATCTCATCCGGGACTCCGAACAACATTCGGTAACCACATACAAGCTTCCTTTATAACCCTAGCGTCATCGAACCTTAAGTGTGTAGACCCTACGGGTTCGGGAGACATGCAGACATGACCGAGACGTTCTCCGGTAAATAACCAACAGCGGGATCTGGATACCCATGATGGCTCCCACATGTTCCACGATGATCTCATCGGATGAACCACGATGTCAAGGACTTAATCAATCCCGTATTCAATTCCCTTTGTCTATCGGTATGTTACTTGCCCGAGACTCGATCGTCGGTATCCAATACCTTGTTCAATCTCGTTACCGGCAAGTCACTTTACTCGTTCCATAATACATCATCCCGTGATCAACTCCTTGTTCACATTGCGCATATGATGATGTCCTACCGAGTGGGCCCAGAGATACCTCTCCGTTTACACGGAGTGACAAATCCCAGTCTCGATCCGCATAAAACAATAGATACTTTCGGAGATACCTGTAGTGCACCTTTATAGTCACCCAGTTACGTTGTGACATTTGATACACCCAAAGCACTCCTACGGTATCCAGGAGTTACACGATCTCATGGTCAAAGGAAGAGATACTTGACATTGGCAAAGCTCTAGCAAACGAACTACACGATCTTTGTGCTATGCTTAGGATTGGGTCTTGTCCATCACATCATTCTCCTAATGATGTGATCCTGTTATCAACGACATCCAATGTCCATAGCCAGGAAACCATGACTATCTGTTGATCACAACGAGCTAGTCAACTAGAGGCTCACTAGGGACATATTGTGGTCTATGTATTCACACGTGTATTACGATTTCCGGATAATACAGTTATAGCATGAATGAAAGACAATTATCATGAACAAGGAAATATAATAATAATACTTTTATTATTGCCTCTAGGGCATATTTCCAACAGGGAGATGTACCAAGAGAGTTAGCCGAGGATCTTCGTGATCTATGTTTGGAGATAGTCCCGAGAGGCTATGTAGCAGCATTGGAGATTTAGTCTACTTTGATGGATAAGATCAGAGAAGCTCAGAAGACTGACAAGGAGGTTGCCTCTATAAAGGAGAAGATGAGCAAAGGAAAAATTAAAGGATTTCGTGAGGATGAGCACGATACCCTATGGTTTGAAGACCGTGTTTATGTGCCCAATGACCCGGAGATCAGGAAGTTGATTCTGCAGGCTAGAGTTCAGTACAGCTTTTCATCCGCAGACAGATGGCCAGACCGAGAGAGTCAATCAGATTTTGGAGGATATGCTGAGAGCTTGTGCGCTAGATTATGGATCTAGTTGGGACGACAATTTGTCATACGCAGAGTTCTCTTACAACAACAGTTATCAATCCAGTTTGAAGATGGCCCCTTTCGAAGCCTTGTACGGAAGGAGGTGCAGGACCCCATTGTCGTGGGATGAAGTTGGAGACCGACAGTTGTTTGGACCGGATCTGATTAAGGAGTCTGAACAGAAGGTGAAATTGATTCGCGATAGGCTCAAGGTAGCCCAGTCTAGGCAGAAGAGCTATGCAGATTCTAAACGCAAGGAGATAGTTTACGAAGTCGGAGACCGAGTTTATCTCCGAGTATCTCCACTTCGAGGAGTTAAGTGCTTTGGAGTTAAGGGAAAGTTATCACCACGTTTTGTAGGACCATACAAGGTTTTGGAGCGTATGGGAGAAATGTCCTACAAGTTGGAATTGCCCGAAGGATTGTCAGGAGTTCACGACATGTTCCACGTTTCCCAGTTGAAGAAGTGCCACGCAGAGATGGCTGGTATACCGCTGAGAGATACAGTGCCACTGGAAGCGATTCAGTTGGACAGTGATTTGACTTATGAGGAGAAACCAGTCAAGATTCTTGAGTATACGAGCCGAGTCATCCGCAGCAAGGTTATCAAGTTTTGCAAAGTTCAGTGGAGTCAGCACACGGAGGATGAAGCCACCTGGGAGCGAGAGGAAGATTTGCTGAAGGACCACCCTCACCTATTTTCTAGCCAACCCGAATCTCGAGGGCGAGATTCATCTTAAGGGGGGTAGGTTTGTAACATCCCAAATTTTCAATTTGGAATGTTATACATTAGAGCATCTTTGCATATCATATTTTATTGCATTTTGGTTGATCCTAGAAATTTCACGCAACTCAAGGACCCTCGTAGAGAGTTGGGGATTTCGTTATTTTCATATTTGAGTTTTCTCAAATTTTGAAAATAGGATCATTTGATTTTAATTATTTTATCTTCAATTATTTCTATCACAAAAATATGATAGAGGGAATAAAATGACTTTCCCAAAATAAAGAAATATTAAGGATTTAATAATAAAATCAAATAAGATTTTATTTTGGTTTTATTTGCTATTTTATTTGAATTTAGGAAAAATGCACGTTTTGCAAAATTGCATTTAGGCCCCAAATAAATGTTCATCCTATGCGGCTTGATTTTAGAAGCCGGGAAAAATTTATTTCAGGATTTTTGGAGTCCGTTTAGTATTTCTTTTCTTTGTTTTTCTGCGCATAATTATTTTAAAAAACAAACCGACTTCGGGCCGGGATCGGCCGGGACTCCTCCGTCCGGGCCCTTTATATAGCGCCGCCCCGGACCGCTTTCAGCCCCAAGCCGCCGCGCCCCCAAACCCTAGCCGCGCCGCGCCCAGCCCCAAGCCGCCGCCGCCGGACCCGCCCCCCGAGGTTGACCGCCGCCGCCATTTTTTTTTAGAAAACCGTTGGTTTTCGCTGGTTTTCGTTTAGTTTTTTTAATTTCTGTTTTTTTATTAGATCGGTTTTTTTCCGATTTAGGTTAATTAGCGAGCGTTCGCTCGGTCGTTCGTTTTAACGAACGCGTTCATCATTTAGATCCAGATAATGAACGTTCGTTCGTTAATCTATCCGTCTTTTTTCTTTTTCTCGGATTATTCCGCGATTATTTCTGATCCGATTTTCGATCTAGTATAACTTTTCGCTCGTTTATCGGAATCAGACGATTCAAGCGCCTGGAGTTTCGTCTCAAAACCCTCTTTCCATTTAACCAACTCAAACAAATTTTTGCTTCAGTAAAATTTGACCTAGATCCAGAATAGTAAATGAAGTTTGTTTCTTTCGCCGTTTGACTTTCGTTGTTTCGTTCGATTTGATTCTTTTTGGTACCGGAGTTCTTAAGTTGAACTTTCTAGTTAGATCTCTTATTTGAGTTTTACCTGTGCATTAGTTGAGTACTTATTGTATGCTTATTTGTTTGCGATAGAGTACCCGGAGTGCGCCGCTTGCTACTTCGAATCGCTAGGTTTCGCGGATCATCAGCAAGGCAAGTAACACTTTGATCATACCTCCTACTACCCAGTTTTATTGCATTAGATCAATCCTCACACATTGCATGATTAGGATCTAATTAAATTGTGGGTTTTGGAAAGTAGATGAGGTAGTACCTATTACCTGTTTCATTATCAAACCTTTGGGAGTTACTTCTACATTTGCTTATTGCCATGCTATGCTAGTAGACGTAGATTGGGTGAGTGTATCCGTAACAGATGTGAGATTGTTAAATTAATGATTTATCTAAGGTGGAAACTTAAACACACATCTGGGTGGATTGAGGCACCTGGGTATTCCAGCGATTGCCTGTTTTTCTTTTGGACCGCCACCCAGACTCAAAGGGATCATGAGATTATTCATACTAGAAACTTCTGTGTGCAGCCACAAGCTACTATGGGCTCTAGCATAGTTGAATAAGTCGTGCGAACTCTTACAGTGGTAGACTAGCAGATGTAGGGGAAAGTAGGTGTAACGGTCTACCCGATCGTAAGGTGCTAGCGTTTCTGAAAGACTATGTCTCGGTCATCCGTTTCTCAAACACCATGTAGTGCGAGAAAACCAACGGAGAAGATCGAGTCTTGTGGGGAAAAGTGCACAAACCTCTGCAGAGTGTATAAACTAACCATGGTTAGCCGTGTCCCCGGTTATGGACAACTTGAGTATATAGTACTTGGATTATCATGTGAATCTCATCATGTTACTCTAATTAATATTGTTGGGTTTTTAATGATGATGTTTAATTGGGATTGAGAGGGTGTCTACACTCTCAATGTTTAACAACTACCATGATAGTTAAATAAAATTTATTCCTTTGCAGTAGGGAAAAATTGGTTTTACGCAAAACTGTAACCATAGAGCTTTCCACCAGCCAAATATGCATGTAGTATAGAATTACTCTTTCATTGCTCTATATGTGTTACTTTGCCAGCATATTCCATGTGCTGACCCGTTTCGGGCTGCAACGTTCATGTTGCAGACTTTTCAAACGACGAGTAAGGTGCCTTAGGTCGTGGTTCTATACTCAGTGATGCCATTGGAGTTGATGGACTCACTTATCTTCCAAGACTTCCGCTGTTACTATTATTAGATGGCCTTAAGCCATATTTATTGTAATAAGTTCTCTTTTGAGACACTCGTTGTAATAATTGTGTGATTGATACTCTGTTATAAATCCTTCAAGTACTGTGCGGTGTCAGCATTACTGATCCAGGAATGACACTGGAGCACAGAGATTGGACCGTTTGAGGTCTGGTCGCTACACCAGATGATTTTGGTTCAGATAAACGGCATGACGTTGGTCCTAAAGAAATTACCGATCTTGCTAAGTTAATGGTGCAAGACCAATAAACATATATACTACTTTTACTTTGGTCTATCAACCTGCAAAGCTAGTACTGGTATTGCCGATTTCTATGGAATTAATTGACAAATTCTTTTGAATTATGATTGTTGTTAATAAAATATGTAATAAAATGGGTGATCAATCCATGAGTGATTTTCTAATTTGCTGACAGATGGTAGTTTTAACCGTTAGTAAGTAGTAATGATGATGTGACTGTCTTTTTAAGAACATGAAAGATCGAGCAAAGAAACTTGGAAATGGTAGGTAGTTTTTTTACCGTTAGTAAGTAGTAATGATGATGTGACTGGTCTTTTTAAGAACATGAAAGGCCGAGCAAAGAAACTTGGAAATGATAGTGACTCTACATGTTCCACTTAATTGTACTTATTTATAGCTTAAGAAATTAACATGGCATATTTTTTACCAGGAAGAGCTAATCTAACTGCCCAGGAAACTACAAAGTTGTGCTTCTGACTACTTTGTTTGAAACATGTGAAAAGGGGGTTTATGTTTTCATTCAACTCATACTCATTAATCACGTAGTTTTATGTAACTATTATATGTAGTATGATATTTTGGTTCCTTATGTTGTCTATGTAAACATAATCAGAGGTAGACCTATGTAGATATCATCGGGGAGGGGGGGGCATTGGCCCCTAGCCTTGGATAAGTTGTGAAGGATTTTAGGAGAGTTTGGCCTGGATTTATTAGCAAGCTCCGCCACTGCATGCCAGCTAGACTTGCTATAAGCCATCTTCTCACAACAACTTTTTTTCCTTTCGAGAAATTATCCATTCTATCTAATCCATAAAATAATTATCAACTTTTCATTTGTTTGTCATACCCGACATTTCCACCCTGGATAATCAATGTCGGTGCGCACACGTCCAGATCAGAGGTGGAGACCATGGGAGTGCTCATTTTGCAGGATGCCACGCCTCGACCAACAGTTGTGTCTATGACCTTGGTACGGTCATGGAGATAGTGATTTGGTGCACTTGGACGGTCCATCTACCCCTGCAAGATAGTTTTGGGGTATGCTCCTGCATCGTCTACTCCTCTAGTATCACTACCTGTCCTATCCATCAATTTACCGATCCTTTTTATAGCAGATGCACCACTTCATGGACAGGGAAACCGTCACAAGCCTCATTTGACGACATTTTCGACTTCGCACCATTTGGAATATCCTTTACTTCACAATTATATTCTCCTGGAGTATCGGGCAAAGTCTTCACGCTGTGCATGCACAGTCCAACGGGTGGTGGTGTTTTTGCCTTTCGTGAAGCCGTGGAGCCAGGGTTGATATACACATAACTTTTGCGTCACTGTAAAAGTTCCTGCTTTAAATAAACATTTTATCATTTAGTTTCTACTTTTACCATCATTTATCAAGTGCACTAAATTATGTCCTGGCCAGTGCAAAATTATTGAGATCCCCGATTCATTTTATTTTGGTAGTGGTGGTTTTTCAGTGAACCTCATGTCCAAATAGTCATAACGGGACGAATCTATAAACCTTGAAGGGAACTAG
>NC_041392.1:128220849-128225880 GCF_002162155.2 Triticum dicoccoides | reverse complement strand
CCTTGAATAAGTTGTGAAGGATTTTGGGAGAGATTAGCCTGGATTTATAAGCAAGCTCCCCCATTGTAGACAATAGCTAGTTCATACCCTGAATCCTTAGTGAACCTATTGACAAAACTTCATGGCTCTGCCCTGTTGATCTGTACCTAAAACAAGCATGAATGTACCCGCTCGGACCTTCAAGTCGGGCTGAGCCCAAGACGAGTCCAACCGAGCCTCGAGCCCCAAGCTTTATGTCAAGCTCTATCCGAGGGTAAGACGAAAATAAAAAAGTGAGCCAGTCATGCGTGTCATTTCACTTCTCAATCCTTGATTTGTCCCTAAAACCCACGTGAATAACGTTCCTTTTTTTCTTTTGAGGGATGAATAATGTATCTTATTAATGCTGATAAATAGAGAATTGAGCGTTGACTCAGGCCCTGTTTGGTTACAGGGACTAGGCTATAAAAAGTCTCTTTTAGTCCCTATGTAACCAAACAGGAGGGACTTTTTCTTAAGGACCTAGAAAAAGACTACCCTTGCAATCAAACACCCCCTTAGTAGTATGGACACAGTCTTGTTCCAGGTCAGCCAGGTTCGCTTCCAATATTTCAACCGTGTTTTTTACTCTTTTATAAAAATATGCCTCCATGGTGTTTGCCCCTCTTGTCTGTTATTTTTTAACGCTGATAAATGATACTCCCTCTGTCTCATAATATAAAAACGTTTTTTACACTAGTATAGTGTTAAAAACGTTCTTATATTATGGGACGGAAGGAGTAGCAAATTGGGTGTGGTTTATGGTAGATTGCACCAACTGCTTGGTCACATGGACCAAACATATCTATTATTTTACTTCCATCGGCTTGCAGGATTTTTGCGCGCGATACAGATAGAGCCAAAGAGCAGAAAATCTGAACCAAAAGCCAAACCCAGCAGAATCCGATTCCAGAAATCCGTTGTCAAAATCTAAATCAAAAACGGAAGCAGCCCAAGACGTGCTTTTCCAAAATCTGATTCCGCGGCGGGTCAAAATCTAAAAAAATTGTATCAGCTGATTTGCCAAATAACCTACATCTTTTTCACATCAGATTTTCCACAGCTGTTTTTCCACAGCAGATTTTTCACAGCTGCTTTTAGAAATCCACAGCCTAACCAAACAAGGCATAAGAATGGATACTGAACAGAGCAGAGCACAACAACAGGCACATCGCATTGCAAAGACTCACGGCAGCAAGCCACCAACGGAAAGACCTGCAGGCTTGTATATTTTCTTTCATCATGGGAGAAGCATCCTCAACTCCTCATCTACAAAAAGGCAAGAGCTCCATCCAAATGGGGACGGAGGCGCCTTGCACAGCAGGCAGATGCCCATCTCCCATGTGTGTGTTACAACAATACAACATCGCCCTTTCCACTTTACAGGTTACCAGATCTCTCAGCGTATGTACACGACGCAACGATCCTCGCCTAGTTTTCTCCTATCCACATGCTGTAACGGAAGAACGAAAGAATTCTCTGACCCAGCGGGGCCCTGTCTCACCCGCCACATCTGCCCATGAGCCCGGCGACGTTCCGGGCGACTTCCCTTTTGGCCTCTAGCGAGACGGGCGAATCGCCAATGTACATGTCGAAGAAAGCCCCTGCGTGTAGAAAATGACTTGGTTCAAAATTACAAGCAGCAAACATGTACAGTATCACCAAGTTGCTTTGTCATAGGAAGAAGCACTTCTTCAGGTGCAACATATTACTAATGGATGTTCAAAGTGGAGACACCAAGGGTGCAAATAATGGTAGCTACCAAAATTTTGGCTAGGGAAACATATACTTACTGCAAAGGTCTTTGCTCTGAACAGCACTGATCTGCCTGCCATCAACTGCAAGCAAACTTTCTTGTCAAGATACACTCGATATTACATAGAGAACATCCCGAAACAAATAAATCGACTCAGCAGCCACGGCCTGAGGTACTTACTTTCTGTTATTAGCTGACCGTCAGACGTTTGGCAGAAGTCGATCTTTGTGCCCTGCAAATAGCATTAATTTAACCACTAAAGTCTGAAAGTTACCGACTACAAACTAGTGTGTTGAGCCTTACAGCAGGTATAGGGATATCTTTAGTGAAGTAAGAAGCAAAGGTCTTCAAGCAATGATAGTCAGTGTCGGGATTTATCTGTAAAATGCAAAATCTCACATAAGTCTATAGGACTAGTAAGAGAAGTGAAGTGGCATCTGAAACAGCAAGGACCTTTCGCAAACGCAGGCCAAGTGACTTCTCGAATACACTGCAACGAATAAAAGGAATGCCGGTTCAGTCTGGAGTACATGATAGATATGTGTAAGAGATTCATGCCAGCAAAATAAGATCATACTACTTACTCTCTCACTGCACCAATGCTAAGGCCTTTGTAGTTGACTACCAACCTAACTCTGATATGAAGGTTTTCCCTGGAAAAATGACAACACATATGTTATTAGAACCAGAGGATCATAGAATGTAGAAGAAGTATGAAGGTCCACTTTGGATTGCAAGAATGAAAAACACAGACTTTTAACAGAATGTAAGCACAAAACAGAGAACTGAAAAAACATGAAAATGGTAGGCACAAACGTTCAGCTATACAACAAGAGAAAAGTACATCGATCCTACGAGAATGAGTGGGAAAAAGAGGTCGGAAACTTGGAATGGGCGTTGCAATTCCTATGAATTGGGGCACAGGAAACCAATAAATTGGAATCTGGAACCAACACCTATGATCCAAAGTGCCTGTGCAGGAAAATTTTCTACAGATTGGAATCCTACCGAAATCCTATGAAATCCGTAAAATAAAAAAGGTCCCAACTTTCTTATCATATTTCCATGATGAACACATAGTAGATAAACAACCACTAAATGTTCCTTATGAGGATTTAGTGATATATATGGACATGTGGGTGAATTGTGCCCCATCTGCTGCCATGAAAATGTACAAGCAGAAATCCTGACAACAAGATACCAACTGATAGCAACATGCAGTACAACCAGAAACCAACTACCACAATAACATATATCCAGCTTAAAGAAGAATCCTTATGACCTTGCTCGACAAGATAAGTTTGTGACACCATAATAGCACATGCTAAGCTTATGCACTTCAGAGAATGTGTGAGTGTAACACTGGGTCAGTGACATATCAATGGAGAGCATACCTCAGAAGATCATCATAGAAATCTGGGTCATCCTTCAGGTTGGTGGTTGGAACTGAAGCATACTTAGGACCCAGCTTCTCGCAAATAGAATTCGGTTGCATATCTACGAGGGCATGGTATCGTCAGTAATCAATAGAGGAATGCCGGATAAACAAATTTTACTGGTAAATGGATACAAACAACCTAATCACTTTTCAAACAGTTTACTTACATAAACCAAAAGCGTACAGGTTCAGATTTTTGACCCTCATTATTTTCATGCCTTTGAAACCCACCCCAACGAGGACCTGCAATTTAGTTTTCAATGAACTGTCACATGAAGTCATCAACAAACCAAGGGAGGACAAATGACTTAGAAAGTTGAGAAGTAAAGCATTAGTTATCAATGAACTGTCACATGAATCCATCCACGGAATAACCGAGTATACCAAGTGTCTTGGTTAGTCGATGTAATACTTATCCTAGACTTATGTCCAATCTTAACTCTACATTGTTAAAGAAAACAACTCTGCAGTATGACATAAGAAGCTCCTAAAAATAAGGGGTGTATACCGTTGTAGCTGGACAGGAGTCATCTTCAAGGAATGCAGGGAACTTGATTCCAGTTTTTGGTTCAACTGCGTCTTCTTGAAAGATCGTAGTTGGCACAGCAACAGAAGAACAACTTAGCCGCTTAGTGTCCAAACAAGGCTGCTCTGCTGGCATGTTGATATAACCATCAACATTTCCAAACGTTATCAACTCTGCAAGCATCTTCGGAGATCTTGTACATTCATACAGATATAAAATGAGAGGTAAGCATTTCCAAGAAATACAGTAGAAAAGTCGTGAACGCGAACAAAAATATAAAAGGGAAAGTAGAACACATGATGGGCAAATAATTGGTATTGAGGCCTACATGTTTTCAAATGGTGGTACGATAGCAGCAAAACCAGCCATAGTAAGAAGATTGCTGGCATGTTGCTGCTCAATGTCATTCCACATTCGTCCAACGGTTGCCTGTGCAAGTCTGGCTAACAACAGCTGTACAGCATGCCCTTCTTTTAGAGAAGCAAACTGCGATCCCACCAAATTTTGCACACCAGAAGTCACTCGCTTTATATGTGAAAACCCGTGGGGACTCTTGGGGTCATACGCTCTAGAAAACCAGAAGAAGAAAGCTCTGGCAAACTTCCTGAGGCAAATGAATGCTTCCTGAGCCTTCACATTTCCCGAAGAACAGATCTCCCTGCGATGTTGCAAAGAACTCCCCAACAATCTTCCGAGATGTGTTACCAAACTCAGCCCAAGATCATGGGACATTGGAAACTCTGGTGGATACTGGTACATGTATCCCCCGGCATGACCAATATTGGCGAAAATTAACCGATCGTGCTTCATGCTAAGATGAATATATATGAAGCCTTTCAAGCGTGTGGATGTAGGACGAGGATTATATAGTGATCTGTCAATAAGAGCAAAAGTAAAATGAATCAGCTATGCAATAACACCACCAGCTGTTCAGAAGAGACCTAAACAACAAGTAGAATTCTTCATCAACTTGATGGCTTTTACCCTGTAGGTGAGTTCATGATAATTACACTAGCATTGCAAAACATTATAAATCACATTCTACATATCGCTCTGGAATACCTTCAAGTTAGCTTTATGGCAGCTAAATAAGAACATTATCACTCAAATCAGCACCCGGAAGTTGCAGCATTCGCATATATTCACAAAACTATCAAATCAACACAAAATGCCCTCATGATAGCAGGCACATATACGTAAGCTGATGAACAGGACAGTGCCGAAGCGACCAGATTCCCACCTGTAGCGGGCAATTAACGCAACAAAGGCACAAATCAATGCCACTCCCCCCCC
>NC_041392.1:128218162-128220688 GCF_002162155.2 Triticum dicoccoides | reverse complement strand
CCACAAGGTAGGCATCAACTATCCCAACCGTGTAACAATTCAGACGTCATGCATACTAAAATTTGCTGAGCAGCAATCTCTGCCTGAAAAGGATTCACCACCCCTCCCCTCCCAGCAAAATCACCAAAATCGTCACTAACCAACTCACATTCACGAGAAAAAAAAACTCTCATACTACACCAAAAAAGGAAAGCTGAATAAAATCACCATACCTGTCCGACGGATCAGGGAGAACTCCGGGGCGAGAGCGGCGACCGAGGCCGGCCTAGGATCCGCGCGCGATCCCTGCTGATCCGGGGACGCGGGATCAAAGACCAACCGGCCCGGAGCCCCCGCGCCTCCCACGAAACCTGGAGGGGACGGAGAGGCCGGACAAGCAACGCTCCCCGCGGCGGATCCCCAAATCCGACCCCCCGCGCCTCGCCTCGCCTCCGCCCTCGCACTCGCCTCCCGTGAGAGAGAGGGAGAGGGAGAGGGGCGTAGAACGCGTGCTCCGGCTCGGCGTCGTTTGCTCCGTTCTCTCTCTCCTCCCACCCCAGCCGAGGCCGAAAAAGGGTTCAATAAGTTTCGGGTTCCCTCCTTTCCGCGTTCACCGGGGAGCCCCTCTAAGAACCATATTCCCATGTTAGCCCTTGTCACGTGCACTGGATACGTGACTGAACGTTGTCAAGGGTAATAGGAGGTTGTAAAGGGGGTTGGATGTAAAATGTCTCGTCCTTTTCCGGGAAGGTGCGGGTCGTGGCACGAGGAACCGAGGGATATTCGGCGGGGCGATCGGACGGCCACGAGGAAGGGGTCGGCTGGCGTTGGGGCGTAGCGGCCGTCGATGCGACGCGACCGCGGGAGTTGGTCCACGTCGACCGCGGAGACGGACGCGGGCGGCGGCTGGAAGGGCCTGGAGCACGTCTAAAATGGACGGCTTCTTCCTCGTGGAAAGGTCCAAATTTCCTGGACGTACTCCTTTTGTAGCCTCGGGTGTTAATATGACCTACTACATACTTCTATGTGAATAAACACATTAAAATATATCTATATACATTCGAATCAGAAAAAAGTCAGAACATCTTGTAATAGTGAACGTATGAAGCAGTACTCTATCCGGTGATCTCTTCTACTAAAGAATATAAGTGATAGAGTAAACGAGGATGTTTAGGCCAAAAGGCCACACTAGGGGCGGCCATCATGTTGATATTATTGGAGGCCAAGTGAAATCACAACTGAATCACACAATATTAATATTTCATACAAAACAACAATACAAAGATATACTTTAACATCCTCTCAGTTTCTGTCGGGCAGTAAGCACAAACTGGATCGAAATCTGAAAAAGAGTTGCGACGAAAGTCATTTTGTCATATGTGACGTCCGGATAATCAAGCTACAGTAACCTTTGCTAATGATGCCACGTCACCTCGATTACTGTTGCTAATCTCACGTTAGTTCGAACCGATTCAAATTCAAATTCAAAATAGAGGCAAACAACAAAAGTTTTCAAACTTAAAATTAAAATGTCCGAGTTGTGCCAAGTAATACAAGGTTAATTGTGGTGAAGAAGCCCCACTTTTATAAAATGTTTTAATACTCTAAAATGATTAAAACGGTAGTTGAAACGATTGAATATGCGCCTTTGATATTTTATAAAATGATGAACTATTTTATTTTGAGGTATAAACTTTTAGGTTAGTGAGTTATTTTGATACACTATTTTCGGAGCTATTGTCATATTTTACTAAACTGAAAATAAAGTGTAACTAAAATAAAACTGAAAAAAGTGGAAATAAAACAAAACAAATAAAAAGGAACCCCCCACTGGGCCACGGCCCAGTCGGCTCAGCCCACCAGGCCGGCCCAGCCACCCCCCTCACTCACTTAACCCCACGCCCCTGGAACCCTAGTGCCGCTAACCCCCCCACGTTTCCCCACTCCCCACTCCCCACTCGCTCCCTCGTCTTCTCTCCCGTCACGATCTGGATCGGGGGGCTGCGCCCGCCTCCGCCACCACTGCCGTGATGGGCCCCTTCCCCGTCGGCGCCCCTCCATCCCAACCGCATCCCCCAGTGCTCCCGACGGCCCCGGCGAGTGCACCCGCGCCGGAGGACTGTCTCCTTCGCCCCGTACCAAGGTCGTCGTCCTCGCATCGCCCCTCTGCCATGGGCTTCGCCACGACCTCCCGCGCCTCTCCCTCGCGGGATCGACCCCGCCGCTCGTCCCTGCGACCCATTGACGGACGCCATCACCGTCATCCTCTCCGTCGCCGGCGTTCCCCGTCCTCGTCGCCGGTGCTGCCTCGACGGACCTCCCCGACTCCTCCCCGAGCCCACTGCCTTCTCCTTACGGCCCCATGAGCCTCCGCCTCCCCTCTCCTTCTCCTGTCTCCCGCGCGCATGCGCTCACGGCCGTGGCCTCGTGCCACGCGCGCCGGCGCCGTCCCGCACGCGTTCGCCTGTTGCCGCGCTAGCGAGCTCCGGCCGTCGCTCGTGCTCACCGCCGTGTGGTCGCGCTCACGCGCGCCCCTGGCCGCGCCCA
>NC_041392.1:128210007-128217945 GCF_002162155.2 Triticum dicoccoides | reverse complement strand
CCACTGTCGCCCTGTCGCCGCACACCCTGGCCACAGTCCGTGCCCGGACGCGCCCCCGCACCGCGGTCGCCACGTCCGGCTCGTGCGTCGCGCGCCCCTGGAGCATCCATGCCACGCGCCTCGCCGCTGCCCTAATGGGCGCCTAGCCCCGCAGCGCCCTGACGGGGGCGGGCTGGCGCCCGTCGCCGGCTTCGCCCGCACGCCTGAACCGCTCGGGCTGGTGCCCGACACCCGTTGCGCCCACTATGCCCCTAGGCCAATGACAAAAGGGGCCCACCTGCGAACAAAAAAAAAGAAAATTAATTAATTAATTAAGTTAATTAATCATGTTTAATTAATGTAATTAACTAGTTAGTTTAATTAAACCCTAATTAGATAAACAGCCAATGACGAATGGGACCCACACGTCAGTTGACCAGTCAACTTCTTTGTTGACTGCCGATGTCAGCGTGCACTGTTCTGGATAATGTTGATTAAATTAATTAAATAAATTCTAAAAATGATTTAAATCTTTTAAAATTAATATAAAATAAACCGTAGCTCAAATGGAAAAACTTTGTACATGGAAGTTGCTCAGAACGACGAGACGATTCCGGATACGCAACCCGTTCGTCCGCCACACATCCCTAACATAGCGAACCTGCAACATTTCACCTCCGGTTCATCTGTCCGAAAACGCGAAACACCGGGAATACTTCCCGGATGTTTCCCTCCTTCACCGGTATCACCTCATACCGCGTTAGGGCACCCCTAGCACCGATACTTGTCTTGTCATGCATCGGTATGCAAAAGTTTGCTTAATATTTATTGTTTCTTTCCCCCTCTTCTCTCGCTAGACACCGAGACCAATGCCGCTGCTACCCAGTACGACTATGGTGTTGACGACCCCTCTCTCTTGCCAGAGCAACCAGGCAAGCCCCCCCCCCATCACCAGATATCGCCTACTCTACTCTCTATACTACTTGCATTAGAGTAGTGTAGCATGTTACCACTTTCCGTTAATCCTATCATGATGCATAGCCTATCATTGTTGCTACAACTGTTGATACCTTTACCTGCAATCCTAATGCTTAGTATATGATGCTAGTTTATCATCAGTGGCCCTTCATTCTTGTCCGTCTGCCATGCTATACTATCGGGTCGTGATCACTCGGGAGGTGATCACGGGTATATACTATATACTTTATATATGATACTTGTGGTGACTAAAGACGGGTCGGCTCGTAGGAGTACCCGCGAGTGATTCATGGATTGGGTCCGAAAGGACGTTTGTCCCGACGGCCCTCTGAGTGGATCTTTGTGGCGAAGCGACAGGGTAGGTTGAGACCACCTAGGAGAGAGGTGGGCCTGGCCCTGGTCAGCGTCCGTGGTTAGTTCAAAATAACACGCATAACGAGATCTTGGTATTTGATCTGAGTCTGGCTACTGGCCTATACGCACTAACCATCTACGCGGGGACAGTTATGGGCACTCGACGTCGTGGTATTAGCCGAAGCCTTCGTGACGTCAGCGACTGAGTGGCGCACACCGGGTTGGACCGCGTAACGCAACTCCTTTATAATGGAGGTTGCTAGGTCTGCTCACCGGCCGCATACGCAACGTGCAGGTGTGCAATGGGCGATGGGCCTAGACCCCTGTGCCATAGGATTTAGACCGGCGTGCTGACCTCTCTGTTGTGCCTAGGTAGGGCTGCGACGTGTTGATCTTCCGAGGCCGGACATGACCCAGGAAAGTGTGTCTGCCCAGATGGGATTGAGTGTGTTGGGTTATGTGGTGCACCCCTGCAGGGAAGTTGATCTATTCGAATAGCCGTGTCCCTCGGTAAAAGGACGACCCGGAGTTGTACCTTGACCTTATGACAACTAGAACCGGATACTTAATAAAACACACCATTCCAAGTGCCAGATACAACCGGTGATCGCTCTCTCACATGGCGACGAGGGGAGGATCATCGGTTAGGATTATGCTATGCGATGCTACTTGGTGAACTTACCATCTACTCTCTTCTCCTGCTGCAAGATGGAGGTTACCAGAAGCGTAGTCTTCAAAAGGACTAGCTATCCCCCTCTTATTCCGGCATTCTGCAGTTCAGTCCACATATGATAGCCTTATTCCATTTGATACCAATGCATACATATGCAGTGTAGCTCCTTACTTGCGAGTACTTTGGATGAGTACTCACGGTTGCTTTTCTCCCCCTTTTTCCCATTTCCTATATCCGATTGTTGCAACCAGACGTTGGAGCCCAGGAGCCAGACGCCACCATCGCCGACGACTACTACTACTCGGGAGGTGCCTACTACTACGTGCAGCCCGCTGACGACAACCAGGAATAGTTTAGGAGGATCCCAGGCAGGAGGCATGCGCCTCTTTCGATATGTATCCCAGTTTGTGCTAGCCTTCTTAAGGCAAAGTTGTTTAACTTATGTCTGTACTCAGATATTGTTGCTTCCGCTGACTCGTCTATGATCGAGCTCTTGTATTCGAGCCCTCGAGGCCCCTGGCTTGTAATATGATGCTTGTATGACTTATTTTATTTGTATAGTTGTGTTGTGATATCTTCCCATGAGTCCCTGATCTTGATCGTACACGTTTGCGTGTATGATTAGTGTACGATTGAATCGGGGGCGTCACAAGTTGGTATCAGAGCCGACTGCCTGTAGGAATCCCCCTTCCACACTCCTTGGCCGAAGTTGAGTCTAGACATTACAATTTTTTTACTAACATGGTTGTGTGCCTTACGGGCCCACGTCGCCATCTGGGTGGTATTAGGATCTTTTACTCCTTGATCTTTACTCTGGGACTCTAATCTCTCCCCTTTTCGGGTTAAATGAATTTACTAAAATCTAACTTTAGGATCTTGTTACTACTTCCTCCCGGAGAACCCCTCACTCCAGATGATTGCTCCGTGAACCAGAAGAATTCGAAGATTCTCTTCGATATTCTCTCGAGACCTTGTGCCTGTCGCATTTGCAATTCCCTACCATCGAAACATCCCTATGGATAAATACATACACTTGTCATTCTTACTTTTATTCCTAGTTGATCTTGTTATTACAAGATACCTTGAAATCCTTTCTATTGTTCCGAGGATATTTTGTGCCTACTGCCTTGCAGTTCCTTGCCACCTGAATACCCCTATGGATAATTTCTCGCCCTTATCGAGTATCCGTTCATCCCGAGTTGTTCATGTGTTTCACATTGGTCTTCGAAATACTATTTGATCCTCCAAAAATCCTTAATAGCTTATTGCTCTGCAATACTTGTCTGCTTGCATTATCGATGTTTTCCATATGTCTGGCAATATTCGTTAGTATCCTTAGGCACCGTCATTTTGATCCTATTGATTCAACATGAGTGTGAATGCACGCAATCATCAGTTGATCCTTTTAAATTATCTTTCCGGCTCAGACGTCATTTTAAGCATGAGCTGGATCTCGACCAATCCAATTGTCGTTGATTGTACCCTAAGGCTATTCCACTTATCCATCCCTAATCAGAGCATTGCTTCTAGTCCCTTGATTTGGAAATCATAATTCCTTGCATTTGAGATTTGAGTTAATCAGTTGTTTCTATAGTCTGATCTCCTTGCATTCTTCTTCCTCTAGTTAAGTACCGATGCTCACGTCAGACCCCTTGTGGACCATCAGGTCCATTGTTGGATTTTATCCGTCAGCGTCCTTCATATTCAATAACTTTGTGAGACCTTCCCCTGATACATAATGCTTTTGGTAAATTGTATCATCTGCTTTGTCGACCATGCTCTACCTCCGAGCTTGAGTTATTTACCCCTGAAGTTGATGGTATACGTTCCTAAGATGCCTTGATGGGTTGAACCTATGCCCTCCTTAATATGTGTGAACTCGAAAATTTTCACGAGTCATACTCTTCCAGTGTTTTGCTAGATAAAATTTAAACATTACAACTTCTCCGAAAAATGAGAAGTGAATGGAAGGTTATGCATTGAGGAAGTGGGAGTCGACCTTGAACCTTTGTGTTCATGCCCATGGACAAGATGTAGATCCTATCATGGAAGCTTCTTGAAATAATAACTATTCCCTTGGTATAAGTTCATCTTATATCTGGGATTTGATCATTTATGATCGTGGTTTCCGACCATGTTCTCCTTTAAATACCATTTCTCGTGCAAGTTTAAGCACTTGTCTTCTACAGAGTAATACCCCAGTCCAACCTCTACTTTGATTTGTCGTCGAGTATTAACCCCCTGGTATCTCAAGATTATCACGAAACTGCATAACTTCTTATGAGTTCTTCATCAAGTGCTACATTCTCATTGATTCCAATTTTTCATGGGCTCTGAGTTATTTAACACTCAAAGACACCGATAACTGACTCGAGTCCGCATCGCGATTAAGCAACTCTTGGTAACCTTCATTACTTACAAGTTTGAACTCAATCACGTCATTCCTAGCCTGTTTGGCTATATCCTTGTCGTGCCGATTTTAACTGTGCTACCTGGTCCTCTTCCCAGAGCATAATTTTTGACGATGAGCTAAGCTTACGTCGATCTTCCTCATCATATCATTTCGCTTTGGACAACAAGCTTGTTTGGAGTCTGTGTCGTACCCTTGGTTCCATTAACCTTTAGCTTCATCATTCCCTTGACTTGATGTCATCGCCGATCTATTACATCTTCGTGGAGCCTTTCGAAAAAATTTGTCATGATCATCATCAGCATTCTGAGCACTTCTAGGATATCGGTTGAATTCATGTTGAGTAATACCATCCTTGCCCTTGATGATTTGTGTTATCATCGACCACTTTATTGCCTTCTGTTCAACACAAAACTTGTTCATGTTTTGTGTTATACCTTGAGTTCCTTGCTATTCAACGTTTGTTCTTCTTTAGCTTCGAATATTACCACCTTTTATGTGAAAAATGTCGTGGGAATTTCACCACCTCTTGGGAATTCTTGATACAAGTGATACTTCTCACCATCACCATTCCTTCTTGTTCCCTGTGTTGATTCTAACCGGGATTCCAGCAAGGGAATGATGCTACTTGGATTTTGTACTTCTAGCAAACTTATTACTTTGAAGTTAATGTTCGATAGTCCATTCTTAGACTATTGGTTATTAAATCACCATTCTAACATTGATCATGCTACCTATGCCCATATTTTGGGTGCACCTGTCAACCAATGTTTAACTGTGGATGTATTCCTCGAACATACATCATTATATCATTTGCTTTGACAAATGTTATCTCCTTGTTCACATAACTGTGGAAATCCATCTTAGTTAATCTCAATGAATTGTCGATGAGTCCATCAGCCACCTCCTCGTCCTCTCCTTGGTTTAATGATGAACTCTTGATTCGGTTCTTGCTCCCATAGTTCATTCGTCGAGGAACTTGCAACACCACCTCGTCAAATTGTGTTGCACCCCTTCCTTCTTAGGCATCCTGAGTCTGAGGTATCCTGACACCGATCAGATCTGAATCTCGGTCAGATATGATGGTTGGGACATGTTTCCAAGAGTTATAACACTGGTCTTTATATGACCCAGTAAGGTAATGTCATGAAATTTCTCTCCTCTTACCTAAAGGGTTTTCTACTTTATATCTTGTCTTCTGATATCCTTTGCTTGACTTTGGAAATGATATACCTCTGATATACGTGTTTAAGCACATTTTCCTTTCCATTGCCTGTTTAACCTGGTAATCACCTTTCCTTTCCTTTGGTTTGCTTAACCCTTCTTGTGATCTATATTATATAAGCAGTAGTAATCTTCTGCTTATGTAAAACACCTTGGTGTACAACCGTGTCAGTAAGACCCTGTTTCTACTGTTGATGACATTTCGGTAGCCACCGACGGACGGGAACTTTGCCTATTGGTCAGCCTCGTTCAATGAGCAGGAAAATGGTTCTCTTCGTCCCTCGCCCTTGGTATCGATGTTGTTGCTGACATAATCGACAGGCTACCCTCTGACATGCCTTGCTTGCATGATCACGCAAGACGTCTCCGCCCTTCCTACTTTTAACCCACATGGTGGGCCCATAACCCACAGTTCCACAGGATCGAAACCTGACTCTTCTGTACACACCTGTTTCTAATGGTTATTCCCCACGCTTGGCTTCGTATTTAATTCATGGGCCACCTTCCTAGTGCTCTATTATGGTATCAGACACTATACTTACTCTCGCTACTCTGAACCCCTTTCTCACTCTGGTTCAGACTTCGAGCAACTATCTATCCGCTTGGAACCTCTTATTCTACCTTCATACCTTACTCTCGATGTATTTTATATGTTCAACTCGAGAGATAATCTTATGCTCATTCATGGGTTGACCCCAGATTGTTTCCCTCATATGCATTATGTCGTAGCCGAGCTGCCCCTTACCTATTCGTAAGTGCGTTGGAGTTCCTGAAGAAAAGGACGACTTCACCATGATGACCTGAAGCAGAGTAATGAAGACGTCAATGTAAGGGATCGACCTCTTCGAGAAGAGCAACCAAGGCTGAGAAGATCCGTTAGAATTTCATAACTAGACCTTCCCTCCCCCCTTCTCTACCTCTTAAATCTCGGGACGAGATTTCTTGTAGTGGAGGAGAATTGTGACGCCCGGATAATCAAGCTACAGTAACCTTTGCTAATGATGCCATGTCACCTCGATTACTGTTGCTAATCTCGCGTTAGTTCGAACCGATTCAAATTCAAATTCAAAATAGAGGCAAACAACAAAAGTTTTCAAACTTCAAACTAAAATGTCCGAGTTGTGCCAAGTAATACAAAGTTAATTGTGGTGAAGAAGCCCCACTTTTATAAAATGTTTTAATACTCTAAAATGATTAAAACGGTAGTTGAAACGATTGAATATGCGCCTTTGATATTTTATAAAATGATGAACTATTTTATTTTGAGGTATAAACTTTTAGGTTAGTGAGTTATTTTGATACACTATTTTCAGAGCTATTGTCATATTTTACTAAACTGAAAATAAAGTGTAACAAAAATAAAACTGAAAAAAGTGGAAATAAAACAAAACAAATAAAAAGGACCCCCCCCACTGGGCCACGGCCCAATCAGCTCAGCCCACTAGGCCGGCCCAGCCGCCCCCCTCACTCACTTAACCCCACGCCCCTGGAACCCTAGCGCCGTTATGTAACGCCCCGAGACCGATGTGCCAGGTGTCGTTCAATTATTCGTTGTTGTTGCCTTGTCATTGCTTGCGTGTCATGCATTGCATATCATGTCATCATGCGCATTTCATTTGCATACGTGTTCGTCTCATGCATCCGAGCTTTTTCCCCGTTGTCCGTTTTGCATTCCGGCGCTTCGTTCTCCTCCGATGGTCATTTCTATCTTTCTTTCTTGTGTGGGGATTAAACATTTCCGGATTGGACCGAGACTTGTCAAGCGGCCTTGGTTTACTACCGGTAGACCGCCTGTCAAGTTTCGTATCATTTGGACTTCGTTTGATACTCCAACGGTTAACCGAGGGACCGAGAAGGCCTCGTGTGTGTTGCAGCCCAACACCCTTCCATTTTGGCCCAAAACCCACCTAACTCTGCTCCATCATCTCGGTCGTTCGATCACGATCGCATGGCCGAAAACCGCACCTCATTTGGAGCTTCCTAGCTCCCTCTACCTCTATAAATAGATCCCTTCATTTTCGTTCTCGGATCTTTTCCCCGAAACCCTAAAACTCCTCCCTTAGCGCCGCCGGACATGTCCACTCCGCCGCCGGACGCGTCCACCGCCTCCAACCACGTCGCTCCGGCTAATAGCAGGCCGCCACGTCACCCCGCCGCCGCTCCCCCTCCAATCAGACGCCGCCACCTCAGCCTGCGCGCCGTCCCACTTCGCCGCCGGCCCGCGGGGCCCAGATCTGGCCCGCGCGGGCCCATCTCCTCGCGCCGCCGCCCGGGAGGCGCCGCCTTCGTCCTCCTGTCCACCGGCGTCCGCCGCCCCGCT
>NC_041392.1:128185499-128209638 GCF_002162155.2 Triticum dicoccoides | reverse complement strand
ACCGACCGGCACCGCCACCGCCATCGCCGGCCGCCGTCGAGCACTCATGCCGCCGTGCCGTAGCAACCGTCTTCGTATCCCCGCCGCCGTCTCGGACTCCTCCGGCCTCGATCCGAGCCCGAGGAGGACCGCCACCGCCACCTGTTTTCAGATCCGGCGCCGCCCGCCGCGGCTCCGGCCATCCCCGTCGCCGGATCGAGCCACCACCACCACCCCCTGCCTCCCTCGATCTAGGCCGGATCGAGGAGGAGAACACCCAGCGCCTCGTGGGCCCTGTCAACTTCCCGGCCCAGCACAGCTCCGCATCAGGCCCAGCCGGCCGCCTCGGCCTGCCTCTTCCTCCGACCGGGCCGAGGCCCACTGGGTGAGCCACACCCGCAGCGCCCCTCCTCTCATTTTTTTCCTTCTGCTGTTGGGCTTGCCCCAGATGCGGCCCGTGCCATGTTTTTCCCAGTTCTACGAATTTAGCTATTTTTCCGGAGATTGCAGTTTTGCAGATTAGTCCCTCTAGTTCATGCATATAATAACTCACAATTGGTGCATCGGATTAAAATGTTTTATATATGGAACTTGCTCAGAATTTTGTGTAGATTAATAATATCCAACTTTCATCTATGTTTGAAATGTTAAAAATGTTGTTTGCATTAATTTGCTCCTATGCCATGCTAAAATGATTTATTTCATAACTAAATAACCGTAGCTCCGTTTTAAATAATCTTTATATGTAAATGGGGTAGAAAAATGCCTAGTTTAACATGGTGGCTTCATTTTGCATGCTTAACAACTCTAAAATAATGTTTAGGGCAGAACAGGACCTAACCTAATATATGCTCATGAGGAGTTTCCGGAATTGTTGTTCGTTGCTTCCGGCCTCATTTAACCTTGACTAGATAGGTAGTTTTACTTTGCTTCACTCTCTTGCCATGTTTAACAACATTTAATATTGTTGGGTACATAAACGAGAGAGAACTAAATAATTGATGTGGTGTTTTGTCAATATGCATCCCGATGCATATTGAGCTCCATTTAAGTTGTAGGTTTGCTTGTGCACCTCGCCATGCCATGCTTCATTAAACCGGACATGCATCATACTTGATTGTGCATCATGCCATGATTATGTGATGGTTGTTTACCATGATGGTTTGCTTCTTTCCGGTGTTGCTTCTTCGGGTTGGTTCCGATAACGTCGCGTTTGTGAGGAACCGATCGACTACGTCCGTTTGTCTTCTTCATGGACTTGTTCTTCTTCCTTGCGGGATCTCAGGCAAGATGATCATACCCTAGAAATCACTACTATCTTTGCTATGCTAGTTTGCTCGCTCTTTTGCTATGCCAATGCTACGATGCCTACCATTTGCTTTCAAGCCTCCCAAATTGCCATGTCAAACCTCTAACCCATCATGTCCTAGCAAACCGTTGATTGTCTATGTTACCGCTTTGCTCAGCCCCTCTTATAGCGTTGCTAGTTGCAGGTGAAGCTTGGAGGCCGTTCCTTGTCGGGACATTTATTTACTTGTTGGGATATCACAATATATCTTATTTAATAAATGCATCTATATACTTGGTAAAGGGTGGAAGGCTCGGCCTTATGCCTGGTGTTTTGTTCCACTCTTGCCGCCCTAGTTTCCGTCATATCGGTGTTATGTTCCCGGATTTTGCGTTCCTCACGCGGTTGGGCTATTATGGGAACCCCTTGACAGTTTGCCTTAAGTAAAGCTTTTCCAGCAATGCCCAACATTGGTTTTACCATTTGCCACCTAGCCTTTTTCCCTTGGGAGTCGCGCAGCCCGAGGGTCATCTTTATTTTAACCCCCCGGGCCAGTGCTTGTCTAAGCGTTGGTCCAAACTAGAGCCCCTTGCAGCGCCACCTCGGGGAAACTCGAGGGCTGGTTTTAGTTGTACGGATTGCTTATCCGGTGTTGCCCTAAGAACGAGATATGTGCAGCTCCTATCAGGATGTCGGCACATCGAGCGGTGTTGCTGGTTTAGTTTTACCCTGTCGAAATGTCTTGTTGTACCGGGATACCGAGTCTGATCGGAACGTCTCGGGTGGAGGTCTATTCCTTCGTTGACCGTGAGAGCTTGTCATGGGCTAAGTTGGGACACCCCTGCAGGGATTTGAACTTTCAAAAGCCGTGCCCGCGGTTATGGGAAGATGGGAATTTGTTAACGTCCGGTTGTAGAAAACCTGAACTTGACCTTAATTAAAATGAATCAACAGCGTGTGTAACCGTGATGGTCTCTTTCCGGCGGAGTCCGGGAAGTGAACACGGTTGTTGGAGTTATGCTTGACGTAGGTGTTATAGGATCACTTCTTGATCATACTCTTATCGACCGTGCTTTGCCTTCTCTTCTCGCTCTCTTTTGCGTATGTTAGCCACCATATATGCTAGTCGCTTGCTGCAGCTCCACCTCATACCTTTTATCTTACCCATAAGCTTAAATAGTCTTGATTGCAAGGGTGTGAGATTGTTGAGTTCCCGTGACTCACAGATACTTCCAAACCCAGCTTGCAGGTGCCGATGAGACCGTGAAGTTGACGCAACCAAGCTCGGGAGGAGCTCGATGAAGATCGTGTTCTTTATGTTGTTTCGTTCTAGTTGATCAGTAGTGGAGCCCAGTTGGGGTCGATCGGGGACCGTGTCGCATTTGGGGTTCTTCTTTTATTTTGGTTCCGTAGTCGGACCACGAGTGTATTTGATTGATGTAATGTTTATTCATGTAATTGTGTGAAGTGGTGATTATAAGCCAACTATGTATCTCTTTCCCTTATGTATTACATGGGTTGTGTGAAGATTACCTCACTTGCGACATATGCCTTCAATGCGATTATGTCTCTAAGTCGTGCCTCGACACGTGGGAGCTATAGTCGCATCGAGGGTGTTTCAAGTTGGTATCAGAGCCTTCCCCGACCTTAGGAGCCCCATTGCTTGATCGTTTTTTAGCGGCCGAGTTGTGTCTAGAAAAATGTTTTGAGTCTTCTAGGAATTATATATCGGAGAGTTAGGAATTCTTTTTTACTTCCCAGTCTCCTCATTGCTCTGGTAAGGCATCCTGACATAGAGTTTTGACTCTTCTCTTCTCAAATTTCACAAAAAAAAATTAGGATCACGCGGGTATCTTGGAATCGTTCCGGTGGTTTTATGATGAGAACATTGTCTTTGTGCCTCCTGTCAGGGGTTTTGTGGAAGTGTCCCCGGGAGTTGAGCTCTAAGGTGTTGTCGTCATAATTTTATCGTTGCAATTCTGGAATACCTGAGTTTAGTACGCCGACATCGAAAATCTCTTTTATGCAGTTCGTTGGTGAGATAACCTCGACGCCACCCAGTACTGGGGCGGGAGTTTGGGAGTATCGCCATAACTTGTATAACGGATGCTTTTCGAAGGTTGAGGTAGATGGTTTCCGAAGGTTTCTTGGTTATGTGTTGAAGGATGGATACAGCTGGATGTAGGATTTGTTAGTTTGGGTGAGATATTATGATTCCCCTGTATCCCCAACACCTGATTGCATAACCGGAAATTTTCGGGAGTTTCATAGGTGGGAATTCAAGTAGCTCTTAGGATATCTTTCCGACAGATGTATGATATGAAATTGGGGTTCGACGTCTAGTGGTCCGCCTATTCATGGTTGGTTTTACAGTGGTCTCGTTGTGTCTTAAAGAGTCCTTGGCTATGCCGACTCGGGGACGCTTCGTATGTCATGTGCACTGCCTTGTACATGATGGTGCTGTACGATCGAGCCCGTGTAGGCCCCACCACGAAAACTTCGGACGAAATCTCTATCATATGTTTGTTCCGGCTTATTCTGCAAGCCAATCCTTTGTTTTATTTTGAGTTGTGGTATTCGAGTTGCTTCAAAGTCAAATGTTGATTCCATCCCTTGTCTAAATGGTGTTCTCATACTCCGATGCGAATACTAATCCTTCTTGATCATCGAGATTGTGCTGTCAATCCTTTTTAACCGGTGTGTTTCTCTTCAATTGGATCCGATCATTTCAACATCCGCAAGATCAAGTATCAGTTCTTCTCAACGCTATTTGTTTCATCCATCTCCAAGTTGCCTTTGTTTTTTTTTCCGCCCACCCACCCTTTTTCTTCAAGGATTCAGATTTCTTAATCAAGTATCCATCTTAGTGTTGTGAAGTCTTTCCATTCTTTTCCGTCAATGTTCTTATCCGGTGATTCTCATGAAGATTCTAATGGAGCTTCAAGTTCACCATTCTTCATTCTTTTTCTTCTCCGGTGTTGTCAATTCAAGCTTTCGGTGTGGATCATATTCTTTTCCGTATTTCATTGCCTTCTCATACCGGTGCACCTCTTAATCATCTACTCCTCGCTATTCATTTGTTACGGAGTGCTGAAGATATCTTGAAGATTCTTGTTTCCACTCTGCATTCGTTCAAGCTCTTTCGGGGATGTTTTCTCATTCAAGCCATTTAATTCAACCGGTGCATTCTCCTTTTCAAATAATCATTCAACGGTGTTTCTTTTGAGTGGGCCCTAACCCACAGGTCTTTTTCCAGGATCTTACCTGACTCTTCTTATTTTCCCGGAGATATTATCAAATTCTTTTCCAAGTTTGACGTAAGAATGAGTTATCATCAGTCAAATGTATTTCTCCAAGTTCTTTCAAATTCTTTTCATTGTTGGCTCAACCTCTTCGTTTGATTCTTCCGGAGTGTCTAAATAATTCTTGGTGGTGTCTCTCATAGTCTCTCATAACACTTGGAGACCGAAGAAGAATTTTTCCTCCATATCTTGCTCCATTCTCTCCAAGATTCATGGTGCTAGCTTTATGCCATTCTCTCTTAATTGTTTTCGGTTGTGAGAATTCTTTTCACCCTTCCGGAGCAATTTAAGAGTCTTCTCAGTTGGTTATCTAGAGTCCATCAATTCAGGTTTATTTATCCTCAGCTGTCAGTTATCATTCTCTAATCTTACTGGTGCATCATTCAAGTTTTCTCTAATCAGCTCATGATCTCTTCGTTCTCTTGGGTCTAAATTCTCTCAAGCATCTTCGTCCATTTGCTAATTCTTTCCGGTGTTTCTTTATCTTTTCTCCGTTCGTTTTCAATTCTTACGGTGGTCCATTCAAGAGTTCTCTTCCTTGGTCACCATATCAATTTATTCGATGTTTCAATCCTCCCGGTGGTTCGTTCAAGACCTTCTCAAGTTGGCGCTATATCTATCTTAATCTTTTCTACGAGAATAAGTAATATGTCGAATCCATTGATTGTCATCAATTTAATTGGTGAAGGATACGCATAATATAATTCTTATTCTTGTTTCAACGAGTTTATTTAATTCCTCTTTTTCCGGTGTGGTTCATCATACTTATTCTTGGTTTCAAGTGCTCTTCTTTCTTTCCCGGAGTGCCAAGTTCTCGCAATTATATCTTCACGGAGATCTTTCTAAATCATTACAAGGTTCCACCTTGTGTTTTCAACTACCCTTTCTTTCCGTTTGATCATTCTTTTGTTTAACGGAGTTCTTCATGGAGGTTCTACAGGGTGGTTCATCAAGGATTAAATTCTTTCTCGAAGTGTTCATCGAGATTATTTTCAAACGAGCTAAAGCTTTCTTCATCTTGTTATCCGGAGTGCAATTCTTTCTTCCGTATCATTGGAGGTGGTATTATGTCATTCTTGATAATTTGAGTTCATGTTGCATGATTCAGATCTTATTAAGAATGAGGTATTTTAAATCCTTCAATCTCGTCATTGGAGTTACCTTGGGTTATATTTCACCTAAAGCCTTCCCTAAGGATTGTTGCTATCTATGGTGCTTATAAATGATCCAAGTTCTTGATTTATTCTCCCGGTGCGATAGTTTCTCGTATCCTTCTTGATATCAAGCCAATTTATTGTTTCGTTAGTGGCAGAATTTCACCTCATAATTTTGAGATGTCTTCCATAAGCCCACTGCCAGCTTACTCTTTTCGTTGTTGGATTCCCAATTCGACCCTTCTCCTAAGGATGCCTTCTCAAGCTCTTTTGTGGCAGAAGTTGGCATTTTCTTCTCCATTCCCCTATCTCAATTATCTATCTTCTATTCTTTTGTTCCGGAGGCATTGTGATGTTGCTCTCTTCTACCCATCTTCTTGTTTTGTCATGATAGTATTCTTTTCTTTGCTTATCCGTTCAACCGGAGTGTCGTGTTTTCTTTCGAGCTCAATCATCTTATCAAATTTTGCATCCCTTCTCAACCGGAGTGCTATCCAAATTATATCAGTCTTATTCCTTCTCTATCTTGTCTTAACCGGAGTTGTTTCAATATATATCTTGCCCCTCAACCTCAAGGTTTTTTTTGCAATGTTCTTTGTCCCACCTTTCTAACGAAGTGCTTTCGACTTTGTACTCCTTCGTTGTATTCTTTTCTCGAATTTGGTCAACCTCTTCAAGGTTCGTGGTTTCACTCGTTTGTCAATGAAGCAACTTAGTTTTACCTCTTCTTTTTCTCTGCCGTTGTCCCTCCGGTGCCATTCTAGATCTCGGGACGAGATCCTCTCGTAGTGGTGGAGTGTTGTAACGCCCCGAGACCGATGTGCCAGGTGTCGTTCAGTTATTCGCTGTTGTTGCCTTGTCATTGCTTGCGTGTCATGCATTGCATATGATGTCATCATGCGCATTTCATTTGCATACGTGTTCGTCTCATGCATCCGAGCTTTTTCCCCTTTGTCCGTTTTGCATTCCGGCGGTTCGTTCTCCTCCGGTGGTCATTTCTATCTTTCTTTCTTGTGTGGGGATTAAACATTTCCGGATTGGACCAAGACTTGTCAAGCGGCCTTGGTTTACTACCGGTAGACCGCCTGTCAAGTTTCGTATCATTTGGACTTTGTTTGATACTCCAACGGTTAACCGAGGGACCGAGAAGGCCTCGTGTGTGTTGCAGCCCAACACCCTTCCATTTTGGCCCAAAACCCACCTAACTCTGCTCCATCATCTCGGTCGTTCGATCACGATCGCGTGGCCGAAAACCGCACCTCATTTGGAGCTTCCTAGCTCCCTCTACCTCTATAAATAGATCCCTTCATTTTCGTTCTCGGATCTTTTCCCCGAAACCCTAAAACTCCTCCCTCAGCGCCGCTGGACATGTCCACTCCGCCGCCGGACGCGTCCACCGCCTCCAACCACGTCGCTCCGGCCAATAGCAGGCCGCCACGTCACCCCGCCGCCGCTCCCCCTCCAATCAGACGCCGCCACCTCAGCCTGCGCGCCGCCCCACTTCGCCGCCGGCCCGCGGGGCCCAGATCTGGCCCGCGCGGGCCCATCTCCTCGCGCCGCCGCCCGGGAGGCGCCGCCTTCGTCCTCCTATCCACCGGCGCCCGCCGCCCCGCTCTGCCACCGACCGGCATCGCCATCGCCATCGCCGGCCGCTGTCGAGCACTCATGCCGCCGCGCCGTAGCAACCGTCTTCGTATCCCCGCCGCCGTCTCGGACTCCTCCGGCCTCGATCCGAGCCCGAGGAGGACCGCCACCTGTTTTCATATCCGGCCCGCCCGCCGCGGCTCCGGCCATCCCCGTCGCCGGATCGAGCCACCACCGCCGCCCCCTGCCTCCCTTGATCCAGGCGGGATCGAGGAGGAGAACGCCCAGCGCCTCGTGGGCCCTGTCAGCTTCCCGGCCCAGCGCAGCTCCACATCAGGCCCAGCCGGCCGCCTCGGCCTGCCTCTTCCTCCGACCGGCCCGAGGCCCACTGGGTGAGCCACACCCGCAGCGCCCCTCCTCTCGTTTTTTTCCTTCTGCTGTTGGGCTTGCCCCAGTGCGGCCCGTGCCATGTTTTTCCCAGTTCTACGAATTTAGCTATTTTTTCGGAGATTGCAGTTTTGCAGATTAGTCCCTCTAGTTCATGCATATAATAACTCACAATTGGTGCATCGGATTAAAATGTTTTATATTTGGAACTTGCTCAGAATTTTGTGTAGATTAATAATATCCAACTTTCATTTTTGTTTGAAATGTTAAAAATGTTGTTTGCATTAATTTGCTCCTATGCCATGCTAAAATGATTTATTTGATAACTAAATAACCGTAGCTCCGTTTTAAATAACCTTTATATGTAAATGGGGTAGAAAAATGCCTAGTTTAAAATGGTGGCTTCATTTTGCATGCTTAACAACTCTAAAATAATGTTTAGGGCAGAACAGGACCTAACCTAATATATGCTCATGAGGAGTTTCCGGAATTGTTGTTCGTTGCTTCCGGCCTCATTTAACCTTGACTAGATAGGTAGTTTTACTTTGCTTCACTCTCTTGCCATGTTTAACAACATTTAATATTGTTGGGTACATAAATGAGAGAGAACTAAATAATTGATGTGGTGTTTTGTCAATATGCATCCCGATGCATATTGAGCTCCATTTAAGTTGTAGGTTTGCTTGTGCACCTCGCCATGCCATGCTTCATTAAACCGGACATGCATCATACTTGATTGTGCATCATGCCATGATTATGTGATGGTTGTTTACCATGATGGTTTGCTTCTTTCCGGTGTTGCTTCTTCGGGTTGGTTCCGATAACGTCACGTTTGTGAGGAACCGATCGACTACGTCCGTTTGTCTTCTTCATGGACTCGTTCTTCTTCCTTGCGGGATCTCAGGCAAGATGATCATACCCTCGAAATCAGTACTATCTTTGCTATGCTAGTTTGTTCGCTCTTTTGCTATGCCAATGCTATGATGCCTACCATTTGCTTTCAAGCCTCCCAAATTGCCATGTCAAACCTCTAACCCATCATGTCCTAGCAAACCGTTGATTGGCTATGTTACCGCTTTGCTCAGCCCCTCTTATAGCGTTGCTAGTTGCAGGTGAAGCTTGGAGGCCGTTCCTTGTCGGGACATTTATTTACTTGTTGGGATATCACAATATATCTTATTTAATAAATACATCTATATACTTGGTAAAGGGTGGAAGGCTCGGCCTTATGCCTGGTGTTTTGTTCCACTCTTGCCGCCCTAGTTTCCGTCATATCGGTGTTATGTTCCCGGGTTTTGCGTTCCTCACGCGGTTGGGCTATTATGGGAACCCCTTGACAGTTCGCCTTAAGTAAAGCTTTTCCAGCAATGCCCAACATTGGTTTTACCATTTGCCACCTAGCCTTTTTCCCTTGGGAGTCGCGCAGCCCGAGGGTCATCTTTATTTTAACCCCCCGGGCCAGTGCTTGTCTAAGCGTTGGTCCAAACTAGAGCCCCTTGCAGCGCCACCTCGGGGAAACTCGAGGGCTGGTTTTAGTTGTACGGATTGCTTATCCGGTGTTGCCCTGAGAACGAGATATGTGCAGCTCCTATCAGGATGTCGGCACATCGGGTGGTGTTGCTGGTTTAGTTTTACCCTGTCGAAATGTCTTGTTGTACCGGGATACCGAGTCTGATCGGAACGTCTCAGGTGGAGGTCTATTCCTTCGTTGACTGTGAGAGCTTGTCATGGGCTAAGTTGGGACACCCCTGCAGGGATTTGAACTTTCGAAAGCCGTGCCCGCGGTTATGGGCAGATGGGAATTTGTTAACGTTCGGTTGTAGAAAACCCGAACTTGACCTTAATTAAAATGAATCAACAGCGTGTGTAACCGTGATGGTATCTTTCCGGCGGAGTCCGGGAAGTGAACACGATTGTTGGAGTTATGCTTGACATAGGTTGTTATAGGATCACTTCTTGATCATACTCTTATCGACCGTGCTTTGCCTTCTCTTCTCGCTCTCTTTTGCGTATGTTAGCCACCATATATGCTAGTCGCTTGCTGCAGCTCCACCTCATACCTTTTATCTTACCCATAAGCTTAAATAGTCTTGATCGCAAGGGTGTGAGATTGCTGAGTCCCCGTGACTCACAGATACTTCCAAACCCAGCTTGCAGATGCCGATGAGACCGTGCAGTTGACGCAACCAAGCTCGGGAGGAGCTCGATGAAGATCGTGTTCTTTATGTTGTTTCGTTCTAGTTGATCAGTAGTGGAGCCCAGTTGGGGTCGATCAGGGACTGTGTCGCATTTGGGGTTCTTCTTTTATTTTGGTTCCGTAGTCGGACCATGAGTGTATTTGATTGATGTAATGTTTATTCATGTAATTGTGTGAAGTGGCGATTGTAAGCCAACTATGTATCTCTTTCCCTTATGTATTACATGGGTTGTGTGAAGATTACCTCACTTGCGACATATGCCTTCAATGTGATTATGTCTCTAAGTCGTGCCTCGACACGTGGGAGCTATAGTCGCATCGAGGGTGTTTCACGCTAACCCCCCATGTTTCCCCACTCCCCACTCGCTCCCTCGTCTTCTTTCCTGTCCTGATCTAGATCGGGGGGCTGCGCCCGCCTCCGCCACCACTGCCGTGATGGGCCCCTTCCCCGTCGGCGCCCCTCCATCCCAACCGCATCCCCCAGTGCTCCCGACGGCCCCGACGAGTGCACCCGCGCCGGAGGACTGCCTCCTCCGCCCCGTACCAAGGTCGTCGTCCTCGCATCGCCCCTCTGCCATGGGCTTCGCCACGACCTCCCGTGCCTCTCCCTCGCGGGATCGACCCTGCCGCTCGTCCCTGCGACCCATTCACGGCCGCCATCACCGTCGTCCTCTCCGTCGCCGGTGTTCCCCGTCCTCGTCGCCGGTGCTGCCTCAACGGACCTCCCCGCCTCCTCCCCGAGCCCACTGCCTTTTCCTTACGGCCCCGTGAGCCTCCGCCTCCCCCTCTCCTTCTCCTGTCTCCCGCGCGCATGCGCTCACGGCCGTGGCCTCGTGCCGCGCACGCCGGCGCCGTCCCGCACGAGTTCGCCTGTTGCCGCGCTAGCGAGCTCCGGCCGTCGCTCGTGCTCACCGCCGTGTGGTCGCGCTCAGGCGCGCCCCTGGCTGCGCCCACTGTCGCCCTGTCGCCGCACACCCTGGCCACAGTCCGTGCCCGGACGCGCCCCCGCACCACGGTCGCCACGTCCGGCTCGTGCGTCGCGCGCTCCTGGAGCATCCATGCCACGTGCCTCGCCGCTGCCCCAGTGGGTGCCTAGCCCCGCAGAGCCCTGACGGGGGCGGGCTGGCGCCCGTCGCCGGCTTCGCCCGCACGCCTGAACCGCTCGGGCTGGTGCCCGACACCCGTTGCGCCCGCTATGCCCCTAGGCCAATGACAGAGGGGGCCCACCTACGAACAAAAAAAAGAGAAAAAAAATAAATAAATAAATAATAATTGCATTAATTAATTAAGTTAATTAATCCTGTTTAATTAATGTAATTAACTAGTTAGTTTAATTAAACCCTAATTAGATAAACAGCCAATGACAAACGGGACCCACACGTCAGTTGACCAGTCAACTCCTTTGTTGACTGCTGACGTCATGCTGACATCAGCATGCACTGTTTTGGATAATGTTGATTAAATTAATTAAATAAATTCTAAAAATGATTTAAATCTTTTAAAATTAATATGAAATAAACCGTAGCTCAGATGTAAAAACTTTGTACATGGAAGTTGCTCAGAACGACGAGATGAATCCGGATACGCAGCCCGTTCGTCCGCCACACATCCCTAGCATAGCGAACCTGCAACATTTCACCTCCGGTTCATCTGTCCGAAAACGCGAAACACCGGGAATACTTCCCGGATGTTTCCCCCCTTCACCGGTATCACCTCATACCGCGTTAGGGAACCCCTAGCACCGATACTTGTCTTGTCATGCATCGCTATGCAAAAGTTTGCTTAATATTTATTGTTTCTTTCCCCCTCTTCTCTTGCTAGACACCGAGACCGACGCCGCTGCTACCCAGTACGACTACGGTGTTGACGACCCCTCTCTCTTGCCAGAGCAACCAGGCAAGCCCCCCCTGATCACCAGATATCACCTACTCTACTCTCTATACTGCTTGCATTAGAGTAGTGTAGCATGTTACCGCTTTCCGTTAATCCTATCCTGATGCATAGCCTGTCATTGTTGCTACAACTGTTGATACCTTTACCTGCAATCCTAATGCTTAGTATAGGATGCTAGTTTATCATCAGTGGCCCTTCATTCTTGTCCGTCTGCCATGCTATACTATCGGGCCGTGATCACTCGGGAGATGATCACGGGTATATACTATATACTTTATATATGATACTTGTGGTGACTAAAAACGGGTCGGCTCATAGGAGTACCCGCGAGTGATTCACGGATTGGGTTCGAAAGGACGTTTGTCCCGACGGCCCTCTAAGTGGATCTTTGTGGCGAAGCGACAGGGTAGGTTGAGACCACCTAGGAGAGAGGTGGGCCTGGCCCTGGTCAGCGTCCGTGGTTAGTTCAAAATAACACGCATAACGAGATCTTGGTATTTGATCTGAGTCTGGCTACTGGCCTATACGCACTAACCATCTACGCGGGGACAGTTATGGGCACTCGACGTCGTGGTATTAGCCGAAGCCTTCGTGACGTCAGCGACTGAGTGGCGCACGCCGGGTTGGACCGCATAACGCAACTTCCTTTATAATGGAGGTTGCTAGGTCTGCTCACCGGCCGCATACGCAACGTGCAGGTGTGCAATGGGCGATGGGCCCAGACCCTTGTGCCATAGGATTTAGACTGGCGTGCTGACCTCTCTGTTGTGCCTAGGTAGGGCTGCGACGTGTTGATCTTCCGAGGCCGGGCATGACCCAGGAAAGTGTGTCTGCCCAGATGGGATTGAGCGTGTTGGGTTATGTGGTGCACCCCTGCAGGGAAGTTGATCTATTCGAATAGCCGTGTCCCTCGGTAAAAGGACGACCCGGAGTTGTACCTTGACCTTATGACAACTAGAACCGGATACTTAATAAAACACACCATTCCAAGTGCCAGATACAACCGGTGATCGCTCTCTCACAGGGCGACGAGGGGAGGATCATCGGTTAGGATTATGCTATGCGATGCTACTTGGTGAACTTACCATCTACTCTCTTCTCCTGCTGCAAGATGGAGGTTACCAGAAGCGTAGTCTTCGGAAGGACTAGCTATCCCCCTCTTATTCCGGCATTCTGCAGTTCAGTCCACATATGATAGCCTTATTCCATTTGATACCAATGCATACATATGCAGTGTAGCTCCTTACTTGCGAGTACTTTGGATGAGTACTCTCGGTTGCTTTTCTCCCCCTTTTTCCCCTTTCCTATATCCGATTGTTGCAACCAGACGTTGGAGCCCAGGAGCCATACACCACCGTCGCCGACGACTACTACTATTCGGGAGGTGCCTACTACTACGTGCAGCCCGCTGACGACGACCAGGAGTAGTTTAGGAGGATCCCAGGCAGGAGACCTGCGCCTCTTTCGATCTGTATCCCAGTTTGTGCTAGCCTTCTTAAGGCAAACTTGTTTAACTTATGTCTGTACTCAGATATTGTTGCTTCCGCTGACTCGTCTATGACCGAGCTCTTGTATTCGAGCCCTCGAGGCCCCTGGCTTGTAATATGATGCTTGTATGACTTATTTTATTTGTAGAGTTGTGTTGTGATATCTTCCCGTGAGTCCCTGATCTTGATCGTACACGTTTGCGTGTATGATTAGTGTACGATTGAATCGGGGGCGTCACATCATAATATCAGCATATTGACAAGGTGATGGCACATGAAGAACCCGGGCCTGACCAAGGGAGACCTTTCCGTGAACGAAGTGAATGTTTGATCTCTATGTGCTTGGTACGTCCTTGTTGAACCGTATTAGAAGCCATGTAAACTGTGTCGACATTGTCACAAAAAAACAACTATCGAAGCCGTCAAAGGGGTGATGAAGCTCGCTGAGAAGCTGTCGAATCCAGCAACACTCCATGATAGCATGAGCGACCACGCGATATTTTGCCTCGGCACTGGATCGAGAGACCGTGGTCTGTCGTTTGGACAACCAAGAAACCAGGTTATCACCAAGATAAATACAGTACCCAAACGTAGAGTGCCGATTGTCGGTGCATCCAGACCAGTTCGCGACGAAGTAAGCAGTGAGTGTCATGGACGGGGAGATCGAGAGGTGTAAACTTAGGTCGCTAATACCCTCGATGTAGCGAAGAATTCCCTTAACCAAGTCAAGATGCGGCTCTCGGGGTACGTGCACATAGAGACAGGCTTGCTCAACAGCATGCATGACATCTGGGCATGTAAAACGTCAGATACTGCAAGGCACCGACATAGCTTCGATAGGTCGTGGCATCGTCAAGAAGAGAACCATCCTGGGCCGAGAGTTTGTAGTTGACATCGATAGGGGTGCCCGAGGGGTTGCAGTCAACCTTGCTTGCACGTTGAAGGAACTCCACCACATAGTACCCTGAGAGAGAACCATCTGGTGGTCTGATGTCTACTACACAACCTTCTTCTTGTAAACTCGTGTTGGGCCTCCAAGCGCAGAGTTTTGTAGGACAATAGCAAATTTCCCTCAAGTGGATGACCTAAGGTTTATCAACCCGTGGAAGGCGTAGGATGAAGATGGTCTCTCTCAAACAACCATGCAACCAAATAACAAAGAGTCTCGTGTGTCCCCAACACACCCAATACAATGGTAAATTGTATAGGTGCACTAGTTCGGCGAAGAGATGGTGATACAAGCGTAATATGGATAGTAGATGTAGGTTTTTGTATCTGAAAATATAAAAACAGCAAGGTAGCAAGTGGTAAAAGTGAGCGAAAACGGTATTGCAATGCTTGAAAACAAGGCCTAGGGTTCATACTTTTACTAGTGCAAGTTCTCTCAATAATGATAATATAATTAGATCGTATAATAATCCCTCAGCATGCAATAAAGAATCACTCCAAAGTTTCTATCGGAGAACGTGGGATGAAAACGTGCATAAACCCATATGCATAGATTACCCCAATGTCACCTCAGGAATCCGCGAGTTGAGTGCCAAAACATACATCAAGTGAATCAATAAAACATCTCATTGTCACCACAGATATCCCATCGCAAAACATACATCAAGTGTTCTCAAATCCAATACACAATCCAACATAACAAAACCTTAAAGAGCAAGACTCAATTCATCACAAAAAGGTAGACGGGGGAAGAAACACCATATGATCCAACTATAATAACAAAGCTCGCGGTACATCAAGATCGTGCCAAATCAAGAATGAGAGAGAGAGAGAGAGCGAGATCAAACACATAGCTACTGGTACATACCCTCAGCCCCGAGGGTGAACTACTCCCTCCTCATCATGAAGAGCGCCGGGATGATGAAGATGGCCACCGGTGATGGTTTCCCCCTCCGCAGGGTGCCGAAACGGGATCTCGATTGGTTTTTTGTGGCTACAGAGGCTTGCGGCGGCAGAACTCCTGATCTAGATTTCTTTCCGGGGGTTTCTGGATTTATAGGAATTTTTGCCGTCAGTTTCAAGTCAGGGGGTCCACGAGTCAGCGACAAGGCAGGGGCGCGCCCTCCACCCTTGTCGTTGACTCGGGACTCTTCTGGCCCAACTCTTGTGCTTCGGGGGCTTATTCTGGTTCATAAAAAATCACCGTAAATTTTCAGCTCGTTTGGACTCCATTTGATATTCATTTTCTGCAAAACTCAAAAACAAGGAAAAATAGAAATTGTCACTGGGCTCTAGGTTAATAGGTTAGTCCCAAAAATAATATAAAATAGCATATAAATGCATATAAAACATTCAAGATAGATAATATAATAGCATGGAACAATAAAAAAATTATAGATACGTTGGAGACATATCATGGTTGTCTGCATAACGAGATGCAAGGAAGCGGACTTTCCTTCGTTACTAGGTGATACCCCGTGCGTTGTTGCGGGATTCTATAGGGGAAGGTTGATGCAATGATAAATATTTAAAATCATGAAGGGGAATATACATTTCTTGATTGGATTAATGATTTGATTGGAACTGTTGTTGGCGTATTTGATGTACCCCACGCATTGTGGCGGAAGATGGTTAGCTATACATGAATGACATTAATTGTGTACCGAGGTGACATGTTAGATTAATTATACGATAGTTGGATGCTCAAATATATCAGACCATAAAACGGAGTGAAAAGTTTGGAGATGACTGAAACTTCTGAATGTGAAAAATGAATAACTAAATGCACACTTAAGTGCAGTACTGTAATGTACCATCGAGAATTATTGTTATAAATATTCTAATTCACCAACAAATCATTAGATCTTGACATTTATCACGCATTGTAGTGGGGAGAGAAAGGCCATCTCATTATACATATGGCACATTGTTTGATATATGACAATTGATCTTATAGCATGTTTATGTACACAGAAGTTATTCCTCTTGTTTAGTATATGCAACTTTAAAAAGAAGGTAGCAGGCCATAAGACCATCAAAGCTGAGAAACCGTGCTATATAATCTATGTAGCAGTAATGATGGAAAAAACTTGTCTTTTACATATAATTACTTGCTAACATATAGTTGTAACCAGGGCCATCTCCAGAAATTCGGGGCCCCGGGGCGAAAATCAAAATTGGCCCCTAGATATTCGAATAACAAATGAGCTAATGTAAATAATCTACTATATTGTTATCTCTTCCTATTGTCTATCTATAAACCAAAGAAATGTAATGATTCATTGTTCAAACATGAATTTGATTAATTAGTGTGAACAAAATAAAAATCAATTACCATCACCTAGGTTAAACTAAGGCACTGCACAACACATACATGACGATTTTATAATGCTTCCCACAAAGAAAAATCATGCCTCGAAAATTGATGTATACTGTAGTATAGATGTGTTGTCAAGTAATACCGCCGTAATTTCGTCCTCCTAACCTAGGCCAGTTTGCCAGTTTGGTTGTCCTCATTTAATCTAATGAAGTAGAAGCAAACTAATTGCCAATACCTGGTAATCAAGGATTAGAGCCTGGAATTGCACAACAATCATGCTCCCGGTTCGGGTGTGCCTCTTTCGGAGAGGGAAAAAACATGCTCCCGGTTCAGTTTTTTCGTCCGGTTTTTCCGTGAAAAAAAAAGTTCCTTAAAACTTATCAACATGGGATCTAGTTTTGAAGATCTCGACGCGAAGAATCCAATTGTGAAAACGGTTTGAGATTTGGACGCACGGTTTAAAAGATAAAGCGTTTTGAATAAACGAATCTACAAAAAAGGAAAACTCATAGGTTGCGACAAGTGGCGCGCTGCATGTACGCCACTTGTCGTGATCTGAGAAAGTGGAGTGTTCTTTGCAATGAGTACTCTTTAATTAGTGATTTCGGCATTAAGGCGCCAGCGAGGAGCTCTCGTACGTTTAGGAATCTATCAATAAAACTGAATGTTGACAGCGGACTTTGGAATTCCTTCTCTCTTTTTTTGAACTCTACTTTGGAATTCCTTCTATTTAATCTGGCTCCATCGGGTGGAGAAACAGACGTGAAAGAACACAACATGGGCTCGAAGAGGCGCGCCAGAAGCCCATCAACCGATCCGCCTGCACCGTCCCGGCGCCGCCCTCATCGGCGTGGGGCTCGCGTGCGCCTCGTGGTTGCAGGTGGCCGCCGGCGAGCCTCTGCTTTGGCGGCACATCAACCTCGCTGACGAGAAGACATACTCACCGGCGGCGTGCCAGGCGATGGCGCGTGCCGCCGTGCAGCGCAGCGCCGGCCGCTGCGAGTCCTTCCGCGGCCGTGTCGACGACGATGTACTGCCCTTCCTCGTCCACAGGTACGCACGCGCCGATCGATCGATCTCGTCTCCTGAATCTGCAAAACGATCAACCTATGCTAAGTGCTAACAATAACTTGCAGCGCGCCGTCACTGCGGAGCCTCCACGTGACGCGACTGCACGACATTAGCAGCGAGAGGCTCATCTCCGTGGTGGCCAAGAAGCTCCCGCTGCTCGAGGAGCTCGTGCTGTCGCATGGCCTGATCCAGGAAGGCTCGTTGGTCGCTCTCGCCCACGAATGCCCACGCCTCCGGGTGCTCGACACCGGCCGCTGTGTGACCCTGTGCCCCATTGACAGAGCATCACGAAACAGGCTTCGTGGATGGCCTCTTTTCTGCCGAGAGCCGCGGCAGCAGGTGTCTTCATACTGGGTGCAAATGCGTGGGCAACAAGATGGTTCTATTTGAACAAAGAGATGATGCATGGGACACTGTATTTAGGAACCTAAAAGAATGACAAATTTTCTTTTCCTAAAAGAACACAAGAGGAATATATTTATCTTTTGTTAATTTTTGCCATATTTTTCTGCTATAGCTAATGGTGACTCCCCTACGACGTATTTTTTCGCTATAGCTAATGGGAGGCGCAGACGCTGCACGATTGATAATCTGTTGATCAACGACATTATATAGGGCTACGGACTAGGATCTTATTATGTCTCATGTGGTGGATTTTTTTCTCCTGCCTCCTTTCGGCTAAACCCGAATTGGACTTCTTGATCGGTTGCTCCTTTTGGGATGATTCTGGGAGAATTACCAGTGAGGAGAACGAGGCCCTGCTCACTCCTTTATCTGAGGATGAGATCCTAGAGGTCATCCGCTCGGCCAACACCAACTCGGCCTCGGGTCCCGATGGCTTTTCTATTCCCTTCTTTAGGAAATTTTGGCCGTAGTTGCGTACCCTTGTGTGTAATATTATCCAAGGCTTCTGTTTGGGGACGGTTGATATTTCACGGTTGAACTATGATGCCATTACTCTCATTCCTAAGGTTAAAGGAGCCGACCTTATTTCACAATTTAGACCTATCGTCCTTATCAACAATTTTGCGGAGTTTCATTCCAAAATGTTTCGCTAACCGCCTCTCCCCCATCGCTCATCGGGCCCTTAACCCTTTTCAATGGGCATTTGCCAAAGGAAGATTCATCTTAGACGACATCTTGTGTCTGCACGAAATCATTCATGATCTTAGGCTAGATTTTGAGAAAGTCTACGATCCCAAGGGCGTCACACATCTTCAATATGCAGATGATACGATCATCATGGTTGACTAAATGACGACTGTCTTACTCACCTTCAGGGCCGGCCCTGAGATCTTAGAGGCCCTTGTGCGAGCTTCATCTAATGGGCCCCTATAATAGACGCAAAAATATCTTCTAGTAAAGGATGTAGCACCGTTTTGAGATTCAATTAATTGATTTAGATGTTAGTTCTTTTTTCTTTTCTCACAACCATATAATTGCTATTTTGGCAACATTGTTACAAAAAAAAAGGAGAGAACCTGATTTCTTAAATCTTGGTTTTGGAGTAAATTAGAAGAAATTATATGCTCCATCTACCCAATAATGAAAATTCTTGCAATGCCACAACCTGCAGAATTACCTGACTGCAATTCGTACAAAAAAAGGAGGAATTAAGTAGGTCAAACATCAGCAATGGCTTATCATGAATTTTGTTTATTACATCAACTCATCATATACCAGAAATAAACAGACACGGATCAAAGAATTGGGATCCAAAAATTATATGAATGAGCAATGGCTTCGGTGCTTACCTTGAACAGTGCCTGGACTTCACATCTCCACCGCCTGCCCTTCACCATGAACACGGCTCGGACGGCCATGCTGCAGTTGCTCTCGCGTCCCTGCCGTTGTAGGTCCGTCGGGGTCCCTTGGGGCTGTTTATAGAATGCAAGGAACCAAAGAAATTTATTGATTAACTTCAGGAATTGGGGCCTGGCCTCTTAGGAAGTCGGGGCAATCAATTTTTGGTAAAGAAGATGAAGAACGGGAGACTACCGAGGCGTAATTCAAGGAGCCAGCAAAGGAGAAGGGATTGATGTTTGTGCGTGACTTGTTTCCTTTTTAATAAATGGGCCAGGCCTGCTGCTCTTCTGCACTAGTATATTTTTCCAGAAATATATACATTGTATATAGCATATAGGTGCACAGCGTATGGGCCCCTGCTGAGGCTGGGCCCTAGGCCGTCACACTCCTCGCCATGGCCTAGGGCCGGCCCTGCTCACCTTAAGTTCCCGTTGTTATGCTTTGAAGCCTTATCGGGGCTCAATATCAACTTCTCTAAGAGCGAAGTGATTGTTACTGGAGTATCTGGGATGAGGCCTTGCGGGTATCTCAGCTGCTTAACTACTCTTTGGGCTCTTTCCCCTTCAAATACGTGGGACTTCCGATCTCCCCGGATAAATTATTTGCCAAAGACTTCACCCCGGCGGTGACTAAAGTGGGTAATCGTGTTATGCCGTGGAGGGGCAGATACAACACCTAGGCGGGCAAGGTTGCCCTCATTAAAGCCTGCCTCTCCTCCCTCCCTATGTTCTTGATGGGTTTTTACCTCCTCTCGGGTGGTATTCACGGTGGGTTTGATTAGCATATGGGTGCTTTCTATTGGAACATTGCGGATAACAAGCGCAAGTATAGGCTGGTCAAATGGAAACATATTTGTAGGCCCAAGAACCTTGGGGGTTGGGCATTATGAACACCGCAGTCATGAACAAGTGCCTTATCATCAAATGGTGGTGGAAAGTTATGTCAAATGCGGAGGGCCCCTGTGGTATAATATCCTCAAGGCTAAATACTTTCCTAACTCAAGTCCCATGTTTGCCTCATCCTCGGGTGGATCTCAATTTTGGAAAGATCTTGTCAAAGTCCGCCCGCTGTTTAAATCCCATGTCAAGTTTGTGGTTCATAATTGCATATCCATCCAGTTTTGGCTCGATTGGTGGTGTGGTGACTCTCCTCTAGCGGTGTAATTTCCGGTTCTTTTTTCCTATTGCTCGAATCCGGAGATCTCCATCTCTGAGCTCTCTGATAATAATTGAGACTTGGCCCTCCGACGTTCTCAGTCTCCTAAAGAGTTTAATGACTGGCCGCATCTTGTTGGCTGCATTCTCATTCTATCGAAGGGGGAGGACTCGGTGGTCTGGCCCTATTCCGCCTCCAGGCGCTTTTATGTTAAGTCGTTGTTTGCTGAGCTCATTTCCAGTACTCCTACTACTAAGTTTAAGCTAATCTGGCGTGCTCGGATCCCTCCCAAGGTAAAGGTCTTTCTATGGCAAGCTTATAGAGGGCGGCTACCTGCGGCTGATCAAATCCATAAACGTAACGGTTTCGATTGTTGTGCGCTGTGTGGCGAGTTGGAGGACACGAACCATATCTTTTTTAAATGTGTCCTGGCCAAGATGGTCTGGTGTTGTATTCGGTCCTGGCTTCAAGTACCATGGAACCCCTCCACCTTCTCCGATCTTAGAAATCTTGCTCGTGGCCTTGTTGGGGCCACCAAGCGAGTGTTCTGGGTCGGTCTTGCGGCTATTTGCTGGGCCCTTTGGACTACAAGAAATAAATTCACCATCGAGGATATTTTTCCTACTAAACCTGCTGATTGTTTATTTAAGTCTTGCATGTTCTTGCAGGAGTGGAGATCATTGACTAAGGAGGCTAACCACGACACTTTCGACCTGATATCTTCCAAGATCCGGGCTTCAGCTTTGTCTCTATCCCAACATCAGACAGGAGGCTAGAGGAACTTGGTGGTCCCTTTTGTCGTATTCATTTTTCTTTATTCCTAGTCTGCGGCCTGCGTGTTGTCTCCGGGCCTGGGAGCCATGTACCTCTATACTGTTCTATTCCTATCCCTCTGTTGTGACCGTTGGTTTGTTGTGCTGGGTGGTTTTGTGCTATGAACACTGCCAGGTGGCTTTATTTATAAAGTCGGGTTGATGCCTTTCCTCTAAAACAAATTGCCATATTATAACATTACATTTTTAATCCATGTTCTCTCTCTAGAAACATAAACACTGCCCAAAACCAGCCTCCGTTTTTGGAGTTAAATCCATAGAACCACCACATTCGTGTCACGATTAGCGGAAAACCACCACTTTACGATTTGTGACATTTCACATCGAACCGAAATTCTGATTGTGGCAAAAACACTAAGTAAAAAATGATCTCGTTTTGACGTGGCCGACTACGAGCTAGCGGGCAGGGGTGACGGTGTGGTGTAAACGGCCGTCATTTTTCTTCTAGCGCACGGGACGAAGCTGATGGGTCAGGCAGACTTGTTCACTCATTTTTCGTGTACCGGGCTTGTTCGTCAACTGGGTCGGCGCGTTCGCTTTGCTCATTCCCAAACCCAACCAAGTGCTCGTTCCATCGATAGATAGCCGCCCATTCGGAATGCAAAGATAAGTGGACTAAGAATGAGCAACTCCACCTGGACTACGAGCTCAATAAGGTGGTGCCGCCCGTTCCATCGATAGACAGTCGCCCGATCGTCAACTGAGCTCGCGGTTCGTCAACTTTGGTTCTCTAGGTCTCAATGCAAAGAACATGTCTAGACTTTCTTCAGTCAACTTACTATGGAACTATAGGTGTGCTCAAGGTGTCAATGCAAAGATGAAATGATATTCTATTTGTAGGGTTTCATAGTATGATGAGTTTGAATAAAGTCTGAATATTGCAAGTTGTCTCCTATAGTTAGGTACACTTACTGTTTGTAATCAACATGACTTTGAAACCAACTTGAACATTAAATTTAGCACACCTACTAACACCTCACATCAGTCAAATCACTTAAAATTATGTACACTGACTCACTCCTTTTATAGTCAACTTGTGCATTGCATCACTCAACCCAAATTAAACTCATGTACCCACTAGGCCACTACACAACACCCTGCAAGTTTTAGTAGTGGCATTTAGTGTCAGTTACATTTAGTGCACAAGGATAGTTCAAATGCAAACTACATCTCTATCAATCAGTAAAGTAACAAACCCTAGAATAATTAACCATTTGAAGGCACCCGGTTAGATAGACTGAAACTCTATTTCAAAACCCTAAAATTCAGTCAAACAGGACATGAACATTCAGTTAATTCAGAGTCCGAAATTCAGTACTCCAGTTAATTTAGTCAAATAGCAACAGCAAGATTCAATTAACTTGAGTTTCAGAAACATTTTCAACCCCAAATCAGCAAACCCTTGTTTCCAAATATGGAACCCACTAATTCCAGCAACGAAATTTGCTAATAGAGAGAGGCAGGAAGCTCACCTAGGGGCTCGGCCACCACCGTGAGGGCTTGGGCGACATCCGCCACCGCCGGTAGTGGCGACGATGAAAGGAATATGTTGCAGCTGCAATAACTTTCCTCCTCACCGCGGGTGCCGCCTGCCACGCCGACTAGCAATGCTTCATGCTCTATCCACCACGCCCCCCCCCACACACACATCCTCGCCGATGGATCTGAAGCTCCCTTCGACAGAGTCCACCACCGCCATGCCCGAGAAAGAGAGAGAGAGAGAGAGAGAGAGAGAGAGAGAGAGAGAGAGAGAGAGAGGAGAGGGAAAGAGAGCGGGGGAGGGGAGTGACTGAGGGAGCGCTCGGGTTCGTTCAGCCCAGTCGCTTTAGACGAAGCAGTTAATGGTCGTTAACGGCATGTCGTCACCGTTGTCGGACCGTGAGGGATCAGCCACGTCAAAACATGCTAAAAATGGCTCGGTGTTTTTTTGCCACTGTCAGAATTTCTGTTCGGTGCGAAATGTCACAAATCAGAAAGTGATAGTTTTCCGTAAATCCTGTCACGAATGTGATGGTTCTGTGCATTTAACTCCTACGTTTCAATATAAAGCGAATTTAGGAAGTTGTTTAATATAGGTTGTTTATTCATTGCTTAAATCAAACCAAGGACCATATATAGGTTTAAAGGGCGAAAATGAACTTCTTTCAGCACATCAAAACCTCATTTTCTTCTCAATAACAACACTTCTTCACTCATATCTTAGTGAAGTAGTTATTGTGGAAACAGAAAAAATATAGTGTTTTGGTGTCTGTGTATAATATGCATATTTATAATTTCTATGTTATTCTTCAGTTTTGCTAAAGCACATCTAGATGTTCTCTAAGTATTGCACATCTAAATCCTATGTCATTGATTTTACGCTAAGATTCGTGCAAGCATTTTCTTTTTCTTTTTTTTCCTTTTCTTTATTCTTATTACTAAACTACTAGTACAAATGCCCGTGCGTTGCAACGGGCAAAAAAATTGAAAAAACCCTACTTCACATGTCACTACGCTTCACTTATTTGGACTATAAAGTGTTCATGTGAGAAGTCACTCTAACGTCCTTCTTTGACGCATGCTTACGCTCTGCATTTCTAACAAAGGAAAGAGTAGTGATGCATGGAATAGTTTTTTTTCGGGAGAAACATACAATCTGAGTCTTACAGATGCATGGGATAGTCTTTTAGCGGGAGAAACATACATGTGATTTTTAGGGCATATCCAACGTTGACCTGCAAAAGGGACACCACATT
>NC_041392.1:128173981-128185278 GCF_002162155.2 Triticum dicoccoides | reverse complement strand
GGTGAGGAAGACGACCATCCAAAGCTATCCGCATATGTCTGGTTGCATTTCGGAAGAAATTTAACAAAAGTCAACAAATTTGATGGATATTTAAACAAACCGGATGATATTCATTTGTACTTGAATAATTTTTAGACAAAACCAGATGCTTTTCATATAGACCGGAGCAAACTAATTACATTTCGACATATTTGAACTAAATCCTACTCTAAACCTAGTCTAAATGTCCGCCAACACCTGTTCGCCCATTTCCGGCCGGCCATGAGCCTTGGGAACTGAAAACTCCAGTTTCGCCTCCACAGCCTACAAGCGGCTAATTGGCCAATGATTTTGAGCCCGTCAAGCTTGGCTTCAGCGGGAGCTAAAGGGTAGTGGCCTTCCTGGTGTCCGAGCACAGGTGAACTCCCATGATATACTTTTCCTCGCTGTCGCTGGCGCCCTTGGACGTGCCGGCTTCGTGGTCGTGGCGGTGAGGCGCGGGCGTGGCGGGGCTAGCAACGTCTTCCTCGTCCTCGCTCTTTCCATAGACTTCGTCGTCCGCCTCACCGATATCCTTGAAGACCACTTCTATCTCCGACTGACGTTGGCGGTACCGCCAACGGCCGCGATGGAATTTGTAGGCCGTGCAATAGGAGTCGACCATCGCCTTCTCCTCCGCCTGGTCCATGTCTGGTGCTCCGTGCCGGTGGCAAGTTGCTCCATCACGCACCAGAGCTCATTGAGGAGGTGGAGGTTGTACTCCTGGTCGGCTTGAGCCTGTCGGAACAAGGCCTCCCACACGGGCATGCCGGCATGGACCGACGAGGAGGGTGGCGTCGCCTGTCATTGGTCACATCTTCCATTGGGATGTCCGCAGCGCGGGCCACCGTCTGCCTGGCGGCCTGCAAACCGGCAGCAATGGTGACATCTCAGTCTTTTTGTCGAACGAGAGGTTGTCCCAGATGGCTTTGGAGCTCAAGGAGGCCATGACGGTCGTGGTGCGGTGAGGAGGAGGATGGATGCATCTATGACTGGGGTTGGAGTTTAAATAGTCGGCGAATGACAGGGCAAGCGAAGAGGTGGTTAATGGAGGGCAGTAGACGAATGGACCTATGGCGCCGGAGTAGGTTCTTCGGCAACCGCGCATGTTTAATGTAGGGAGGCGTAATGATGAGTTATCATTTGAACGTGGAGTTGCAGTGTGCACCGGGAAATAGCATGGGCTGCATTCTCGTGCGGTGCCGCTTCAATGCCAAAGGGCCATTGAGAGGTCGCATCGCTCTGAGCCGGCATGAATGCAAGATCGATGCTTTGGAGCGGCGCTGGCCACTCCGGATGGGAGGGACATGGGCAAAGGAGGGTTTTTTGGGTGGGCCATGGAAGATAGAATCAAGCGTGACAGCGGTTTGGATGCCTGCAAAGCCCCCAATTTGTTTTCGGATTGCGGAAGAAAGTAAGTCCGGGCCGGTCGACAGACCGATATAGACCCGCATTGGATGGCACAACACGTCTGGACCATGAGGTCTGGACGGTTGTGGTCGTTTCGAGGCTCGGTGTTGAAGATGCCCTTACATACTCTTCAAGAGTTTAATAATTCATTTAAAATATTTTATCAAATTATCGAAAGATTTGAATTCTAATGATTTTGATCATGTAGTTTTTAATGGAAGGTTTGTTTGATTTGGAAGATTAAATGTTGGCCCAAGCGCAAAAAATACTATAACCCCCTCGCAAAAATTAGAAAAATAAATACTATAACCGGGACAAAACAATGTTGGGGGCTTGGGGCCTACTAACCGGCCCGTAACACCCATCAGGCCATCAACGTGTACCTCCACCGCTAGCCAGCTTATCCTTATCCATTCGTCTATGACTCTGTGTCCACCTAGAAGCATCTGCATCCATCTCCTTTCTCTCGCTCCATCTCTCATTCTCATTCTCGTGCTTCCACCGATATTCTTAGACCAAGCAGCTAGCGGGATTAGCCGCGCTGTGAGCTAGCTGCCCGACGAGCTTCGTTCCCAGGTTGCCGGCGTGTGTCAATCGTGTGAGGCGGGCCCAGATGTGAAGCCTCCACACCCAAAGTTGTTGGCTTCCCCCGTTCCACCGGAGCGAGTGCGAGCGTCGCCGCCGGATCTGTCAATAGTGTCATACAGGCGCAGATGTAACGCCCTCGATGCGGCTATATCTCCCACGTGTCAAAGCACGACTTAGAGGCATAACCGCATTGAAAGCAATGTCGCAAGTGAGGTAATCTTCGCAAACAACCCATGTAATACAATAAGGGAAAATATACATAGTTGGCTTACAATTGCCACTTCACACAAATACATGAATAAAGCATTACATCATCCAAATACAATCAGGGCCCGACTATGGAGCCAAAATAAAAGAAGACTACCCCAAATGCTTCACAGATCCCCAATCGACCCCAACTGGGCTCCACTACTGATAAACTAGAACGAAACAACACAAAGGGCAAGATCTTCATCGAGCTCCTCCTTGAGCTTGGTTGCGTCATCTGCACGGTTCAACGGCACCTGCAAGCTAGTTTTGGAAGTATCTGTGAGTCACGGGGACTCAGCAATCTCACACCCTGGCGATCAAGACTATTTAAGCTTATGGGTAAGGTAAAAGGTATGAGGTGGAGCTGCAGCAAGCGGCTAGCATATATGGTGGTTAACATACGCAAATGAGAGTGAGAAGAGAAGGCAAAGCACGGTCGATAAAAGTATGATCAAGAAGTGATCCTAGAACAACCTACGTCAAGCATAACTCCAACACCGTGTTCACTTCCCAGACTCCGCCGAGAAGAGACCATCACGGTTACACACGCGGTTGATGTATTTTAATTAAGGTCAACTTTAGGTTTTCTACAACCGGACATTAACAAATTCCCATCTGCCCATAACCGCGGGCACGGCTTTCGAAAGAGCATATCCCTGCAGGGGTGTCCCAACTTAGCCCATCACAAGCTCTCACGGTCAACGAAGGATATTCCTTCTAGCGGGAAGACCCGATCAGGCTTGGAATCCCGGTTACAAGACATTTCGACAGGTAAAACAAGACCAGCAAGACCGCCTGATGCGCCGACATCCTGATAGGAGCTGCACATATCTCATTCTCAGGGCAACACCGGATGAGCGCTCCGTACAACTAAAACCAGCCCTCAAGTTTCCCCGAGGTGGCGCTGCAAAGGACTCTAGTTCGGACCAACACTTAGACAAGCACTGGCCCCGGGGGAGGGGGGGGTTAAAATAAAGATGACCCTCGGAATGCGCGACTCCCAAGGGAAAAAGGCTAGGTGGCGAATGGTAAAACCAAGGTTGGGCCTTGCTGGAGGAGTTTTATTCAAGGCGAACTGTCAAGGGGTTCCCATTATAACCCAACCGCGTAAGGAATGCAAAATCCGGGAACATAACACCGATGTGATGGAAACTAGGGCGGCAAGAGTGGAACAAAACACCAGGCATAAGGCCGAGCCTTCCACCCTTTACCAAGTATATAGATGCATTAATTAAATAAGAGATATTGTGATATCCCAACAAGCAGTACTAGGAAAAGGCCTACTAATGGTGCACCAGTTTTGCCTACTAATTGCGCATCACTGGTGCGCCATTAGTATCACACCACTAGTATTTATTACTAATGGCGCACCACTGGTGCGCCATTAGTATCTGGTAGCGCACCACTGGTGCGTCATTAGTATATAACACCATGCGCCATTAGTATGCCTCACAGGGGCCATATTTAACCATGTGCTTTGGCACACTAATGGCGCACTGCGGATGGATGCGCCATTAGTATACTTGGCATACTAATGGCGCACTCTTTGGTGATGCGCCATTAGTATACTTTGGCATACTAATGGCGCACTCTGTAGTGATGCGCCATTAGTATGAATATTAGGTTTTTTTTACTTTTCTGATTTTTGCACAGGTTACAAAATATATTATTTGACAGAATATAGACAGTAGCACACAACAACAACAGATTCATCGAATACAATAGAAGATTAGTCTCCGAATACAATTCATCATATTAGTCTCTGAATTCAAAAGACCGAACAAAGATAAAACATTACAAGTCTCGAGACCGCGAGTATCGAGTTTGTCTTCACATTACAAGTCGATATCGATCATCTAAACTACCATCACATAGAAGAGAGATGTGGTCATCACGATGAGCATCATCGCGATGAAACTGGTCTTCATCCGGTTCCTCCAACGCTCCCTCCTCTCTCCCGCTAGATAGCGGGCGTATCTAGATTCCGCCTCCGCCCTAGTGGTGTACCCTTTGTAACTGTTACTGCTGAAATGGTGAACCTGTCTCCGACACTCCTCCCAGTCGTCGTAGACTCCGGGAACCTTACCCTTGTACATGGCATACGACGGCATCTCTATGCACAAGCCAAACAACAGACAATACATACATAAGCAATATATAAGTATGCAACAAAAGGATCGGAAGAGAAAAGCAAGACATTAATAGCACGATTCATGGTCCTAGTAATAAATACCATTGATTACATCTAAGTTGAACGACTGTCCAAACCAAAGAGACATACAATTCATTAAAGTTTAATTACAACATGAGCCAATCAATGTTTCAGAACTACACATCACTACTTTCGACTCAATTCATGGACAGGAGCATGGATGAAGCCGCCGTCTGTCGTGATGGTCATGAAATCGCGGGCATTGTCAGCCTGCATTTGTAGCATTCCGTCTATCTCAATGTTGGACGGTTGATATCTGAGGAAGAAATGCCCCGAGGTATGAAGGACATCTTGATGGATGATGTCCGCAAACTCCGACTGGATGCGAAAGAATTCTTGTCTGATGTCCGTGTCCTGGATTGCCGACAAGCTCGCGGCCCAATCTTTGAGATTATTTGGTAGCAAAAGGTGATGATGGTCCCTTACGATCGCCTGCATGTGATGGAGGGTGTAGTAGGCATCCTTCTGACCGACAGGCGGCTGCTTGACGCAGCAGAACATCGTATTGTGGGTGAACATGTGCTTGGCGTACTTACGAACTGCCCTGGTGAAGGTGCCTCCAGATTTGGCATAGCCGGGGAGAACATCATCAAGAACTTTCTTGATATTTGTGTAGTCTATCTTGGAGTTATGGTTCGGGTCGAAATACGTGGCCATGGAATATTTCGGGCTTAAGAGGATGAGTGTGCAATGTGTGTCACTGCACAGAACATGGAATGTTAGAAAAAAAAGAACGATCGAAATCTAAGAAATCATATGTTACGGGGCGGTTAAGGGATGACTTACTCGGGAAAGTAAGCCACAAGGAAGTTATCCTTATCTGGGTTTGCCAGAATGACGTCTTCGAGGTGTGAACTCGCGACTTGGTGGTCCCCAGCGCTGCTCAAGAGCTTGGCACGCATGTAGAAGGGGTCGACGATCACGATGTCCGGGGTCTTGTCTCTAATGATCCGCATCTCCATACTCAGCGAAAACAACCGAACGAAGGTGTAGTGCAGCAGATGAAGGTTGAACATAGCAAAGATGTCATCAAACCGCAGGACGATCGTACCCCCGATGACGCCATCCACAAAGCCCTTGCCCTCTGGCACCTTGGCCACGAAAACCGGGTATGCCACATCATTCTCTCTGAGACGCCGCTTCTCCAAAGAAAGAACACTGTCGTGGAGACTCCGCATAGCACCGGTTGCAGCATTGAGCATATTTGTCGGTAGCATCGCCCTACCCGCCACATGCACCCTCCTCGAGATATCCTTAGGTGAAGGTTGCCCGTCCTGAGCACGAATCGTACTCGGTGCCGGTTGGCTCACACCGGCACCCTTTTTAGTCTGCCGTTTCCGGCCCTTCTTCTTGATCTGCTGTAATGGGACCGAGTTCTGCTCACAGACCGCCTTCTTGAGCGTGTTGGGACTGATAATATTTGGCACCTCCGCTATTTGAGGCTCGGTGAAGGCGGCAACTGGAGGCGTCTCCTGAGAACTGAACGCCAGACGACGCCTATTGCAATTGGGTTTCTCCGCCGTACCAGCTGGATCACGGTCGTCTTGTTTGGGTTCTTGAGAAGGAGGCCCGCAGAACTCATCACCGCACGCATGTTCGGCAAAGTACTTATCGACGTTGGTAAATGTACCATCATCGTTGTCGTCGTCGTCCGGATCCTGTGCCATATGCATGTCCAGATCCTGTGCCATAGGGATGTCCGGCATGTCCGGTAGCGTTGCACCGTTCTTGCCATGGCTTGGCACCGGCACGACTGGCGGTCTTGTCTGTGGGGTGGTGTCCCCCGCCCCCAAACGAATTTGGCTCTTCGGCCAAAGCAGGGGCCAGCTTAAACAGGCGCTGAGGGCCATCTCATCTTCTTCGTCAGCCCCAGCGGGTCGAATCGGAGGTAACAGCTCGTCGCAGCCTGGCAGCACCCGAACCACTTCAACCCTATACATTGTGGGTGGCATCGGATTACCGTGGAACACGGGGTTTCCCGGTTGAACGATTCTGCCCTTGGCGACATCGACCAACTCGCCGCCCATGAAGTGCAGGAGAGTGCAAGGAACGTCGGCGGCGCCCTGCGAAAACATGTAGGGAGTCAGGGATGCCCAGTCAAAGGCAAGGAGATGAAGTCCTCGGCCGAGAGGCTTAGTTACCGTGATGCCGTCGAGCTCGGCTAATGTCGAGGCACCGCCAACGGCGGGCGTGCAACTGACGGAGGGGCCGCTTGCTGGCAAGGTACCGGCCGGCGTACACTCGGGTGCATTAAGCTCCAATGCCGGTGTCGGAGACACCAATACGCCGCCACCGGAGACACCAATGGCGCCGCCGCCGTAGACACCAATACCGCCGCCGCCGGAGACACCAATGGCACCGCCTGCACGTTGTGCGAATTGCTGGCCGTGAAGCTGGGAATCGGGGGCGGCCCCTGTTGGCCACCTGCAATCCACGTCGTTATCCCATGAATCAAGGTAGGCATAATGCCGGTGAGCATCGATCCCAGTTGTTGTTGCACTTGCTCTTGGACCATCTCCGTAATCTGCGCCACTTGCGCCTTGAGCGCTTCAACCTCGCGCGACTGGCTTTCCGAGCTGGTCTTTTTCTCCTTTCGCCCACCAGCGGCATAGTATGGCGACCATTTTGTGGACAAGCCTTTGCCGGCCACACGACCAGCTGACGCCGGCTTATTGAGCTTATCCATGTTTTTCATTACATTCAACGCCCTATTCAAAGGGGTGTCGCAAGGGGAGCTCTGAGACGACCCCGCGCTACTGCTTTCTTTGTCCCGCGGAAGGAACGTGAACCATTTAGAAATATTGGGGATTAATTAGAATGCAACCATATGGAGCTAATTACGTGGGGGTGTATTCCTTACCAGAACAAGCTCAAGCTCCTTGGTCTTCAGATCCATGGTAAGCTCCTTTGTTACCGGGTCCTCCTTGTACCGGGCCCTGAGAAAGTTCCTGGTCTGCTTGTCACTGTATTTCTCGAAGCGGGGCGGTAGGCCTTTCTCGGCACGCTCCGCGTCCTCCTTGTCCCATACAGGCTCCACCACTCTGTCACCGCTGGGACCGAGTTGGTGGACCCCTATGTTCAACTGCCGCATTTCTTTCCCCCACTGACTTGATTCGGAGGTTGTGGGGCTATTGCACTTGATCTTGAACTCCTTGTAGTCATCTTCGCTAATCAAAGGATATTTCACCTTGATCTTCTCATAACTATCACCTTTGTCAATCATTGCCTTCACCGTGCTTTTCCAAGTAGACATGGCCATGCTCATCATCATGAGGGCGGCACCGTTCACTTTATTACCCAAGAGGCGTGTGTTTGCGAACTCAGCGGGGAACTTGTAGCGTTCGTGCAACTTCGTGAAGAGGAGGCTGCACTAATTCCCTCGGTCCTTATGCCTTAGGTTCTCGGTGTTGATCGATGCGGTGCTCCGGAGAATGCACCCGAGCTGAATCGAGTACCCCTTGACTACGTGTTTGGGCACCGTCGGATGCCCGTCGGAGTTCACTTCAGTAAATTCCTCCCTGATGGTGCCGAGCACGTTCAGGCGCCGGTCCTTCCGTTGCCTCTTCGGTTGGCTGCCATCTGTGCGTGCGCCGCCATCATCAGTGGTGGCATCCGCGGCGCCATCATCAGTGGTGTCATCCCCGACGCCACTAGGGGTTGTGTAGTCAGGATCGGTGTCTTCCGCAGCGTCCTCATAGCGGTGAGGTTCTTCCTCCAACTCCTGGGACAACTCCCAGAATTGCTTGCCGCCCGAACCGCCGGCGTCATCGTTGTGGGCCATGTTTCGCTCTAAATAGGAAAAAAGTTTGGTCAAAAAGTTGGTTATTGTCAAGGAACAAGATCATGGTCTCATCATTTAGGGTTTGTCGACACCGAGGCATCCTAAAAGCTAAGCTTTTATCATTTAGGGTTTGTCGACGCCGAGGCACCCTAAAAGCCTAAGCGTACATCATTTAGGTTCTCATCGACACTGAGCACCCTATAGAAGCCAAGTTAAGTTTTCATCATTTAGGGTTTATCGATGCCAAGGCACCCTAGGTTGGGCCTAATCACTTGGCACTAATCACTTGGCTCTATTGCCACCTATGTTAGGTTTATCATCTAGGGTTTATCGGTGCTAAGGAGAATTCTAAGTTGGGCCTAATCACTTGGCTCTATTGCCACCTATGGTTTAATGCAGCAAGAATGGCGGGGCAGTTGATCCTACTTAACTAAGTACTAAGATACCCCTGCCCATGCATTAGTCGCAAGTACCCCATATGTCCTATTTTTAGCAAAGTCATGCTAAAATTCACGGAAAATTTCAGCATGACCTTTGCTGAAAATAGGACATATGGAGTGCCCAAATTTGCTGGAACGGAAGTTAATCGACATTCCGGCAAACTCAAGGGCCTCTCGGGGTACCTGCAAATTCATCACGACACAATGGTCGGAGACAAAACCCAGCCACAGACCATATGGTCCTCTGCTTTCATATGGAAAAAAATCAGCTCAACTTATGTGAGCTTCCATTCCAGATATAATAGGTCACCAAACAAAAAATCATCCAGATATAATGGTACAACAAAGAAACAGCTTAATCCATGCCTCAGCTTATGAACAGTCATTACTTCAAATACAGAAGAAGGAACAATTTATTTGTGACATAGTTACAAATGATGACAGAATAAAGCAACACCTTGCACTAGCCTAAAAACAAGTGAAGTTTTACCCATATAAGAACAACTTTATAAAATCAGAGAAGTTGCTAAATTTTTTGTATCCTTCATATACACTGGAGTACAATGCTTTATAATGTTCCATCATCATTACAGAAAATTGACAATTGTCCATAACAGTTAACTGAAATTTTTGCCTCATAGCTTGGGTGGGTTAAGTACTAGGAGACTTTGTAATGTGCAGTACAGGTGCAGTAACAGGCTTCTGAGTTAAGAAAACATTTCTGTTTGATTTTCAGTAAAAAGGCTTAAGAACTCAAACATTGCAAGCACAAAATTACTCCAAGAAATTTACTCCTGCAAGCACAAAATACAATCAAGAAATCCAAGAAACACATGGTCTTGAGGGTATTCTTTATGACTGATTATTTTAGTTCTAAATGCAGATTTTGACCAAAAAACACATGGTCTTTTTAACAGTTTTCAGTTTGGACAGAATACTGAAAACTACAGTTTGGACAGAATACACTTTGGTCTTCTAGTTACAAAACAAAACTGACATATTTCTAGATGCCATAATCAGATCAAAATTTCAAACCACACACATACTTTCAACTATAAACAAAACTGACTTGCTGTTAATGAAACTCATGGTGGAAGTAACTACTAGCAGCATGTCATTATCATGGCAGTCCACTATATATTTTTATGACAAAATACATCATTATCAGGGCACATTATGGCCATTTTCTTACATGATGCTAACTGTACCTAACTGATTTTTTTGACAGTAGCTCAAGTTTTTGACAGTAGCTCCTAACTGTACCTAACTGAATTTTTTGATAGTAGCTCAAGTTTTTGACAGTAGCTCAAGTTTTTGATAGTAGCTCCTAACAGTAGCTCCTAACTGAATTTTCTGCTTAAAGGGAAGGCTAACTTAAGTGGCAAGATGATACAATTTGCATAACATAACAATATATGCATCTTAATATAACACCATCTCCTAACAGAAATAGTATCCAGATCTACTAGGGGGCAAAGTAGAACTGATATTCTTTTGCTGACCTCTAGTACAAGGTATAGAAGAGGAGGTAAGAGAAGAAATAGTGACATTTCTATTAGCAGGAGACTTTTTCTTTCTTCTAGAAACTACAGTAAATTTCTCCTCCTCTTCCACTATAGTATCATGCCAACTTAGACACAGGGAGGCGACATTTCCATTCGAGTCATGAATATCTAAACAGTGTTCAGTTTTCTTACTAATTTGTTCCCTGGATAATTCCAATTCCTTGAGAACATGAATAAAATCAAAATTATCCAGAGGTATATCAACACCCATCATTGATGCTCTAAACATAATCTCCTTAGCTAGTTAATTCCCCAACTCTAGCTACTTAATTCTCCAAACCCTAACCCTAGAACACATCTCAGAAGGAAATCAAGAGGGGGAAGAGGGGGAAGCAGCTCGGGTGCTCACTAGGGAGGTCGAGGGCGACTCGGGGTAGCCGGAGCTAGTCGAGGCGGCGCGAATTCGGCATCGAGCGGTGGCGATGGTGGCCGAGGCGGAGGAAATCGGCGGGCGTCGAAGGGATGGCTCGAGGGCGTCCGAGCTTGTCCGGGTCCTCGTAGTCGAAGAGGAAGACGCGGGGGCGGCGACGGAGACGGAGGCGCGGGGGCGGCGGCGGCGTGGGGGCGGCGACGGAGACGGAGGCGCGGGGGCGGCGGCGGCGTGGGTCGGGGCAGCGGGGGGAATTAGCTAGGGGCGAGGGAGAGGGACGAAGGGGATCTGGCGAGAGGGAGGGAATTAGGTAGGGGGGAATCTTACTAATGGCACACCCGCGGTCGGTGCGCCATTAGTAATCTTTTTTTTACATAGCAATGGCGCACCAGGGAGAGGTGCGCCATTAGTAATCTTTTTTTACATAGCAATGGCGCACCAGGCAGAGGTGCGCCATTAGTAATCTTTTTTTTATATATAGCAACGGCGCACCAGCCAGAGGTGCACCATAAGTAATTTTTTTTGTTACATGTAATAATTTTTTAGAAAATGAATATGAATATGATATGAAACAGTAATATTTTTTTAAAAAAACAGTAATAATTGTTGTTTAACAACAATTGTAGTCTACACTTTATTATTATTATTTTCTAAAAAATGAAGA
>NC_041392.1:128143583-128173853 GCF_002162155.2 Triticum dicoccoides | reverse complement strand
GTGGAGCGGGGGAGGGTGCGGGGGTCGTCGTCGGCGGTGGTGGAGCGGGGGAGGGTGCGGTGGGTCGTCGGCGGCGGTGGAGCTAGCGGGGGAGGGTGCGGGTGGGATCGAGATCGAGATGGAGGGGGATCGAGATCGAGTGTCCTCATGAATATTCAATACTTTATCATATTGAATATGAAAAAATATCATCAAATTTGAAAAAATATTCATGAATTCAAAAAGTGCCCATGAAATTTAAAAATATTCATGATATCAAAAAGTGCCCATGAAATACATCCGAGAAATGAAGACTATGATTTAAACACAGTCGATCTTAGCTAGCTATCTGTTCATAATCTTCTTGCCCTTCTTTTTTGCAAATGGAGTTCTTCTGTGGAACGGACGTCCTTTAGGTAGGGTGGTCCTGCTTCCTCTTGTGGTGTATGCTGCTACTTCATCGTCGTCGTCATGTTCGATCTTCGGGTTGCCGTACTTGTCGAAGTCTTGCTCATTGGCTTCCATCCATTCCGATGATCTTCCTTTTGCCTCTCCTCACGACAACACGACTGGGCTTTGACGGGTCGGTAATGAAGAAGCATTGGTCCACTTGGGAAGCCAGTACCCATGGCTCATTTTTCGCGGTGACGTTTGCGCCCACGGTCTTGGATTTGGCTTCGGGTATAACCATGGTGGTGAAATACCAGTCTTCTTTTAGGACGCTCTTGGCCCATCTGACACGGAACATCGGGACCTTCTCTCCAGCGTAGCTCAGCTCCCAGATCTCCTCGATCCTTCCGTAGTATCTGTCCCTGTCGTTACCGGTGTAGGATTCCATCGTTACCCCGGAGTTCTGATAACCATCGTTCTTCATGTCCTTGTCCTCGGTGTAGAATGTGTAGCCGTTGATATCGTACGCCTCATAGGTCATCAGGTTGTGCTCGGCGCCCTGTGACAAGGCGAATATGAGTTGTTCTTCCGCGGAAGAATCCTCATGTAAAGGGTACGGCAGAAGCTTCTGCTTGAACCAACGCGTGAAACATCAGTTGTGCTCTTTGATTATATCTCCATCCGTCCTCTGTTGGCCTCGGTCATTGTACGTCTTATCAATAAAGGTTTTGTGCTCTACCACCCAAGGATCGACCACGTCTATGTGTTGTAGCGCGACTAGGTTTGCTCTTTCAAAGTCGGCGAGTCGACCCTCGAAGTCGACATGCATTTCACGGCGACCCTCATGGTGACCCCATCCAGCGAGCCTACCGAGGTGCCTGTTGACGGGCAGACCAACGGGGTTCTCGATGCCTAGATAATTCGTGCAGTAGGAGATGCACTCTTCGGTCAGAAAGCCCCTGGCTATACTTCCCTCTGGACGTGACATGTTGCGAACGTATCCTTTGATGACACCATTCATCCTTTCGAACGGCATCATGCTGTGCAGGAACGTCGGGCCGAGTTGGATGATATCCTCCACGATATGGACCAGCAGATGCACCATAACGTCGAAGAATGCGGGCGGGAAGTACATCTCAAGCTCGCATAGTATCAACACGATCTCTTCCTGTAGCCTTCTGAGTTGCCTCACGCCAACCGACTTTCGAGAGATGACATCGAAAAAGTTGCATAGGCCAAATAGCGTTTCACGGACGTGCGCGTCCATGATCCCACGGATTGCAACTGGAAGTATCTCCGTCATCAGCATGTGACAGTCGTGAGACTTCATCCCGCTAAACTTCTGCTTCGCTGGGTCTAGGTATCTGCTTATCTTCCCCGCGTAACCGTAAGGAAGTTTTACTCCTACGAGGCAGGTGAAAAACTGCTCGATCTCCTCCTAACTTAGAGTGAAGCACGCGGGAGGGTAGTCATTTCCGGTCTTCTTGGCCTTTTTGCCTTTGCGACGAATTTCTGTGTCCTGCTTCGCCTCATCATCATCATCATCATCATCATTAGCGTGAAGCTCCTGCCTGATGCCCATTGATTTCAAGTCTGCCCTTGCTTTCGGCCCATCTTTGGTCCTCTCTGGCATGTTGAGCAGGGTACCAAGCAGACTCTCGCACACGTTCTTCGTGATATACATGGCATCAAGGCTGTGAGGCACACGGTGGATCTTCCAGTACGGCAAGTCCCAGAAAATAGACCTCATTTTCCATACCTTCAGCAGCGGCTCTGGCGCCTTTCGCTTCTTTCCCGGCTCTGGCGCCTTTTGCTTCTTTCCCGGCAGTGGGCAATCTTTCCAATTTTTCAACAGCCCGTCTATTTCCTCGCCGCTCCTCATACGCGGGCGTCTTCGGAGTTCGGTTTCACCATCGAACAGATCCTTGCATTTCCTTCACGGGTCATCGTCACGAAGCCACCTTCGATGTCCCATGAACACGGTTTTCGAAGACCCGGGATCTCTATCTAGCTGGCGATACATTGTGTCATCCATGCACCTGACACATCCAGAAAATCTATGGACCACCTGCCCCGCGAGATATCCGTAACCGAGATAGTCGTGCACTGTCGTGAGCAGTGCAGCTCTCATAGGGAAATATTCTTTCTCTACGGCGTCCCACGTATTGGCTGGCGTTTTCCACAGCGTGCCTAGCTCCTCTTTCAGCAGCCCCAGATATAGATTGATGTCGTTCCCTGGTTGTTTCGGCCCTTCAATTAGCATACTCATGTGAATGTACTTCCTCTTCATGCACAACCAGGGGGGAAGGTTGTACATCCACACAAACACAGGCCAGGTGCTATGTGTGCTTCTCTGGCTGCCAAATGGATTGACTCCATCGGTGCTCGCGCCTAGCACGACGTTCCTTGGATCCTTCCCAAATTCTGGGTGTTCGAAGTTCAACGCTTGCCACTGGCTCCCATCCTTAGGGTGACTCAGCATCTTGTCTTTTTTATTTATCTTCGGATCATTTGCGTCATCTTCTCGCTTCTTCTCCTCCCTATCCGTGCACCAACGCAGGAGCTCTGCTTCCTTAGGGTCCGCGAAATACCGCTGCAGACGAGGAGTGATCAGAAAGTACCACACCACTTTTCGAGGAGCTTTCTTCCTCTTCTTGTATCGAGTGACGCCGCACACCGGACATATGGTAGACTCCGCGTGCTCGCCCCAATAAATGATGCAATTGTTCATGCACACATGGTATTTCACGTGCGGTAAATCCAGAGGACACACGACTTTCTTCGCCTCCTCGAAACTGGTTGGGCACTTGTTCCCCTTGGGAAGACGTTCGTGCCAGAATGACATGTTCTCGTCGAAGCATGCGTCGGTCATTTTGTGTTTTACCTTCATCTCCAAAGCCATGAGCGTTACTTTCAGGCGGGTATCCTCGGGTCTGCATCCTTCATACAATGGAGTAACCGCGTCTATCTCCAGTTGATCCAGCTTGGCTTTCTCTCGGGCAGCAGCTCTTGCGTTATCCGTCTGCTTGAGAAGCAGCTCTTGAATATGAGGGTCCTGCACCTAGCCCATCGTTGGTCCATCGTCGTCTGCTCCTCCGGCATCTAGATCTTCATGATCATGCCCTTCGTCTGCTCCGGCATCTTCCTCATCATCATGTCCGGCATCTTCTACATGATGACTGTGTACAACATCACCGTCGTGATCATGTCCTGGAGATTCTTCGTCTTCTCGCCCGCCCGAGCCACGGTGGTTGTCTTGCTTCCCTTCCTCATTTCTTGCCCGCCCCCCATGGACGACTTCATAGTCATCTTCATCACCTTGCCACCGATAGCCATCCATGAAACCACGCAAGAGCAGGTGGTCCCGCACCTTCCCCGGAATCCGGGTCCGCAATAAGGCTCTTCAGCTTGCATCTTCGACACAGACATCTTATCTCCGTCTCGTTCTTTTGAAGCATCTCGGCCTTCACGGAGCTCAAAAACCTATTCACGATGCCTTTGGTCATCGTGCGGACCATGGTCGCCTGCGGGATAGAGCAAAACGATATTTTCGAACCAAGAAAAAATTTGGCATGACTTTCCCTAAAAATAGGACCAAAAAGAATGCATAGTGCCAAAATTCTCGCCGAAACGGAAATGAATCAACATTCCGGCAAAATATTGGCAACTATCGCATTTCAAATACCGGTACCTGCAAACACAAACATATATGCAACACCACAAACATATGCAACACCACAAACACACATAGATCTAGCTAGGCCACAAAAAGTGCATGTGCACGTTGTTGGAGCAAGCTAGGGAGAAAAAAGTAGATCTACAACATGAAGATAGCTTTCTCCTTACTTACCTATCAAAAAAAGGTAATTTCAACACTTAATTTTGATGAATCTATGGTGCAAATGAGGTGAGGAGGAGGAGGCAGCCGACAAGCTTAGAGAAGGAGGTGGGGGGAATGAAGTGGGGAAAGTGAGTGTGTAGGTGTGGCTGTCCAAAAATATCTAGCTGGTCCCAGGTTACTAATGGCGCACCATAGAGACATGCGCCATTAGTAACCCAACATACTAATGGCGCAGCACACAGACATGTGCCATTACTAATTTTGCAAAAAAAGTAAATAATAATAATTTTTATACTAATGGCGCACCGTGGCACAGTGCGCCATTACTAGTTTAAACTAGTAATGACGCACTATGCAACGGTGTGCCATTAGTAGTTTTGCAAAAAAGTAAAAAAAAATACAGTAGTGGCGCACTCTATGGCTGGTGCGCCATTAGTAGTTCTAACTACTAATGGCGCACTCTGCCCGGATGCGCCATTAGTATGCTTGAAAAAATGAAAAAAAACATTTTGTTACTAGTGGCGCACCGTGTGCCTGGTGCGCCATTAGTGTCTTCCACACTAATGGCGCACCAACAGATGGTGCGCCATTAGTATATAGTAATGGCGCACCACATGTCTGGTGCGCCATTAGTGTCAATTCCATCTATAGCCCTTTTCCTAGTAGTGAAGTAAACATATTCCAACAAGGAACAACATCTCCATGTTCCAACAAGGAACAAACTTCAATCTTCACCTGCAACTAACAACGCTATAAGAGGGGCTGAGCAAAGCGGTAACATAGCCAAACAACGGTTTTCTAGGACAAGGTGGGTTAGAGGCTTGGTTCAACAATATGTGTGGCATGATAAGCAAGTGGTAGGTATCGCAACATAAGCATAGCAAAAGAGCGAGCAACTAAGCAAGCAAAGATAGAAGTGATTTCGAGGGTATGGTCATCTTGCCTGAAATCCCGCAAGGAAGAAGAACGAGTCCATGAAGAAGATAAACGGACGTAGTCGAACGGATCCTCACACACACGACGTTATCGGAACCAACCCGAAGAAGCAACACCGGAAAGAAGCAAACAACATAGTAAACAACCAACACATCAACATGGCATGATGCACAATCGAGTATGATGCATGTCCGGTTTAATGAAGCATGGCATGGCAAAGTGCACAAACAATACTACAAATTAAGTGGAGCTCATTATGCAACGGAGTTATATATTGAAGAAAACACCACATGACTTATTTAGTTCTCTCTTGTTTATGTACCCAACAATATTAAATGTTGTTAAACATGGAAAGAGGTCAAGCATATGAAAACTACCTAACTCGGCAAGGTTAAATGAGGCCGGAACAACAAGCAACAAGTCCGGAAAAATCCTCATGTGCACATTTTGGTTGTGGTACTGATCTGCCCTAAACACAATTTTAGAGTTACTAAACATGAAAAGTAAATCCACCATGTTAAACTAGGCAAAATTCTACCCCATTTACATATAAAGATTATTAGGTTTGGAGCTACGGTTATTTAGTTATGAATTAAAGCATTTTAGCATGGCATATGGGCAATATTACACAAACAACATTTTAAACATGGATGAAAGTGGCATATTATTAAACTAGATGAAATTCTAAGCATATTTCATATATAAATTGTTTTAATCTGATGCACGGTTAAATAGTTATTAAATGCATGAACTCTAGGGACTAAACTGCAAAACTGATGTCTCAGGATTAATACACAAATTCGCAGATGCTAGAAAAAAACATGATATGGGCCGAAACACGAACTGGGCCAACAGCAGGAAAGGAAGGTAGGGCGCCTGGGGGGGTGCTGCTTCACCTAGTGGGCCTTGGCCCGCTCGGTTTAGGACTGGAGGAGGCCGGGTCAGGGGGGAGTAGGCTGGGCCTTGGCAGCGGACCAGCGAGGCGCTGCACGAGCGCGTGGCTGTGGTTAACGAGATCGAGCGGTTCCAGGCGCGGGGGAACTGCTCTCCTCGTCTCTGAAGACAAACGGCAGCGACGGGTTGCAGAGCGACGCTGGGGACTTGCGGACGGCGCAGGTGGGTCTTGGGCGCGGCTCTGCAGGGCCGTGACGGCCCGGGGACGGCCGGATCCAAGCATAGGGCAGCGAGGCAGGGGCGGCGATGAGGAGGTTGGGGGCGCCGGTGTCCCGTGCCAGCGATGAGCGGCGGAGGAAGTACATGGTAGCAGGAGACTCGGGAACGGCGGCAGACTTGGCGTGGCGGAGCTTGCTGCCGGCGAGGCACGGGGAGGGGAAGCAGATAAGGCCGCGGGCTCCTGGAAGAAGATGGTGGCGGCTTGAGGAGTCTCTCGTTGCAGATCGAGGGAGTCAGGCGGCACCCCGGTTCCTGTGGAGAAGAGGCAGGAAGGTGAGACGGGAAAGAGAAGGGAAGAAGAAAAGAGAGACAGGGAAGGAGAGGGCAGCCCTGCTGGAGCTTGTCTTGGCAGGTTCGGGTGGCGGACGGAGCAGCTCCGGCGGCGGCGCTCGCCAATGCGGTCGAGCGGGAGGAGGCTCTCGGGCTCGTGCGGGAGCTGGGAGGCGCTGGGGCTGCAGAGGCTCTGGGTCGTCGGATCTGAGATCCGGTGGTCCAGATCGGGTGGAAAGTGGCTGTGGTGGTTGGCTGGATCTGGATTCGAAGAGAGGTGGGAGGAGGCTGCGGGGATCGAGGGAGGGGATCCCGAGAGGATTTGGGTAGAGTGGCGGCGGGATGGGACATCTCCCTAGGATCTAGGGTTGGGCTATAAATATACATATGAATTTAGTTTAGGGGCTACCTCGTCCCTCCGATCGTAATCGGACGGCCGCGAATAACTAGGCTAGGAAGCCCAATTAAGTAAACGAAGACGATTTGTAGACGTTTGGGGATGATCCGGGCCCAAGGGTGATTACTGCCTGGGTCAGGTTCGGGACAACTTTCGGACGCGCGCGAGGAGGGCCGCCGGCTGACAAGAGAGTTTAGGTAGGGCCTGACGGTAGGTAGTGAGCTGTGTAGACGGTCTCGAGCTGAGAGAAGAGAAGAGAGGGAGGCCCGATGACTGTTTCCGGAGACCGAAAAACGTCTGACGTTAGACCGACTATATTGCCGCTATAGTTTAACGGTTGGGCTATCAAACGAGCTCCGAATGCGATGAAACTTGGCAGGCGACCTACTAACAACATAACAACACCACATGCCAACTTTCATCCCATTCTAAGAACATTTTCCGGCCACTTATAAAATACTATTTCGGACATGCCCCGTGCGCGTGCGAGTGTGGTTGGGCTCAGAATGGACAACGGACGGAACTGGGGGAACCCGGACGGATGCAAGTTTTGAAAACATGATGATGCAATGCGGATGATGACATGGCAAGATGCAATACACAAGCAAATGACAAGGTAACAACAGCGAATAACTGGAGGACACCTGGCACATCAGTCTCGAGGCGTCACAACACTCCACCACTACGAGAGGATCTCGTCCCGAGATCTAGAATGGCACCGGAGGGAAGAACGGAAGAGAAAGAGAAGAGGTAAAACTAAGTTGCTTCTTTGACAAACGAGTGAAATCAAAGAACCTTGAAAGGTTAAGTCATTTCGAGAAAAGAATACAACGGAGATGAACAAAATTGAAAACACTCCGGTAGGGAAGAGGAACAAGGAAGAACAACTTCGGGCAGCACTCCGATTGAAAAGAAAAGGAATTGAATAATAACTTGATAAGATGAGAAGATACTTGAAGAGATCAACAACATACAGCCTCCGAAACTATTGAATGAATGGAACAAGAGGTAAGAAAGATCTCAGACAGCACTCTGGTTGAAAAGAGGTGCAAGGCTAGATAAGGCGAAAAGAACTTGAGCAAAAGGGCACAACACTACACTTAAATGGATAGGCATGAAAAGAACATGATCTTTGACCAAACGAGATGATGGGTGAAAAGAACAACATCGCAAAGCCTCCGGAACGAAAGAATAGAAGATATATAAATGAATTAGGAGAATGGAGAAGAAAATGCCAACTTCAGTCACGAAAGAGCTTGAAAAGGCATACTTAGGAGAAGGGTCGAACGGAGTTGTTGGAACACCAACAACGGAAGGACAAGCTTGAAGTGGGCTTATAGAAGGCATATCAACATTATGAGGTGACAACTTGCCACTCACGGAAAAGATTGGATTTATATGAACAAGAAGACGAGAAACTTATTCACCGGAAGGATAAAAGAAGAACTTGGGTCATTTATGAGCACCATAAACAACAACAATCCTTAGGGAAGGCTTTAGGTGAACTATCACCCAAGATAACTCCAAAGAAGAGATTGATGGATTTAAAGTAACTCATTCTTAACAACATGTGAATCATGAAACATGAACTCAAATTATCAAGAATGACATAATACCACCTCCAATGATACGGAAGAAAGAATTGCACTCCGGATTGCAAGATGAAGAAACTTAAGCTCCTTAGAAAAGAATCTCGATGAACACTTTGAGAAGGAATTAAATCCTTGATGAACCATCATGTAGAACCTTCATGAAAAACTCCGGTAACAAAAGGATAACGAGAAAAAAGAGAAGTTGAAAACACAAGGTGAAGCCTTGCGATGATTCAAATGGAGCTTCACGACAAGACAAAGTGGAAACTTGGTACCCCGGAAAAGAAAGATGAGCAAAAGAAACCAAGAATTTTTCAATGAACCTCCGGAATAAGGAATTGAATCACTTGGAAGAAACAAGAATAATAATTACATTATGCTTATCCTTCACCAATTCAAATTGATGATAAGCAATGGAATTGGCATACTACTTATTCTCGTAGAAAGGATTAAGCGAGATATAGCGCAAACTTGGGAAGGTCTTCGACAAATCCACCGGTAGGATTGAAAACAACAAATGAATTGATATGATAACAAGGTAAGAAGAATCTTGAATGAACCACCGTAAGAACTGAAAAAGAACGAATAAAAGATAACAAATCACCGGGAAGAATTTGCAAATGAACAAAGATGCTCGAGAGAATCTAGATACATGAGAACGAAGGGATCACGAACTGATTAGAGATCACTTGAACGAAGCACCGGTAAGCTTTGGAGAACCATAGCCGAAATCTGAGAATGAATAAATTCTGAGATGATGGGCTCCGGAGAAACAAACTGAAAAGAATCTTGAATTGCTCCGGATTGGTGAAAAATTCTCACAATCCAAAAACAACTATGAGATGATGGTCGAGAATGGGGCATGATTTGAGAGAAAACTCTTCTTCAAACTTCAAATTTTGAGAATTACGACGGGACACACCATGAAGAATTGTTGAAGCACTCCGTAATGAAGAAGAATGGAAAAGTTGAACCAATGATGAAAAGAATTTGAAAGATCTTGGAGAAAGGCACTTGACTGATGAAAATCATTCTGACGTCAAACTTCGAAAAGAATTTTTGAGGATAGCTCCGAGAGAATTAGAAGAGTCAGGTAAGATCCTGGGAAAAGACCTGTGGGTTAGGGCCCACTGAAAAGAAACACCGTTGAACAATTTAAGAGAGAAAGCACCGGTTGAATTAAATGGTTTGAATAAGACAACATTCTCGAAAGATCTTGAAAGAATGAGAATAAACACTAACATCTTCTGAGGTATCTTCAGCACTCCGGAACAATAGAATAGCGAGCGGTGAAAGATTATGAGGTGCACCGGCATAAGAAAAGCATTTGAAATACGGAAAAGAATATGATCAACACTGAAATCTTGACTTGAATCCACCGGAGAAGAAAAAGAATGAATAATGATGAACTTGAGGTTCCGTTAGGATCTTCATGAGAATCACCGGATAAGGACATTGACGGAAAAGAATGGAGAGACTTCACATCAATAAGATGGATACTCGATAAAGAAATCTGAGTCATTGAAGAACCAAGGGTGGGAGGGTGGGAAAATAAAGGCACCTTGGGAAAGATGAAACAAACATCGTTGAGAAGAACTGATAATTGATCTTGCGGATGTTGACGTGATCGGATTCACTTGAAGAGAAACACACCGGTGAAAAGGATTGACATGACAATCTCGATTATCATGAAGGATCTGTATTCACATAGAAATGTGAGAACACCACTTAGGAAAGGTATGGAATCAACATTTGACATTGAAGCAACTCGAATACCACAACTGAAAACAAAACAAAGGATTGGCTTGCAGAATAAGCCGGAACAAACATATGATAGAGATTTTGTCCAAAGTTTTCATGGTGGGGCCTACACGGACTCGATCGTACAACACCATCATGTACAAGGCAGTGCACATGACATACGAAGCGTCCCCGAGTCAGCATAGCCAAGGACTCTTTAAGACACAACGAGACCACTGTAAAACCAACCGTGGATAGGCGGACCACTAGACGTCGAACCCCAATTTCATATCATACATCTGACGGAAAGATATCTAAGAGCTACTTGAATTCCCACTTATAAACTCCCGAAATTTTCTGGTTATGCAATCAGTTGTTGGGGATGCAGGGGAAGCATAATATCTCACCCAAAACTAGCAAATCCTACATCCAGCTGTATGTTCGATTCATCACAATGTAACTAGATGATTGACTCTAGTGCAAGTGGGAGACTGTTGGAAATATGCCCTAGAGGCAATAATAAAATGATTATTATATTTCCTTCTTCATGATAATTGTCTATTATTCATGCTATATTTGTATTATCCGGAAATCGTAATACATGTCTGAATACATAGACCACAACACGTCCCTAGTGAGCCTCTAGTTGACTAGCTCGTTGATCAAAGGATAGTCATGGTTTCCTGACTATGGACATTAGATGTCATTGATAATGGGATCACATCATTAGGAGAATGATGTGATGGACAAGACCCAATCCTAAGCTTAGCTCAAAGATCGTGTAGTTCGTTTGTTGTAGCTTTTCTGAATGTCAAGTATCATTTCCTTAGACCATGAGATTGTGCAACTCCCGGATACTGTAGGAGTGCCTTGGGTGTGCCAAACGTCACAACGTAACTGGGTGACTATAAAGGTACATTGCAGGTATCTCCGAAAGTGTCTGTTGGGTTGGCACGAATCGAGACTAGGATTTGTCACTCCGTATGACGGAGAGGTATCTCTGGGCCCACTCGGTAATGCATCATCATAATGAGCTCAATGTGACCAAGGGGTTGGTCACGGGATCATGCATTATGGTACGAGTAAAGTGACTTGCCGGTAACGAGATTGAACAAGGTATTGGGATACCGACGATCAAGTCTCGGGCAAGTAACATACCGATTGACAAAGGGAATTGAATACGGGATTGATTAAGTCCTCGACATCGTGGTTCATCCGATGAGATCATTGAGGAGCATGTGGGAGCCAACATGGGTATCCAGATCCCGCTGTTGGTTATTGACCGGAGAGGCGTCTCGGTCATGTCTGCGTGTCTCCTGAACTCGTAGGGTCTACACACTTAAGGTTCGGTGACGCTAGGGTTGTAGAGATATTAGTATGCAGTAACCCGAAAGTTGTTCGGAGTCTCGGATGAGATCCCGGATGTCACGAGGAGTTCCGGAATGGTCCGGAGGTAAAGATTTATATATAGGAAGTCCAGTTTTAGCCAGCGAGAAGGTTTCGGGGGTTACCGGTATTGTACCAGGACCACCGGAAGGGTCCCGGGGGTCCACCGGATGGGGCCACCTATCCCGGAGAGCCCCATGGGCTGAAGTGCGTGGGAACCAGCCCCTGATGGGCTGGTGCGCCCTACCCAAGGGCCCAAGGCGCCTAGGGTTGGAAACCCTAGGGGGCCGCCGCCCCCCCTTTAGATGGGATCTCCAAGGGGGCATGCGCCCCCCTAGCCCCTATATATAGTGGAAGGGAGGGAGGGCAGCTGCACCTTGGTCTTGGCGCCCCCTCTCCCTCCGTAACACCTCTTCTCCCCGCTTGTGCTTGGCGAAGCCCTGCCGGGATCCTGCTGCATCCACCACCACGCCGTCGTGCTGCTGGATCTTCATCAACCTCTCCTTCCCCCTTGCTGGATCAAGAAGGAGGAGACGTCTTCCCAACCATACGTGTGTTGAACGCGGAGGTGCTGTACGTTTGGCACTTGGTCATCGGTGATTTGGATCACGGCGAGTACGACTCCATCATCCCCGTTCACTTGAACGCTTCCGCTCGCGATCTACAAGGGTATGTAGATGCACTGCTATTCCCCTCGTTGCTAGAATACTCCATAGATTGATCTTGGTGATGCGTAGAATTTTTTTAATTTCTGCTACGATCCCCAACAGTGGCACATGAGCTAGGTCTGCGTAGTTACTATGCACGAGTAGAACACAAAGTAGTTGTGGGCGTCGATATTGTCAATTTGCTTGCCATTACTAGTCTTATCTTGATTCAGCGGCATCGTGGGATGAAGCGGCCCGGACCAACCTTACACGTACGCTTACGTGAGACCGGTTCCACCGACTGACATGCACTAGTTGCATAAGGTGGCTGGCGGGTGTCTGTCTCTCCCACTTTAGTCGGATCGGATTCGATGAACATGGTCCTTATGAAGGGTAAATAGAAATTGGCAATTCATGTTGTGGTTTTGGCGTAGGTAAGAAGCGTTCTTGCTAGAAACCTATAGCAGTCACGTAAAAACTTGCAACAACAATTAGAGGACGTCTAACTTGTTTTTGCAGCAAGTGTTTTGTGATGTGATATGGCCAAAGGTTGTGATGAATGATGAATGATATATGTGATGTATGAGATTGATCATGTTCTTGTAATAGGAATCACGACTTGCATGTCGATGATGAGACAACTTCAAGAAGACACGATGATGGAGATCATGATGATGGAGATCATGGTGTCATGCCGGTGACAATGATGATCATGGAGCCCCGAAGATGGAGATCAAAAGGAGCAAATGATATTGGCCATATCATGTCACTATTTGATTGCATGTGATATTTATCATGTTTTACATCTTATTTGCTTAGAACGATGGTAGCTTAAATAAGATGATCCCTCGTAATAATTTCAAGAAAGTGTTCCCCTAACTGTGCACCGTTGCGAAGGTTCGTTGTTTCGAAGCACCACGTGATGATCGGGTGTGATAGATTTTAACGTTCGAATACAACGGGTGTAAGACAGATTTACACACGCAATACACTTAGGTTGACTTGATGAGCCTAGCATGTACAGACATGGCCTCGGAACACAGAAGACCGAAAGGTCGAGCATGAGTCGTATAGAAGATACGATCAACATGAAGATGTTCACCGATGTTGACTAGTCCGTCTCACGTGATGATCGGACACGGCCTAGTTAACTCGGATCATGTTATACTTAGATGACTGGAGGGATGTCTATCTGAGTGGGAGTTCATTTAATAATTTGATTAGATGAACTTAATTATCATGAACTTAGTCTAAAATCTTTACAATATGTCTTGTAGATCAAATGTCCCATGTTGTCCTCAACTTTCAACGCGTTCCTAGAGAAAACCAAACTGAAAGACGATGGCAGCAACTATACAGACTGGGTTCGGAACCTGAGGATCATCCTCATAGCTGCCAAGAAAGATTATGTCCTAGAAGCACCGTTAGGTGACGCACCCGTCCCACAGAACCAAGACCTTATGAACGCTTGGCAGACACGTGCTGATGATTACTCCCTCGTTCAGTGCGGCATGCTTTACAGCTTAGAACCGGGGCTCCAAAAGCGTTTTGAGAGACACGGAGCATATGAAATGTTCGAAGAGCTGAAAATGGTTTTTCAAGCTCATGCCCGGGTCGAGAGATATGAAGTGTCCGACAAGTTCTTCAGCTGTAAGATGGAGGAAAATAGTTCTGTCAGTGAGCACATACTCAAAATGTCTGGGTTGCATAACCGCTTGACTCAGCTGGGAGTTAATCTCCCGGATGACGCGGTCATTGACAGAATCCTTCAGTCGCTTCCACCGAGCTACAAGAGCTTTGTGATGAACTTCAATATGCAGGGGATGGAAAAGACCATTCTTGAAGTATTTGTAATGCTGAAATCAGCAGAGGTAGAAGTCAAAAAGGAACATCAAGTGTTGATGGTGAATAAAACCACTAAGTTCAAGAAAGGCAAGGGTAAGAAGAACTTCAAGAAGGATGGTAAGGGAGTTGCCGCGCCCGGTAAGCAAGCTGCCGGGAAGAAGCCAAAGAATGGACCCAAGCCCGAGATTGAGTGTTTTTATTGCAAGGGAAGTGGTCACTAGAAGCGGAACTGCTCCAAATACTTAGCGGACAAGAAGGCCGGCATCATGAAAGGTATATGTGATATACATGTAATTGATGTGTACCTTACCAGTACTCGTAGTAGCTCCTGGGTATTTGATACCAGTGCGGTTGCTCACATTTGTAACCCAAAGCAGGAGCTGCGGAATAAGCGGAGACTGGCGAAGGACGAGGTGACGATGCGCGTAGGGAATGGTTCCAAGGTCGATGTGATCGCCGTCGGCACGCTACCTCTACATTTACCTACGGGATTAGTTTTAAACCTCGATAATTGTTATTTAGTGCCAGCTTTGAGCATGAACATTGTATCAGGATCTCGTTTAATTCGAGATGGCTACTCATTTAAATCCGAGAATAATGGTTGTTCTATTTATATGAGAGATATGTTTTATGGTCATGCTCCGATGGTGAATGGTTTATTCTTAATGAATCTCGAGCATAATGTTACACATATTCATAGTGTGAATACCAAAAGATGTAAGGTTGATAATGATAGTCCCACATACTTGTGGCACTGCCACCTAGGTCACATAGGTGTCAAACGCATGAAGAAGCTCCATGCAGATGGACTTTTATAGTCTCTTGATTACGAATCATTTGACACGTGCGAACCATGCCTCATGGGTAAAATGACCAAGACTCCGTTCTCAGGAGCAATGGAGGGAGCAACCAACTTATTGGAAATCATACATACTGATGTGTGCGGTCCAATGAGTGTTGAGGCTCGCGGTGGCTATCGTTATGTTCTCACCCTCACTGATGACTTGAGTAGATATGGGTATGTCTACTTAATGAAACACAAGTCTGAGACCTTTGAAAAGTTCAAGGAATTTCAGAGTGTGGTTGAGAATCAACGTGACAGGAAAATCAAGTTCTTGCATCAGATCGTGGGGGAGAATACTTGAGTCACGAATTTGGCACACACTTAAGAAAATGTGGAATAGTTTCACAACTAACGCCGCCTGGAACACCTTAGCATAATGGTGTGTCCGAACGTCGTAATCACACTCTATTAGATATGGTGCGATCTATGATGTCTCTTACCGATTTACCGCTATCATTTTGGGGCTATGCTTTAGAGACTGCCGCATTCACTTTAAATAGGGCTCCATCGAAATCCGTTGAGACGACACCGTATGAATTATGGTTTGGGAAGAAACCTAAGCTGTCGTTTCTAAAAGTTTGGGGATGCAATGCTTATGTCAAGAAACTTCAACCTGAAAAGCTCGAACCCAAGTCGGAAAAATGCGTCTTCATAGGATACCCTAAGGAAACCATTGGGTATACCTTCTACCTCAGATCCAAAGGCAAGATCTTCGTTGCCAAGAATGGATCCTTTCTAGAGAAGGAGTTTCTCTCGAAAGAAGTAAGTGGGAGGAAAGTAGAGCTTGATGAAGTACTGCCTCTTGAAGCAGAGAGTAGCGCAGCTCAGGAAAATGTTCCTGTGGTGCCTGCACCGATTAGAGAGGAAGTTAATGATGATGATCAAGATACTTCAGATCAAGCTCCTACTGAACTTCGTAGGTCCACAAGGACACGTTCCGCACCAGAGTGGTACGACAACCCTGTCTTGGAAATCATGCTGTTAGACAACGGTGAACCTTTGATCTATGGAGAAGCGATGGTGGGTCCATATTCCGACAAATGGCTAGAAGCCATGAAATCCGAGATAGAATCCATGTATGAAAACAAAGTATGGACTTTGACTGACTTGCCCGAAGATCGGCGAGCCATAGAAAATAAATGGATCTTTAAGAAGAAGACAGACGCGGATGGTAATGTGACCATCTATAAGGCTCGACTTGTCGCTAAGGGTTATCGACAAGTTCAAGGGGTTGACTACAATGAGACTTTCTCACCCGTAGCGAAGCTGAAGTCCGTCCAAATCATGTTAGCAATTGCCGCATTCTATGATTATGAGATATGGCAAATGGACGTCAAAACGGCATTCCTTAACGGCTTTCTCAAGGAAGAATTGTATATGATGCAGCCGAAAGGTTTTGTCGATCCTAAGAATGCTAACAAGGTGTGCAAGCTCCAACGCTCAATCTATGGGCTGGTGCAAGCATCTCGGAGTTGGAACATTCGCTTTGATGAGATGATCAAAGCGTTTGGGTTTATGCAGACTTATGGAGAAGCCTGCGTTTACAAGAAAGTGAGTGGGAGCTCTGTAGCATTTCTCATATTATATGTGGATGACATACTGTTGATGGGAAATGATATAGAATTCTTGGAAAGCATAAAGGCCTATTTGAACAAGTGTTTTTCAATGAAGGACCTTGGAGAAGTTGCTTATATATTAGGCATCAAGATCTATAGAGATAGATCGAGACGCCTCATCGGTCTTTCACAAAGTACATACCTTGACAAGATATTGAAGAAGTTCAATATGGATCAGTCCAAGAAGGGGTTCTTGCCTGTATTGCAAGGTGTGCGATTGAGCACGGCTCAATGCCCGACCACGGCAAAAGATATAGAAGAGATGAGTGTCATCCCCTATGCCTCAGCCATAGGGTCTATTATGTATGCCATGCTGTGTACCAGACCTGATGTAAACCTTGCCGTGAGTTTGGTAGGTAGGTACCAAAGTAATCCCGACAAGGAACACTGGACAGCGGTCAAAAACATCCTGAAGTACCTGAAAAGGACCAAGGATATGTTTCTCGTTTATGGAGGTGGTGAAGAGCTCGTCGTAAAGGGTTACATCGACGCTAGCTTCGACACAGATCTGGATGACTCTAAGTCACAAACCAGATACGTGTATATTTTGAATGGTGGGGCAGTAAGCTGGTGCAATTGCAAGCAAAGCGTCGTGGCGGGATCTACATGTGAAGTAGAATACATGGTAGCCTCGGAGGCAGCACAAGAAGCAATCTGGGTGAAGGAGTTCATCACCGACCTAGGAGTCATACCCAATGTGTCGGGGCCGATGACTCTCTTCTATGACAACACTGGAGCTATTTCCCTTGCCAAGGATCCCATGTTTCATAGGAAGACCAGGCATATCAAGTGTCGCTTCAACTCCATTCGTGAAAGTGTTCAAAATGGAGACATAGAAATTTGTAAAGTACATACGGACCTGAATGTAGCAGATCCGTTGACTAAACCTCTCCCTAGAGCAAAACATGATCAACACCAGAATTCCATGGGTGTTCGATTCATCACGATGTAACTAGATGATTGACTCTAGTGCAAGTGGGAGACTTTTGGAAATATGCCCTAGAGGCAATAATAAAATGATTATTATATTTCCTTCTTCATGATAATTGTCTATTATTCATGCTATAATTGTATTATCCGGAAATCGTAATACATGTGTGAATACATAGACCACAACACGTCCCTAGCTCATTGATCAAAGGATAGTCAGGGTTTCCTGACTATGGACATTAGATGTCATTGATAACAGGATCACATCATTAGGAGAATGATGTGATGTACAAGACCCAATCCTAAGCTTAGGTCAAAGATCGTGTAGTTCGTTTGCTGTAGCTTTTCTAAATGTCAAGTATCATTCCTTAGACCATGAGATTGTGCAACTCCCGGATAAAGTAGGAGTGCCTTGGGTGTGCCAAACGACACAACGTAACTGGGTGACTATAAAGGTACATTACAGGTATCTTTGAAAGTGTCTGTTGGGTTGGCACGAATCGAGACTGGGATTTGTCACTCCGTATGATGGAGAGGTATCTCTGGGCCCACTCGGTAATGCATCATCATAATGAGCTCAATGTGACCAAGGGGTTGGTCACGGGATCATGCATTACGGTACGAGTAAAGTGACTTGCCGGTAACGAGATTGAACAAGGTATTGGGATACCGACGATCGAGTCTCGGGCAAGTAACGTACCGATTGACAAAGGGAATTGAATACGGGATTGATTAAGTCCTCGACATAGTGGTTCATCCGATGAGATCATCGAGGAGCATGTGGGAGCCAACATGGGTATCCAGATCCCGCTGTTGGTTATTGACCGGAGAGGCATCTCGGTCATGTGTGCGTGTCTCCTGAACTCGTAGGGTCTACACACTTAAGGTTCGGTGACGCTAGGGTTGTAGAGATATTAGTATGCAGTAACCCGAAAGTTGTTCGGAGTCTCGGATGAGATCCCGGATGTCACAAGGAGTTCCGGAATGGTCAGGAGGTAAAGATTTATATATAGGAAGTCCAGTTTTAGCCAGCGAGAAGGTTTCGGGGGTTACCAGTATTGTACCGGGACCACCGGAAGGGTCCCGGGGGTCCACCAGATGGGGCCACCTATCCCGGAGAGCCCCATGGGCTAATGTGGTGTGGGAACCAGCCCCTGATGGGCTGGTGCGCCCCACCCAAGGGCCCAAGGTGCCTAGGGTTGGAAACCCTAGGGGGCCGCCGCCCCCCCTTTAGATGGGATCTCCAAGGGGGCATGCGCCCCCTAGCCCCTATATATAGTGGAAGGGAGGGAGGGCAGCCGCACCTTGCTCTCGACGCCTCCCTCTCCCTCCGTAACACCTCTTCTCCCCGCTTGTGCTTGGCGAAGCCCTGCCGGGATCCTGCTGCATCCACCACCACGCCGTCGTGCTGCTGGATCTTCATCAACCTCTCCTTCCCCCTTGCTAGATCAAGAAGGAGGAGACGTCTTCCCAACCGTATGTGTGTTGAACGTGGAGGTGCTGTCCGTTCGGCACTTGGTCATCGGTGATTTGGATCACGGCGAGTACGACTCCATCATCTCCGTTCACTTGAACGCTTCTGCTCGCGATCTAGAAGGGTATGTAGATGCACTCCTATTCCCCTCATTGCTAGAATACTCCATAGATTGATCTTGGTGATGCGTAGAAATTTTTTAATTTCTGCTACGATCCCCAACACTGTATCCATCCTTCAACACATAACCAAGAAACCTTCGGAAATCGTTTACCTCAACCTTCGAAAAGCATCCGTTATACGAGTTATGGCAATACTCCCGAACTCCCGCCCCAGTACTAGGTGGCGTTGAGGTTATCTCACCAACAACTACATAAAAGAGATTTTCGATGTCGGTGAAACTAAACTCAGGTATTCCAGAACTGCAACGATAAAATTGTGACGACAACACCTCGGAGCTCAACTCCCCGGGACACTGCCACAACCTCTAAATGAGAGGAGGCACCAAGAACAATATTCTCGTCACAAAACCATCGGAACGATTCCAAGATACCCGCGTGATCCTAATTTTTTTTTTGTGAAAATTTGAGAAGAGAAGAGTCAAAACTCTACGTCAGGATGCCTCACCAGAGCGACGAAGGGACTGAGGAGTAAAAAGAATTCCTAACTCTCCGATATATATAATCGTAAATGACTCAAAACATTTTTCTAGACTCAACAATGCCAGCTATTCGATCAAGCAGGGGGCTCCTAAGGTCGGGGAAGGCTCTGATTACCAACTTGTAACGCCCTCGATGCGGCTATATCTCCCACGTGTCGAAGCACGACTTAGAGGCATAACCGCATTGAAAGCAATGTCGCAAGTGAGATAATCTTCGCAAACAACCCATGTAATAAAATAAGGGAAAAGATACATAGTTCGCTTACAATCGCCACTTCACACAAATACAATCAGGGCCCGACTACGGAGCCAAAATAAAAGAAGACTACCCCAAATGCTACACAGATCCCCGATCGACCCCAACTAGGCTCCACTACTGATCAACTAGAACGAAACAACACAAAGGGCAAGATCTTCATCGAGCTCCTCCTTGAGCTTGGTTGCGTCATCTGCACGGTTCAACGGCACCTGCAAGCTGGTTTTGGAAGTATCTGTGAGTCACGGGGACTCAACAATCTCACACCCTCGCGATCAAGACTATTTAAGCTTATGGGTAAGGTAAAAGGTATGAGGTGGAGCTGTGGCAAGCGGCTAGCATATATGGTGGTTAACATGCGCAAATGAGAGCGAGAAGAGAAGGCAGAGCACGGTCGATAAAAGTATGATCAAGAAGTGATCCTAGAACAACCAACGTCAAGCATAATTCCAACACCGTGTTCACTTCCCGGAATACGCCGAGAAGAGACCATCACGGTTACACACGCGGTTGATGTATTTTAATTAAGGTCAACTTCAGGTTTTCTACAACCGGACATTAACAAATTCCCATCTGCCCATAACCGCGGGCACGGCTTTTGAAAGATCATATCCCTCCAGGGGTGTCCCAACTTAGCCCATCACAAGCTCTCACGGTCAACGAAGGATATTCCTTCTAGCGGGAAGACCCGATCAGGCTTGGAATCCCGGTTACAAGACATTTCGACAGGTAAAACAAGACCAGCAAGACTGCCCGATGCGCCGACATCCTGATAGGAGCTGCACATATCTCGTTCTCAGGGCAACACCGGATGAGCGCTCCGTACAACTAAAACCAGCCCTCAAGTTTCCCCGAGGTGGCGCTGCAAAGGACTCTAGTTCGGACCAACACTTAGACAAGCACTAGCCCGGGGGGGTTAAAATAAAGATGACCCTCGGGATGCACGACTCCCAAGGGAAAAAGGCTAGGTGGCGAATGGTAAAACCAAGGTTGGGCCTTGCTGGAGGAGTTTTATTCAAGGCGAACTGTCAAGGGGTTCCCATTATAACCCAACCGCGTAAGGAACGCAAAATCCGGGAACATAACACCGACGGAAAGTAGGGCGGCAAGAGTGGAACATAACACCAGGCATAAGGCCGAGCCTTCCACCCTTTACCAAGTATATAGATGCATTAATTAAATAAGAGATATTGTGATATCCCAACAAGTAAACATATTCCAACAAGGAACAACATCTCCATGTTCCAACAAGGAACAAACTTCAATCTTCACCTGCAACTAACAACGCTATAAGAGGGGCTGAGCAAAGCGGTAACATAGCCAAACAACGGTTTGCTAGGACAAGGTGGGTTAGAGGCTTGGTTCAACAATATGGGTGGCATGATAAGCAAGTGGTAGGTATCGCAGCATAGGCATAGCAAAAGAGCGAGCAACTAAGCAAGCAAAGATAGAAGTGATTTCGAGGGTATGGTCATCTTGCCTGAAATCCCGCAAGGAAGAAGAACGAGTCCATGAAGAAGATAAACGGACGTAGTCGAACGGATCCTCACACACACGACGTTATCGGAACCAACCCGAAGAAGCAACACCGGAAAGAAGCAAACAACATAGTAAACAACCAACACATCAACATGGCATGATGCACAATCGAGTATGATGCATGTCCGGTTTAATGAAGCATGGCATGGCAAAGTGCACAAACAATACTACAAATTAAGTGGAGCTCATTATGCAACGGAGTTACATATTGAAGAAAACACCACATGACTTATTTAGTTCTCTCTCGTTTATGTACCCAACAATATTAAATGTTGTTAAACATGGCAAGAGGTGAAGCATATGAAAACTACCTAACTCGGCAAGTTTAAATGAGGCCGGAACAACAAGCAACAAGTCCGGAAAAATCCTCATGTGCATATTTTGGTTGTGGTACTGATCTGCCCTAAACACAATTTTAGAGTTACTAAACATGCAAATTAAAGCCACCATGTTAAACTAGGCAAAATTCTACCCCATTTACATATAAAGATTATTAGGTTTGGAGCTACGGTTATTTAGTTATGAATTAAAGCATTTTAGCATGGCATATGGGCAATATTACACAAACAACATTTTAAACATGGATGAAAGTGGCATATTATTAAACTAGATGAAATTCTAAGCATCTTTCATATATAAATTGTTTTAATCCGATGCACGGTTAAATAGTTATTAAATGCATGAACTCTAGGGACTAAACTGCAAAACTGTTGTCGCAGGATTAATACACAAATTCATAGATGCTGGAAAAAACATGATATGGGCCGAAACACGAACTGGGCCAACAGCAGGAAAGGAAGGTGGGGCACCTGGGGGGTGCTGCTTCACCTAGTGGGCCTTGGCCCGCTCGGTTTAGGACTGGAGGAGGCCGGATCAGGGGGAAGTAGGCTGGGCCTTGGCAGCGGCCCAGCGAGGCGCTGCACGAGCGCGTGGCTGCGGTCAACGAGATCGAGCGGTTCCAGGCGCGGGGGAACTGCTCTGCTCGTCTCTGAAGACAAACGGTAGCGACGGGTTGCAGAGCGACGCCGGGGACTTGCGGGCGGCGCAGGTGGGTCTTGGGCGCGGCTCTGCAGGGCCGTGACGGCGCGGGGATGGCTGGATCCAAGCATAGGGCGGCGAGGCAGGGGACCTGTAGGCGTGCGGTGATGAGGAGGTTGGGGGCGCCGGTGTCCCGTGCCAGCAATGAGTGGCGGAGGAAGTCCATGGCAGCAGGAGACTCGGGAACGGCGGCGGACTTGGAGTGGCGGAGCTTGCTGCCGGCCAGGCACGGGAAGGGGAAGCAGAGAAGGCCGCGGGCTCCTGGAAGAAGATGGTGGCGGCTTGAGGAGTCTCTCATTGCAGATCGAGGGAGTCAGGCGGCACCCCGGTTCCTGTGGAGAAGAGGCAGGAAGGTGAGACGGGAAAGAGAAGGGAAGAAGAAAAGAGAGACAGGGAAGGAGAGAGCGGCCCTGCTGGAGCTCGTCTTGGCAGGTTCGGGCGGCAGACGGAGCAGCTCCGGCGGCGGCGCTCGCCAATGCGGTCGAGCGGGAGGAGGCTCTCGGGCTCGTGCGGGAGCTGGGAGGCGCTGGGGCTGCAGAGGCTCTGGGTCGTCGGATCTGAGATCCGGTGGTCCAGATCGGGTGGAAAGTGGCTGTGGTGGTTGCCTGGATCTGGATTCGAAGAGAGGTGGGAGGAGGCTACGGGGATCGAGGGAGGGGATCCCGAGAGGATTTGGGTAGAGTGGCGGCGGGATGGGACATCTCCCTAGGATCTAGGGTTGGGCTATAAATATACATATGAATTTAGTTTAGAGGCCACCTCGTCCCACCGATCGTAATCGGACGGCCGCGAATAACTAGGCTAGGAAGCCCAATTAAGAAAACGAAGACGATTTGTAGACGTTTGGGGATGATCCGGGCCCAAGGGTGATTACTGCCCGGGTCGGGTTCGGGAAAACTTTCGGACGCGCGCGAGGAGGGCCGCGGGCTGACAAGAGAGTTTAGGTGGGGCCTGACGGTAGGTAGTGAGCTGTGTAGACGGTCTCGAGCTGAGAGAAGAGAAGAGAGGGAGGCCCGACGACTGTTTCCGGAGACCGAAAAACGTCTGACGTTAGACCGACTATATTGCCGCTATAGTTTAACGGTTGGGCTATCAAACGAGCTCCGAATGCGATGAAACTTGGCAGGCGACCTACTAACAACATAACAACACCACATGCCAACTTTCATCCCATTCCGAAAACATTTTCCGGCCACTTATAAAATACTATTTCGGACATGCCGCGTGCGCGTGCGAGTGTGGTTGGGCTCAGAACGGACAACGGACGGAACTGGGGGAACCCAGACAGATGCAAGTTTTGAAAACATGATGATGCAATGCGGATGATGACATGGCAAGATGCAACACGCAAGCAAATGACAAGGCAACAACAGCTAATAACTGGAGGACACCTGGCACATCAGTCTCGGGGCGTCACAGCAGATGTGAAGCCTCCACCAAAGTTGCTGGCACCCCACGTTCCACCGGAGCGAGCGCCGTCGCTAGGTCGCTCGTCCCTCTCCCCTCCTCTGTGCGTGTCTCTTATTTCCTTTGCTCTGCTCCGATGCCCGGCCTTGTGTCGTCGCCTTGCTTTGGTCCTTACACCTGCAACGGCCGTTTGCCGCGACTGACTTGGACGCCCGACGCCTGCGGCGACGGCCTCGTGGCTCTTGTAGACGCCAAGCCACGCCTCGACCTCTCCTCCAGCCTCCTCTCGCGCCCGCCAAGCCATGCCTGGCCCTCTCCTCCAGCCTCCTCTCGTGCCCGTGTGGATCTCGCGAGCCAGCCCCGTCCGCCTCCGGCCGATGCCAGCAAGCAGAGCCGTCGTCCGTGCACTCAAGCCGGCTCAGACCGCCGCCTCCTCAGCTTGGCCACACCAGCCGCCCCTCTGAACTTCCCCGTCGGTCTTCGCCTCCTACACGAGCCCCCGTCGTCCGTGCGCTCCGGCAGCTCCCCGTCGCGCCCGATACCGCCTCGAATCTTCCTACCGAGGCCTCAGCTGCGACCAGCCTTTACATGGGTCGACGCTGGCGGCAAGCGGTGGCGTGTGCCCGGCGGTGGTGAACGGCAGAATAAGCGTACGCGCGGTGGTGAGCCAGTCCAATAAGAGATAAGGGTCGCGTGCATAATTTCCAACAAATGCAGTGGTTTTTGCGTAAAAACGAAACATTTTTCCAGAGTGCCACTTAAATAGGGAGTGCGGGTTGATTTCAAAGAAACAAAGGGGCTTTTTCGCAAAAACATCGATGACGTACGACCAGTAATCGCTTTATTATTATTAGAGGAGATTAAAACACCACAAGTAAAAGCTTACACGGTACATACTCTGTTTCAGTTTGAACTGTCAACACGTTTTATATTTAGAAACAGAGGTAGTAGATTTCAGTAAACGTCGTCATAAAACTTCAAAAACCTTAATTTGTTAAACGCAAGTAAAACCACAATTTTAAACCTTATCTATAGGAATTTGTAAAATCCGACGCAAGTTCAGGGAGTGACAAAATAGATCCTCAAATCATGGTTTTCGAGGCTAGTATGCCAGTGGGAAGCTTTTGTATAGAAATTTGCAAGAAGCTGAACACACAAATGCTTTGTTTACAATATGGCCGAGCTGTTTTGTTAGTCATCACTTGTAATATCTGTTATTTCTCGTGTTCTTTGCACTATCATAATAGTTGATGAATAGATTAAAAGTTTTTCTAAAGAAAAAAAGACCAAAGGTTGAACTTGGATGGTGAGAATCAGCTTGGCTTAAAATTGTTTGATGCGTCGTGTCGCTCCTCTTGATGCAAACATACCTTTCTATGCAACTTTGATACAAACGTAGTCAAAGTAAACTCGGACGAGGCTATCCTTTTGCTGTTCTATATGATTCGTGGCCGTCCGTGTTAATTAGCGTCGACGGTCAGATATTCACGTTTCTTTTCACGTTCAGGTTTAGGATTTCCTACTATCTGTACAACTTCCTTATATTATCGGGCTGACGGCAGGCAGGCCTATTGCTGGCTGGCCATCTGGACGGACGAACAAACCTAACGAAACAAGATGGGAATAAGGTCGAGGAGGCGAACCAGAGCCGCATCAACTGATCCACCGTGCCGCCGCCGCCGCCACCGCCGCCGCCGGACGGTGGACGTGCATAGTTTTCCTTGGTCGGTGATGTGGAGGGACTGGGCGGCGCTCCCCCGCGACGTACTGTGGCCCATCCCGAGCCTTCTCCCGCAGGCCGACATCCTCCGCGGCGCTGGGTGCGTGTGCGTGTCGTGGCGGCGGCTGGCCGTCGACGAGCCGCTGCTGTGGCGGCACATCGACCTCGCCGCCGACAAGGACAAGGGCAAGGACTCGGACTCAGACTCGGACTCGGACTCGGACTCGGACATAGACTCGGACACAAACTCAAACTCAGACCCACCGGCAGGGTGGCAGGCGACGACGTGTGCTGCCGTGCCATTGCGAGTCCTTCCGCGGCCCCGTCGACGACATTTTCCTGCTCTACTTGGCAGACAGGTAGGCACCCCACGCGGCCATCGATCAGTTGATCTACGATCTGGTCACACATGCATCTCCCTGATCAACGTCTCTTAATAACCACAGGGTGCCATTGTTGCGGAGCCTTCACGTGACGTGCCCGTACGACACGGGCCGCACCCGCATGGAAAGCGAGATCTTCATCACGATGGTGGTGAAGAAGCTCCCTCTGCTGGAGCAGCTCGTGCTGTCCGACGGCCTGATCGAGCCAGGCTCGTTGGCTGCCTTCGCCGACCACTGCCCACGCCTCCGGCGGCTGTCACACCTGTGGCCGCATCAACAACACGTTGCGAGCAAGGCTGGAGAGCAGGATCAAGAATGTCCGGCTGCCAGTCCTGGCCGGCCGCCGCGGATGGATCCGCTTGATGCGTCCTCGGACGGGACGTTTGCGCGGGTAGCAAGTACCCCCGAATTAAACATTCGCGTAATTTGGTTATAGAGTCTGTCTATGTCACATCTAAATGTGAGATAATATCTCACATCTAAGATGATGCCATTTTTTTTTATTGTCCAGCCAAGTTGTTGTTTTATTGTTTGTTGGTTTCCTATCCGGCTCAGTTTTTGGAAAAAAAAGACGCAAAACAATAAGGCGCATGCACCAGGTGTCTAAGATGATGCCATTTTTTTTTATTGTCCAGCCAAGCTGTTGTTTTATTGTTTGTTGGTTTTCTATCCGGCTCAGTTTTTGGAAAAAAAAGACACAAAACAATAAGGCGCACACCAGGTGTCGAATTTCCAGCCTCCTACTCCTGCACACGCACTTACAGCCACTATAACTAAGGAGTGTTCTTGTGTAGACACAGACGCGAACATTTAATAACCCGGTCAGCATCAGATCTGGTCAGTGGTCACTAGCTGCGTTTCCCACTTTTATTATTTTATAATTAATTTTCTGTAAGGAACAAAGTTTGGTCAAAACATATTTCAAAAAACATGTTCATGAATTTATATATTTTTCAAATTATGAAAAATGTTAACGAATACCAAAAAAATTCTAATTGCGGTGAACAATCCATTAATATATGATGATCACTTTCTGAATACACACATTTTTTTTTGCAATATACAGTGAACATTCTATTTTGATATACGGTGAACTTTTTTATATATGATGAACTAAAAGCGAACTTTTTTATATACATTGAACTAAAAGCAAATAGGAAAAAAACAAAAGAAACGAGAAAACCAAATAGAGTAAACAGATAAATAAGAAGAGAACAAAAATGAACACATTTTGATTTTTTTTAAATCATAAACATGAACAATTTTAGAAAAATGAAAAAATTTAGATATTTGAAACTTGTGAATTTATAAAAAGAAAAAAGAATCATAAAAATGAGATAAATTTTTGAAAAATAGAAAAATAAAAGCAGAGCAAGAACAATGAAGAAAATGATAAATAAAAACAAAAAACATGAAGAAAACAAAAACGTATCCTAACTACTTGGGCCGGCTCATCTGCAGTTTGTTCGCTGATGAGGGTGGACTTGCAGCTAGGACACAAAAAAGTCGGACCCGTAGTGGCAAGTCGAGGGTGGACTCTCAATTGGGAATAAAAAAGGTCGGACCCGAGTTGCGAGTCGAGTTTGGACTTGCAACTGGGACCAAAAAGATTGGGCCCTAATTGCGATTCAAGGGGTGGAATTGCAACTGAGAAAAGAAAAGGTCGAGCTCCAGTTACGAGTCAATGGTGGAATTGCAACTGGGACAAAAGATTAGGTCCCAGTTGCGAATCGTGGGTGGACTCCAAATTGGGACTAAAAAAGTTCGGGCCCCAATTGCGAGTCGAGTGTGGATGTGAAAACAAAAGAGGTTGAGCCCTAGTTGCGAGTCAAGGGTGGACTTGCAACTCAGACACAAAAGGTTGGGCCCCGGTTGCGAGTCGAGGGTGGACTTGCAACTCAGACGAAAAAGGTTGGGCCCTAGTTGCGAATAAAGGGTGGATTTGCAACTCGAACACAAAAAGGTTGGGCTCAGTTGCGAGTCAAGGGTGGACCTGCAACTCGGACAAAAATGGTTGGGCCCTAGTTGCGAGTAAAGGGTGAACTTGTAACTCAGACAAAAATGGTTGGTCACGAGTTGCGAGTCGAGGGTGGCTTTGCAACTTGGGAAAAAAAATCTACCCCCATTTGTGTCGAGAGTGAACTTGCAATTAGGACAAAAATGATTCAGGCCCAGTTAAGAATCGAGGATGGACTTTCAACTAGGAGAAAAAAGGCCTGAGCCCCGTCGCGAGTCAAGGCTATACTTGCAATTAGGACCAAAAGTGTCGAGACCCGGTTGCGAGCGAGAGTGCAATTGCAATCGGGAAAAAAGGCCATGGCCCAGCTGTGACTCGAGGGTGAACTTGGAACACGGACAAAAAAGGTTGGACCCCAACTGCGAGTTGAGGGTGGACATGCAAATGGCACAAAAAATGTCATGTCCTAGTTACAAGTCAAGGGGGGTATTGCAACTAAAACAAAAAAGTTCGGGCCTCAATTGCGAGTCGAATGTGCACTTGCATCTGGAAAAAAAATCGAACCCAGTTATGAGTCAACGATGGACTTGCAACTAGAAAAAAGGCCGGGTTCCAGTTGCGAGTCGAGGGTGGACTTGCAACTCGGACAAAAAAAGTTCGGGCCCTAGTTGCGAGTCGAGGGCGTACTTGCAACTGGGACAAAAAAGGTCAGGCCTGAGTTGCGAGTCGAGGGTGGCTTTGCAACTTGAGAAAAAAGGTCTACCCCCATTTGTGTCGAGAGTGAACTTGCAACTAGGACAAAATTGATTGAGGCCTAGTTAAGAATTGAGGATGGACTTTCAACTGGGACAAAAAAGGCCGGAGCCCTGTCGTGAGTCAAGGGTATACTTGCAATTAGGACCAAAAGTGTCGAGGCCAGGTTGCGAGTCGAGAGTGCAATGGCAACCGGGAAAAAAGGCCATGGCCCAGTTGCGACTCGAGGGTGAACTTGGAACTCGGACAAAAAATGTTGGACCCCAATTGCGAGTTGAGGGTGGACTTGCAACTGGGACAAAAAATGTTATGTCCTAGTTACAAGTCGAGGGGGTATTGCAACAAAAACAAAAAAGTTCGGGCCTCAATTGCGAGTCGAAGGTGCACTTGCAACTAGAAATAAAATCGGACCCAGTTGCGAGTCGACGATGGACTTGCAGCTAGAAAAAAAAGGTCGAGTTCCAGTTGCGAGACGAGAGTGGACTTGCAACTCGAACAAAGAACGTTGGGCTCTAGTTGCGAGTCGAGGGCGTACTTCCAACTGGGACAAAAAAGTCAGGCCTCAGTTGCGAGTCGAGGGATGGCAAAAGCTGAGCCGAACAGACCTAGACAACAAACATGATATGTAATAAAACAAACAACAACAAACGAGGCGGAAGGTAGAGAGAACGCATTCATGAAAATTACAGGAACTAAATTAACCGGTGAATTTTAAAACTTATAAAATTTTAAAAATCATGGATTAAAAATACCAAATAAATAAATAAAACAAAAAACAAAAGTTTAAGAGCCAAAATAAAATAAATTAGGAAAAAACAAACAAGGGAAAACCAAACAACTTTATAGCAAAGTTGTATCCTACTATAATGCACTTAGATGTAAGGCACCATTTCACATCTATAGCAACCCCGTAAAATAAAAAGGTCAAAGAAAATGGAAAACCAAATAGAGATAATAGAGAAAAGAAAGAAAAATAAAAACAACTAGATGATAATTCTTAACAAAAAAACACATTAAAATATGTAGAAAATACAAAAAACGCTCAGGGAAAAAAAAGAAAAAGAAACGACAGCACGCCCAGCATTCCCTTCCATCTTCTCCCCGTCACACATTTTAGAAAATACAAAATGCAAAAAAAAAGTTGTATCTGGCCGTGTGGACATAATGATGCGATCTATCCATCCATCACAACAAAATGCATGCACGATCCATGAGCCCATAAAACACACAAGAAAAAACAAATAAACGGGCTAGCGAACAAACAAACTACAGAAATCCCCTTAAAAAACTACAGAAATCGGCTTGCTGCGGGAAAGGAAAACAGCCCACCCATCTCCGTGTCGTAGAAAAGGGCCGACGGGCGAGACACGAAAGCGTGACGCGGGACAAGCACGAGATCTCCCTTGCACGAATTTTAAAGACAAAAATCCAATTGTAAAAGACTTAGATGTGAGATACTATTTGACATCTAGCTGTGAAATAGCAAACCTGTTGGT